>NC_059384.1:11286591-11886591 GCF_019703515.2 Myxocyprinus asiaticus
TGGAGTTTTGTGTTCTTTGCCACAGTCACCTTCAGCTTGCTCACAGGGGTTCTAAATACAATTATTATTTAATTATTTAATTTCTATACACATTTTACAATCATATTTAATCAAACTACACAATGATCACTGTAATGCATTATAGATATTACAGTTTCATTTTTTTGTTTTTTTTAAATACATGATTTCCTGTAAAGCTGCTTTGAATCTATGTTTGTTGTGAAAAGCACTATACAAATAAAAATGACTTGACTTGACTATAGACTGCACCCACCACTCAAAGTATCTGTCTCTCATTAAGTATCATTTCTTTAAAAAAAAAAAAAAAAAAAAAAAACTGTTGACTTTGCATAATTCAGTATTTTTGTCTTTCATATGCTGGAAAGTGGTTTCTCAGAAATTATACAGACTATCTAGATAAGAATTTTGTGGCTGAGAGGTGTGATTTTTGTGACTGGATGATTCTTATTTGATGCAGTGGTTTCAAATAGTCGGTGGTAGGTTTGTGACACATTATTTTTCTGATTATTCTTTCTCATGTCTTCGTTACATTTTCATTTATTAATTTAGCAGATGCCTATACAAGTGTCTTACAAATTAGCAATACAACATAACAAGTGATTTTCCTCTTCATAATTCCAGACTTTTCAACACTGCTGCTAAGATCACCCATGTTCAGCATATCAAATTCTTGTAATCACATGGGTCTACATTATATTTTTATTGATACAGACAGGAAATGCACATCCTGTCAAGCCGAATTGAATTACATACAAATGATTATATATATATATATATATATATATATATATATATATATATATATATATATATATATATATATATATATACACATATATGTAAGGAGGAAACGAGAAGCAGCTTTCCTGGTTCAGGTAAGGATTTATTTTCTCTGTCTTCAGCACAATTACAGTCTCACAGTCTTGCGTTATGCACTAAGTTAATCTACTATCACACACCGCTTCACAAAATAAACTCTCATTATTTGTAATAAAAACTCTGGTTGGTTATATTGTTGATATATTAATGCTTATATTTGAGCATAGCTCAATACCTATATTATAATGTAATGTAAATAAAATAATTTTGACATTTACCTGCCTGTTGCATGTTTGATATCATTTATAAGTGGTTAGGTTTAGGGTGGGGTTGGGTTAGGTTAGGGGATCTAAAATATCGATATGATAGTATAATGTAAATAAATATATTTAGAAGTATAATAAAACATATCTTGGTTAAACGTGCGCAATAAATCAACAGATTGTTAAGACGGATTCATGACACAGTGGTGACAGCATCACCGGACTACAGCGACTTAATGTCCCATATTTGACACCTCTTTTACATGTTCCAACCTGTTGGACATTTTCACACACTTTAGAATCAAAGACACCCTACACATGCATTTTTTCCACATGATTTTTACATTACCTGTGATCCATTATTTGTCTGATATGAAGAATTCAGAACATTTAGCTAACTACTTTGTGAAGCAACAATGTAATCACTGAAAACTTTAATCATTAAGGAGTAAATATGTCATTTTGCAAAATGATTAATCATGGTGCTATTTATTCCATTCACTTTGTTCATAAGAAAGGATGAACAAAGACATTGTGAAGACTTCCCTATTCTCTATTCTGACTATATAAATAACCAACAGCAGTCCAAGAGCGGCAGACAATTCAAAGCATACAGGCTCCTTCAGAAACAATTCACCTATCCATGGCATTTCATCAAATTATTTGTTTGTTTTGTCTGGTTATGCTTCTGTCTGCTTTCACATCAGGAGGTGAGTGTTCTTCTCCTAACGATTGGCATTTACACAGAATAGTCTGCTTGTATGGAAATAAATTTTACTTTGACATTGGTTTGCTTACCTGAGGCCAATAAAGAATTTAAATTTAACAAACTAATGACCAAATGCTTCTTAAATAGGACAATATTTTATTAATGACATTTTTCTGTCTGTTTTGTAGTGATATCTCATAACCCTAAAATGTTAACATGCTGTAAACCACAAATGATCAAAAATACTCCTGTTAGGAGTAAAATCACACACTGTTCTAAAGTTTCAACAATAGGCAATTGTGTTGCAGCTGTTATGTAAGCCACCAAACTAAAAAATTAAAAAATCATCTGCTTCTGAACTCTTGTTGTCATTAAAAACATTTTATTATGAAAATGTATACACTCTAAATGTATTTCACCTCTCTTTACAGTCTCACTGATATAAGTAGGATGCACTGCATTGATCCATAGGCTCCATGGCTCAGTGGTATGCTTAATGCCCTAGAAAAGGTAAGAGTTTTAATTAGACTCTAGAAAAAAAATAAATAAAACAAATCTTTAAAATTTGGGATACCCATTTTGCTTCCTCACTGCTCTATGAATAGAATCAGAACAACAGACAATGTAATAATACAGTACTTCCCCTCAAAGGATGTATACAGTATGTCATAACATGGACTTTTTTTTTATGAAAATACAAATTTAGGTTCAAATCTATGTACATGTGTATCTTAGGACCTGTAACTGCATGTTAACTGGTTTAAGTTTTCACTATTTATAACCAATATATGATTTTGATTTCTCTAGCTTGTAATGAACTATAATGGTTCTGTGGTGTGACAAAGGATGAAAGTACAAATATTCAGTGTACTCTCTCAATAAATTTGTGTTTATAAAAGCTGCATGTAAAAGTTACACTCTTATAAGAAAAGGTTCCATATAGAACTGTGGCAGCGGGGGCATGGTCAAGCATCTCTCCGGATAGAGAGAAAGTGGTAAGGGCGCTTACACCTGAGCTAAATTATGTCTAACACCTGTCTCTAATTTCAGTTAGCACGGGGAGAGCGGCATAAAAGGAGCCACACCGCCAGTAGAGACAGAGAGAGCCTGGGCACCAGAGAGCCGATTGTGAAGCCAAGAGTTTATTATTGAGTTGAGAGTTTATTTTTGTGAAATAGTTTGTGTATTTTAGAGTGAGTCATTGAACAGTGTAAGAGCCCTGAACGAGTGCATTTGCTGCAGTAAGGAAAATAAAATGCTTACCTGAACCAGGAGATCTGCTTCTCGCCTCCTCCTTCCACTGAGAAGTGTTGCAAGAACCTTAAAGTGTTCTATCACTCGCTTCATACTTGGAACTCCTAAAAAGTTCTATATAGAACCCTTTTTAATGATTCTTTGAGCCATGTGGAAAAATGCAACCGTAACATTTGTTTTTTGTTTAGTTTTTAAATTTATTTTTTGTTTTATTTACCATGAATGTTTAACGTTTAATGGATATGCGAATTGAATAGTTCATATACAATATCACTAAGAAAGTGAAGTAACCATGTAAAATACATTTCAGTATTATTAAATAAAGCATTTTGTGACAAGGAGAAGGGCATGGTCTGGCCGTAATGTTGGACACCTGGCGCAAATTTTACTCCAATCAGCCAGGAGAGGGATAAAGAGGAGCCAGTGACGTCAGTGAGGGAGAAAGAGAGAAATGCACGTGGAGCTGTGTGCGTGCGTCAATGTTTGTGTGTGTTTGAGTTAAATAGTTTGTTATTTAAAGTCTTTGTGATTGTTCACTTGGTTCCCACCTCCTCCTTTAAAGAGAGTTAAGAACCTTGTCACAGTGGTGCCGAATCCCGGGATTGGAGGATGACGCGCCGTTAGAGAGCTCTCGCTGCTGACGGAGGCTTGCGACGCCGAGGATACATGGAGCTGGAGCACTGGAGCAGTTCTCCAGGAGGCGGAGGAGCCACTGCCGTCTGCCAGGAGGCGGAGGAGGCGGAGGAGGCGGAGGAGGCGGAGGAGTCAGTGTCATCGCCCGCCATCACGGAGGGCCGCTGCACAGCTGGCTGAAGAATGAATGGTGGCGTGGTCGGGAATCGGTGTTTTTTTCTTTTTTTCCCTGTCTTTCCCCTCTCTCTCTCTCGGGCTCTCCTGCTCTCTTTCTGTCTCCCCTCTCCCTCCCATCATCCTACTCAGGTTCCCAGGAGGTGGGGAAGACCAGCCAGAACAGCCAAAGGGGCAACTCCTCCCCTCCAGGAGAGGAGATAAGGAGGAGCCGGAGGCGCCAGTGAGATAGAGAGAGAGACACACACAGCCGCTGTGTTGTGCTGAAAAGCAAAGTTTTATGTTGTGTTTAAGTTGAACATTAAAGTCTACGTGTATTGTTCAGTCCGGTTCCCGTTTCCTCCTTAGTAGGGATGGCAGAGGTCTGCCACAGTGGTGCCAACAAGCCTCTTGTTCATCAGAAAGGAGGAAGCGGGAACCGGGTTATCAACCAAAAATACTTTTAATAAACAAAACACAGACATAAAACTGCTTTTCAGCATAACTAAAAACGTGCGCACACACAAACACTGCTGTGTGCATCTCTCTCTCTCTCTCGCTCTGTCTC
The DNA here is from genome assembly GCF_019703515.2 of Myxocyprinus asiaticus. Classification (NCBI taxonomy): domain Eukaryota; kingdom Metazoa; phylum Chordata; class Actinopteri; order Cypriniformes; family Catostomidae; genus Myxocyprinus; species Myxocyprinus asiaticus. The sequence goes on from NC_059384.1 coordinate 11,291,012, forward strand.
CCTCACTGGCGTCTCCGGCTCCTCCTTATCTCTCTCGCCCACTGATTGGGGCAACTCAGCACCAGGTGTGCATCCTCACTGCCTGGCCCCGCCCTCCTATATAGAACCTTTTAGGGGTTCCCAAAATGCAAACGTAACATTTGGTTTTTGTTTAGTTTTTACATTTATTTTCGTTTTATTACCAGAAGAATGTTTAATGGATATGCAAATTTAATAGTACATATACAATATCACTAAGAAAGTGAAGTAACCATATAAAAGACATTTAAGTATTATTAAGTAAAGCATTTTTAATAGTTTGTATTTACAAAAAAACAAGTAATAATTAACTGAATTCATAATGCAATAGTTATGAGAATTTACTTTATCCACAGGTTTGTAATAATACGTGAAAAGTTAATTAGTAGTTATATTTTTATATAAAAATCATAAATATTAAATAATTTAACACTAACTAGAAGTTATAACAATAAGTAAGATTAATAAACAAGTAAAAAAACTAAGTAAAAATAAATAAAATTACCTATGAAAAGCTGTTAAACAATTTTAGCACTGGGGCAGATACAAAATAATTTTGTTGCCAATGGTCTGACAAACTGAGTGAGGTCTTTTGGATACAACAAATTAAACAAAACTTGTCATGGCTCTGATGATGTTGATGGTCAGAACTACAGAAGTTCTCTGAGTTAGGCGAAGGTCTTTGCTAAAAACCCATGTTAAAATAATATGGCATCTTCAATAAAAATTTTTAAAAAATACATAATTATCATTGTATACAGTTCAAAGGAATGAGGAAGCGGGAGACGGCGATTCCACTCAGGAATGACACTTTTTATTTAAACAAACAAAAACTTGTTAGCTTAACAGTGCAACAGTGCAGCTTCAATTCAAATGTAAATAGTTCAGGTAAGCACACGGCATCGGCCAACACACAGGTGTTAAGCATAGTTGGTAATCATTTTCCACTCATCTCCCCCCGCTTCACTCTCCACAGCACGGCGCTCAGCCACGCCCTCGCCTCCACAATCATATTTTTGTACATGACAATAAAACTATAAACAACAAATACAAGTTGAGAAATTGAAACATTTCCATCACTTCCTCTCTTTGACTTTGGACATTTGACATATTCACACCCTTGAATAGAGCTTGATTAATCTCTTTATATGAAGTTTCATTAACAAGGTTCCGGAGGAGCAAGTTTATTTAATCCAACCAATCACCCTGCCAGAGTAAGAGTATATAAACGGCTTTTTACCCTCTACGTGGCATTGAGTGTTTCTGGCATCCCTCCACCTCCCCATCTCCTCCTATCTATTCCATCAATACTAATCCAAGTCCGGGAGGGTATTCGAGCCGGGTCAAGTTTCCAGCCTCAAGCCCTCTGCCCCGGACAACAAGCCACACGTTTACACTATCCTTAACACAGGGTTACATTAACTTGTGAACTACTGAATTCAGTGCAGTTGGCTTAATTCAATGCCACGATGTGCTCCTGCAAATTGTTTAGTTTTTCCCATATTTTCTAGATGCAAAGAAAATTTAATTATAATATAACCTGGTATCAGGATTACTAGTCAATCCACAAAAGAGATTTTAGTGATTCAAGTTTGAAATTACTAATCTCCTGGCGGAGAATATTGCAGGCTTGGACAAAACAGTTTTGTCGACATTTATTTTTTGTGCTTGCTGAAATAAACATCATAAATGACAAGGAGTTAGATCAAAATAAATACAAATAACAGAAAATTAATCAACAAATTAATTTATTTCTTTTACTTACCAGGGTTACTCAAGCTTTTAGCTCAACCGACTTTCTGTGACTATTTCTGTGACTATTTGAAATAGGATGCTCGTGCGTTTTGATCACTCACGCAGATTTTTTGAATCTTTTGTTGAATTATTTGTCAAGAATAGACTATACTGTAGAATAGACTCTATATTAAACATACATACATACTCACATTAAGCAGTTGTCAACCCAAAGAACCCTTTTGTGCAAAAAGTTTTTTTTTTTTTTCTTTAAATCTTTGGAAATAGAAGCTTTTTGGCATAAACTGTTCTTTGGAACTGAGTAAAGAACCCTATGGTTCTATATAGAACCCCAAAGAACCTTTTTTCTAAGAGTGTATAAAAGTATAAGCAATATGCTGTTTAAAGATGGAGTTTTAGAAGTATAGCATGTTACACAACTACCCTTATAAAAACATCATAGTGGACATAAATAGACATATACGTGTAGGTTCATATGTAGGTGCATTAATTTTACTATACAACGATTTTTCCAGAAAGTGAGATTTTTACACTAATATTGTATGTCTGCATGTCCATTTGCAAGTAAATTTACACAATGTGCTAACCTTTTTTTCATCTGTTCTAATTCAACAGAGGGGTGTAAAATGTGAAGACCGAACTAAATCTAAAGCAAACAAATAATAAATGTGATCTTCACCTGCTACACCAGTAAGCTTTTTCCCCTTCCATGCCAGTTAGACAAGCTACTTTGTATTACACAATACTTTTCTACACCGTAAATATACACCATGTTCAAACCATGTTGAAAAATTGCACAAAGGAAACAAGCTGTGGTCTCTGATTATTTTGTATAAAATTCAAGCATGAATTCCACTGAATTCCACTCTTTCTGCAAACATTGCACGATATTCTGTGGCTGGTGTAGGTTCAGCACACGACGTGAAGCGCAAAGTGTCCGGCTTGACTGCTTTCTTTTCAGCTCCTCCCCTGACTGCAACCGGCAAATCTCACCAATTTGGTAAATCAAGATGCAGTTCAAGTTGAAAACACATAATGTTTTTCAGTTAAGGTGGGATAGTCATTTAATGAAGACAAGAATAGGATATCATTTTACATTTACATTTATTCATTTGGCAGATGCTTTTATCCAAAGCAACTTACAAAAGAGGAAAACATAAGCGAATCATTTTAGGAGACAGTGGTACGAAAAGTGCCATATTACAAAGTTTCACTAGCATCAGAATAGTATTCAAAACAGATTAAAGTGCAACAAAATATATATATATATATTTTTTTTTTTTTTTTTTTTTTTTTTTTTGTGACTGGTTAAGTTCTCATGGAAAAGATGTGTTTTTAGTCATTTTTTGAAGACAGAAAGTGAGTCAGCTTCACGGATGGAGTTGGGAAGGTCATTCCACCAACGTGGTATGATGAAGCCGAAAGTCCGGGAAAGTGTTGGTGCCTCTTTGTGTTGGTACATCATTTCTAGCTCTGCAGAAATTATTTTAGGTATGCTGGAGCAGACCCAGTGACTGTTCTGTATGTCAGCATCAGAGCCTTGAATTTGATACGTGCATCAACCAGCAGCCAGTGGAGAGAGACAAGGAGTGGTGTAACATGCGCTATCTTTGGTTGATTAAAGACCAGAGGTGCTGCTGCATTCTGGATCATTTGCAGGGGTCTAATTGCACATGCAGGGAGGCCTGCAATGAGAGCATTACAGTAGTCCAGTCTAGTTATGACAAGTGACTGAAAAAGAAGTTGTGTGGCATGTTCAGAGAGGAAGGGTCTTATCTTCCTGATATTGTAGAGTGTAAATCTACATGATCTTGTGGATATCATGGGAACCCAAAAAAAACCAAAAAAACAAAACGTATAATGCAGTGCTGCTCATATCCACCATTAACATCTGTTGCTCTGAAGAACCCAGAAGTGCAGTTGCCTGCATTGTGATGTCATGGTGATTTCATATCTAATAAATTTAGCTGATGTCTTAATCAGTTTTTGTGCTTTTGTTCTTTTTTATTCTCTGGCAATATGTTACAGGTGCTGAAAATTTGAACAACTGCTCAATGAAAGAGTTTTCTGACCCAATCATTGGTTACAGGATACAAAAACATAATCCTCCATGTGTGAAGGCAGTCATTTATTTACATTTACATTTATTCATTTGGCAGACTCTTTTATCCAAAGCGACTTACAAAAGAGGAATACATAAGCGAATCATCTTGAGGAGACAGTGGTACGAAAAGTGTCATATTACAAAGTTTCACTAGCATCAAATTGTAGTATTCAAGACAGATTAAAGTGCAACTGTGCAACAGAGAGAAAACACGTCACCATTAACAATCATCCTCATCCAAAGTTTGATTTCTGTGTCTTCTGTTATCACTCTTTTTCACAGCTTTGAGACTGTAAAAAGGAAATTCTGCAGTTATTGGAGACGACCATGGGTGTCAAAGAAAATTCATCAGTAAGTTGAATCCAACAAGTTTGATGAAAAAAAACTAAAGTGTTCTATTGTAGTATTCACACAACTTTGATTGTTTCGCAGCAGAGACCAAAAAAAAAAAATCTGGTCTGCTTTCTCCATGATCAGTGTGTGACTACTCAAGTCAAGGAATTCACAGTTAAAAGACAAACTCGTTTAACAAATATGTAGTTACTGCATGTGTTTTTTTGTTTAATGGATTTTAAAAACCCTGAAATACAATGTTATTCTTGAACTTATTAAACCAAATATGCTTTTAAATACAATATTAGGCTTTGTGACTATTTTTTTAATGTCTACATACTGTTAAAGATAGATTCTGTTGCAAGAAATGTGATGCTAGTCTAAAAAAAGAAAATATGCCAGTGATGAGGAGTGATGTAAAAAATACAATATAAAACTACAAATATAAACTACAGGTTTTGCTTGTGGCTGATAGTGACAGTGTTTCTAACACTCCAATAATGAGTGTGTATGAGAAGCCATTTTAATCAGGCATTGACTTTTTTTGTAGTATCTTTACAACATCCTAATGCATGTGGTTGGTTGCGGGCCTCTTCTGTGTTCTTCATTTCATCCCAAACCAAATGCTGTCATGGGTATGAGTAAATCAGTATTATATGGCCTGTGAACTTAAGTTGTGACAGGGAGGCCATTGTCCAGTGCTTTTCTTGTGTCTTTCTGTCCAATTTCCCTTGTGTTACAATCATAACTTTCATTTCCTGCTAATCAGTCTGTGTTGTACTGAGATACAACAGTGCAGACCTCTTTTCTTGGTTGTTAAGTTACACACTCTATCCTTAATATAATTCTTATCCTAGTAAACTACTTAATTAACATAAATACCAAAATACCATACGATCATCTTGACCCAACTTATCAATGCCAAGCATGTCAAAACATTTCAGTCAGGCCATTATTATACTCTATATACATTTACATACTCTATACTATTTAAATAACACAACAACAAAAAAGCCACAGAACTAATGTAAAAAAAAATTTTTTTTTAAATCCCAATATTTCAAACAGCTGATTTTGCATAATTCACTATAATTTTGTTAATGTGCTGGAAAGTGGTTTCACCAAAAAATTATGCTGACTGCACATTTTTTACCTTTGCTGCTCTGATCACCCATATAGGATGATTCATTGCTGCACTATTTTTTTATAACACATTCTTGTAATCTTAAATTCAGTAGTTTATGTCACATGGGTCTACAGAATATTCTTACTGTTGAATACAGGAAATGCACATCCTGTCTAAAAAAAAAAAAAAAAAAAAAAAAACCTTTAAAAACAGGCTTGAGCAAAGCAAACACCTTTAAAACAAAAATAATATTGAGACCTCTTCAGGCCTTCTCAGTATCTCATCACAGCATCATGCACATCTGCTGGAAAATAATTTTGATGCTGATGGTTCTTGTGTGTCAGTGTGTTACTGAGCAGCAGCAAGACAATTGTAAGTCGTGAGTATTTTTAATTTAGTTTTCAGTAAATGTCTATTGATGTCTTTCATCCTGATGATGATGATGTTTGTTTTACGTTGACGATTAGATTTCACATTTAATACAAAATAATGATGAGCCTAATATTACCAAATTCAGTTATTTGTTGTATGCAGTTTTAGATGCATCAAAATTTTGTCTTCATCTGCCATCTGAAGAACAGATGAGTACTGTTCAGCCAACTACAGTGAACAGTATGGTCAGCTGCTGTATGCAGGTGTTGAAGGCAAGAATTCCTCCTGAAATAAAGCTTACAGGATTCAAGAGGCAGTATGCTTTTACTCCATGTGTTGATGCCATTATGTAAGTTCTTTTAACACATTGCCAGCCTAATCTTAATGCAGTTCATACATGTGCCATCATTGTTGCATCTGTTATTGTCATATTGGTTCATTTCATTGGTATATTTTATCTACTGCACAACAGATTTTACACAGAGAAGCAACAATTCTGCTCTGATCCTCAAGCAGACTGGATAACACAACGATTGGAGGGTACAATTTCAATTCAAAGACTGTTTTGATATGATGCAATTGTACTATAAGAATGCATTTTTACCTGTGCACAAGACAAAAACAAATAAGAAAGTATACTACACTATGACAGCAATATGTCACAAATGTTTCAAACTACCCACCAAGTCGCTCTCTGTACAGTATCATCACTTGCATTGATTCAAATTAAATATACAAATCAAATGAAAAGTTCCCCATTCAGTTGAGAATGGTAGATCCACATACAAAATTTTGAAAACAATAAGCATGTTGCTTTAGTTGTATATAGTGAGCGATGTTGTAATCATGTCTCTCTTCCCTTTTCTGTAGAGTTGGTGTTGGAGTCACTCAAAACACTGAACTCAACGGCACCCGAGGAGCATGACCCCACACTCATCCACATTGTAAATTCAAACCAATGTAAGATTTTCTCTTCAGTTAGATGTAGGCAATGTTCTCAATTTATGTGTGATAGTTAGTCATGTACCTAATGAGGACAGGTGTAACAAGTTATAATTGTTACAACATAATTCAAAACCACCACAATATAAAAAATGCATGTAGCGCTCAAAACACAGATAACAATATTCTTCTACAAAAACTTATAGCCTGTTGTAACAACATAGAAGTTTGATCTGCTCTGAACTTGCTGAAGGACTGATCCATTAAAAGAATATAACTAAAGGAATATTTCAGGTTATTTACAAAAAGAGAAATCTGGTGGAAATACCATTTTGACTCATCCATCACTCCCCTGAAAACGAAAAAAGCATTTACAATAATGCACTTACAATGGAAGCCTAGCAGGCCAGAGTGACATGGAATGGATATTGAATGTCTTAAAGGGATAGTTCACCCAAAAACTAAAATTCTCTCATCATTTACTCACCCTCATGCCATCTCTGATATGTACAGTTTTATTTCTTCTGCTTAACACAAACAAAGATTTTTAGAAGAATATCTCAGCTCTGTAGGTCCATACAATGCAAGTGAATGGAGTACATCTTGCCATTGCAGTCTCTAGGCACGATCATGATTTCATGAATGATTTCTTGAAATCATGATTGCCAAGGAGACTGGTGTCAAGATGTACAGTGAAAAAGGAGTTATATTTTGGTCTGTTCTCACCCAAAACCAACTGGATCACTACAGAAGACATTCAATAAACCACCGGAGTCTGATGGATTACTTTTATGCTGCTTTTATCTGCTTTTTTGAGCTTCAAATTCCTGATCACCATTCAGAGAGAATTTTAATTTTTTGGGTGAGCTATCCCTTTTATCGTTTTTTTATTTGTGTGTGTGTGTGTGTGTGTTTGTTCCTTTCTCTGGCAATGTGTAGCATATGCTGAAAATGTCACCTGCTGTAAAACTGTCTCCACGAAGGAAGTAATCGATTCCATAATTGGTTTCAGGATGCAAAAATCTGATACCACCTGCGTTAAGGCAGTCATGTAAGAATTACAGGCCCTTATTAACAGAAACCACACACTTCATAAAGATCAGCCTCATCCAAAGTTTACTTTGTGTCTTCAATAATGTTTTTATACTGTTTAACAGCTTTAAGACTGAAAAGGGGGAATTCTGCAGTCATTGGAGACAACCATGGGTTTTAAAGAAAATTCGCCAGTTTCTGTAAGTTGAATTGAACAAATATGGTGAAACATAACAGAATTTGTAACAACATAAATTGGTTATGGTGGAAATGTAATCTACTTCAAGTATTCAAACCACTCCATATTTAACATAGTATACTATTATTCATAATATTTTCATTATATTGCAGCAGTGCTCAAAGAAAAATGCTTGCTGAAAAACATGTGCTCGAACACCTGACCTCCTCACCGACACCAACAACATCCATTAGTCACACCACTTTTGTTTGAAGATCCACCCAATGATTCACCTAAGGTGTTTGAGAAAATTCCACTATTGAATCCAACAAATTTGGTAAAATAACAATTTCTAGCAACATTAACTGCTTATAAAAGTGTTTCAGTTTTCACACAATTTTGATTATTTTACAGCAGAGCTCTAAAGGAAACTAGCTGAAACCATTGCGATTTGACTGCCTTGATACCACCATCATTTATTTGTGACTGCTTCTGTGGGAGTTTCAAGGAATTCACAGTTGAATGGCAAATTCATCGTCAAAGCACATGTCTAGTTATGTGCTATTAATGGAATTTGGACCCTCTGAAATCTAATGACAATCTTGAAATGATTAAATATGATTGAAAACAATAGGCTTTGATTTCACTTTATATACTGTTAAAGGATATGTAGCTTCTGTGGCAAGAAAGGTGATACCGGTCTGAAAAAGACTAATTCATATAAATGATTTTTTTTTTTAAATTGAGTATTTTCTAATATGTCTATATTCTTTTGGTCTTTCATAATAATCAAAATATTTCTAAAGTCAAGACCATAGAAGTTGATTAATGTATATTTATTTCTGCTGAGACCATGTTTACATTTGATTTTAAAGCTGCCTGAGATCCATAGAAGAGTTTAGCAACACCAAAAGAAGTACAGAATACTTCCAAAAACAAAAAGCCACCTTTACATGGTATTTGTGGGTAGTTTAAGAAGTACTTTGACACAGTTTAAACCCAGAAGTCACAGCAATGGAGATTAACACGCACGTGCGCACACATGCACAGGTAGCATCAGGACAGCGAGAGCAAGACAACGAGACCGTTCAAAGGATTTGACAATAAATATCTACTTCAACAGTGCAGGTGAAGAATGAAGCGGTGCAGCGGCACCGGCTGCAGTAGCTGGGGAGAAGTTCATGGATGTTTGCGCGCCATGGCCGCACAATGGGTGCATTGTGGTAGTCAGGAGCAGATTCGTAGTGAGGTGCAGGAAACAAGCGAATAGCAGAATGGAAGGCAATCACTCTCCTGACACACGGGCAGAGACAAGGAATCCTCCACTGAATATTCATGAGCACAGAGAAAAAGCGTACAGCAAACTGGAAGGCAACCACACTCACAACACGCAGGCAGAGATGGGCAACCAAACAGATACACGAGATAGGATCAACTAAGCAGAGAGCGTGAAGTAAGTTACTTCACACCAAACAAAAATCTAGCAAAGATACTGACAACACAAAGGGATTAAGTAGGGAGTGAATCAGCAGAGAACCAGGTGCTGCTAGAATGCTAATTAGTGGCATTATCAGCATGCCCCTGGGAACAATCAGTGTTCCCATGGAAACACTGATCATGCATGCCGGCAGCACCTGCGAAACATGAGGGAGAGAAAAAACAAAACAAACAGAACAAACTGAAAACTCACCGGAGCCATGACAGACAGTCATATGAAATGTCATGGTTACTTGTGTAACCTCCGTTCCCTGATGGAGGGAATGAGACGTTGTGTCGATGTAGTGACACTAGGGGTCACTCTTGGGAGCCCGAGACACCTCTGGTCTTTGATAAAAGGCCAATGAAAATTGGCGAGTGGTATTTGCATGCCACTCCCCGGACATACGGGTATAAAAGGAGCTGGTATGCAACCACTCAATCAGGTTTTATGCTGAGGAGCCGAGACAAGGTCCGGACATTTCAGCGGGTAGTTCAGCGTTGTGGCAGGAGGGACACAACATCTCGTTCCCTCCATCAGGGAACGGAGGTTACACAAGTAACCATGACATTCCCTATCTGTCACTCACTCGATGTTGTGTCGATAGGGGTCCCTATACGAAACGCCACAACTGGCTGAACTGTGTTACGTGAACTGGCAGTGTGTGGCGGGCAGACCACTGTGTGCCTCGTAGCCAGCACACCATGTCGACACGTATCCTCCCCCAACATAGTTATGAGTGTCGAACGACCCTTTGGGGACAAGTCGACTACCCAAAAGATAGAGACAGGCTAACCCAGTCATGCCCTCTTTTCCCCTTCTTTTTTTCCATGCCCTAAAAAACAAGGGGGATTATCCGACTGGGCCGCCAGGTCTAGTCAGGGGGTGTCCCTCCCAAGGGGAGGACACCGCGGAGACCACACCTCGCCCCAAGAGAGGGGGGGATATTTAAGTGGAAGAATACGCCACATGGTCTTTCCAACCATGTGGAGAGCCTTCAAGGTAGATCCTGCCCAATGGGGGAGGAGTTACTACAAACATGGAGACTGGGGCAGAGGGGCTCTGCCCAAGGAAGATGCAGTTTGCCAGCAGAGAAACGAATTAGCAGAAGATATAGATCGCATGGGGTTAGACTTACAGGGAACCGCCACATGCGGAGCACCTACCCCAGAACCGGGCTCTTAGTTAGTGCGTGTACTGGGCCGGCAGCGAGTCTCTCTGAAAACTCGACTGCCACAGGGCTCGGTGGAAGTCAACCAGGGAACAAATTTTGTGAACACTACTGGGAATTAATGGTGCACGTCTTCAGCTCAAAAGGAGGTGGAAGGCACTATGTGCAAGCGATACCCCCGGCCGGCTATCCCGGGCTTATCCGCTTGTGTTGCATGCCACTACCTGGGACGAAACCGGTTCCACCCGGAGGTTGTAGAACCTTGCAAAGGTGTTGGGTGTTGCCCAGCCCGCTGTTCTGCAAATGTCTGTTAGAGAGACACCTCTGGCCAAGGTCCAAGAAGCCGCTACAACATGGGTAGAATGGGCTCGTAGCCCTACCGGGGGCGGCATGTTTTGGACGAGATATGCCATAGTTATGGCATCAACGAGCCAGTGGGCGATCCTCTGCTTGGAGACAGCACTTCCTTTCCGCTGTGCACCAAAAGCAGACAAAGAGCTGCTCAGAGATTCTAAAGCTCTGCGTGCGATCCAAATAGATGTGTAAAGCGTGCATCGGACACAGCGACGACAGGGCTGGGTCTGCCTCCTCCTGAGGCAGCACTTGCAGGTTCACCACCTAGTCCCTAAATGGGTGGTGGGAACCTTAGGCACATAGCCCGGTCAGGGTCTCAGGATCACGTGAGAGTAACCTGGACCGAACTCCAGGCACGTTTCGCTGACAGAGAATGCTTGCAGGTCACCTACCCTCTTGATGGAAGTGAGCGCAGTCAGGAGGGTCTTCAAGGAGAGTGCCTTAAGCTCGGCTGACTGCAAAGGCTCAAAGGGGGCTCTCTGTAGACCCTGAAGAACTACAGAGGTCTGATGAGGGAACGAGGCGTGGCCTGGAGGGATTCAGCCTCCTGGCACCACTTAGGAACCTGATGATCAGGTCGTGCTTCCCTAAGGACTTACCGTTGACTGCGTCGTGGTGTGCTGCTATGGCAGCAATGTACACCTTCAAGGTGGAAGGGGACAGCCTCCCTTCCAACCTCTCTTGCAGGAAGGAAAGCACTGATCTGACTGGGCATCTCTGGGGGTCTTCCTGACGGGAAGAACACCACTTAGCGAACAGATGCCACTTAAAGGCATACAGGCGCCTCGTAGAGGGAGCCCTAGCCTGAGTGATCGTGTCTACCATTGCAGGTGGGAGACAGCTTAGGTCTTCCGCATCCCGTCCAGGGGCCAGACATGGAGATTCCAGAGGTCTGGGCATGGGTGCCGGATGGTGCCCCTTCCCTGAGAAAGAAGGTCCTTCCTCAGGGGAATTTGCCAGGGGGGAGCTGTCGCGAGGAGTGTGAGGTCCGAGCACCACGTCTGGGCGGGCCAGTAGGGTGCTACCAGGACGACATGCTCCTCGTCCTCCCTGACCTTGCATATTTACGAATGCCAGGGAGCCAGCTGTGTGCCAGCACGTCTATGCCGAGGGAGGCCTCGGTCAGGGTGTACCAGAGCGGGCAGTGGGAGGATTCTTGGGAGGTGAACAGGTGCACCTGTGCCTGTCGAATCGATTCCAAATCAGCTGGACCACCTGAAGGTGGAGTCTCCACTCTCCCCTGAGGGTAACCTGTTGTGACGGCGCGTCCGCCGTAGTGTTGAGGTTGCCTGGGATGTGAGTGGCTTGCAGCGACTTGAGGTGCTGCTGACTCCAGAGGAGGAGACGGCGGGCGAGTTGTGACATATAATGAGAGCGCAAACCACCTTGGTGGTTGACATATGCTACCGTTGTTGTGTTGTCTGTCTGAACTAACAGGTGCTTGCCCTGGATCAATGGCCGAAACCTCCGCAGGGTGAGCAGAATTGCCAACAACTCTAGGCAGTTGATGTGCCAATGCAGTCAGACCCGTCCAGAGGCCGGCGGCTGCGTGCATGTTGCAAACAGCACCCCAGCCCGTTTTGGAGGCATCTGTCGTGACCACGACGCGCCTGGGGACCACTTCTAGAGGAACACCTGCCCGTAGGAATGAGAGGTCGGTCCAAGGGCTGAAAAGACGGTGACAGACCAAGGTGATGGCCACGCGGTGTGTCCCATGGCGCCATGGCCGTCTCGGGACTCGAGTCTGGAGCCAGTGCTGAAGCGGCCTCATATGCATCAACCCGAGCGGGGTGGCCACCGCCGAGGATGCCATATGCCCCAGGAGCCTCTGAAGAAGTTTCAGTGGAACCGCTGTTCCCTGTTTGAACGCCTTCAAACAGGCCAGCACCGACTGGGCTCTCGTTCGTAAGCGTGCGGTCAAGGAGACTGAGTCCAACTCCAAACCGAGAAAAGAGATGCTCTGAACCGGGAGGAGCTTGCTCTTTTCCCAGTTGACCCGAAGCCCTAGTCGGCTGAGGTGTGAGAGCACCAGGTCCCTGTGTGCGCACAACACGTCTCGAGAGTGAGCTAGGATTAGCCAGTCATCGAGATAGTTGAGGTTGCGGATGCCCACCTCCCTTAACGGGGCAAGGGCAGCTTCGGCGACCTTCGTAAAGACGCGAGGAGACAGGGACAGGCCGAAAGGGAGGACTTTGTACTGATACGCCTGACCCTCGAACGCGAACCGCAGGAAAGGTCTGTGTCGAGGAAGGATCGAGGTGTGGAAGTACGCATCCTTCAGGTCTACCGCCACGAACCAATCTTGATGCCGGATGCTCGCCAGGATGCGTTTTCGCGTCAGCATCTTGAACGGGAGTCTGTGTAAAGCCTAGTTCAGAACTCACAGGTCCAAGATTGGCCTCAACCCACCGCCTTTTTTTGGTACGATGAAGTAGGAGCTGAAAAAAACCCTTATTCATCTCGGCTGGAGAGACAGGTTCTATCGCGCCCTTCCAAAGGAGGGTAGCGATCTCTGCGCAAGGTAGCAGCGTTTTCATCTTTCACCAAGGTGAAGTGGACACCGCTGAACCTGGGCGAATGCCCGGCAAAGTGAATCGTGCAGCCAAGTCGGACTGTCCGGACCAGCCCTCGTGACGGATTGGAAAGCGCAAGCCATGCGTCCAAGTTCCGCACAAGGGGGACCAAAGGGACAACGTCATCGGATGTACCGGCAGGTGGGGCCTCGCAGCGGGGCGGAGCTCGAGGTGCCACACCACGTCGTGGCCATGCTGAGTCTAAGGACATCGAAGCACTTACCTGGCTCCTTGTGACCACCCCCGGAACAGCCTGGGATGGTGGAGGAAGAGGCCTGTCCTCGTGACCCGTGGAGACTGTCACATCGGGGGTGGATTTGTGCCACAGCTGAGCGCTCAGGGGCGGGAGACCGCCGCTGGAGCGCCAAACCTGCCAAATGGAGTGGTGGACGGTGGTTGTGATGACAGCCGTACACACCGGATATGTGACCCAGGGAACAAGGAAACCGCTCTTGCTGAGCTCTTGAGTACTGCAGCCACTTGGGCATGCAGTGCAAAATGCAAAAGGTAATAAAAAGATGAAGTTCTGCTTACCAGCTCCAGAGCAGCGGGTTTCGTTGTCCCTGGGTCGCCCGTCTCAAGGGCGCTTTGAAGCCATTCACGGGTTCTGGGCGGCCGCAAGACGGGTGGTGTTTGCTTCCTGCGGTGGGCTCCACGCCGGGGCAGTCACCGCAGGGGGACGCCCTTGGCGATAAGTAGACGGAGTGCGGGATCTTGAGCCGCGCCGGGGCAGGATATGCCGGCTAGCATCCATCTACTGCTCTACTATCGAGAACTGCTGGGCAAAGTCCAGGTTGAGCCAAAGGTGGCGCTCCTGGACCACTAGTATGGCCATCGTTCGCCCGAGAGACCACGCCATGACCTCCGTCGCTCAGAGAGTGAGGTCAGTCACTGAGCGCAGTTCCTGCATCAATCCCGGGGCGGAACTACCCTCGTGCATTTCCTTTAGCGCCTTGGCGGACTTGCAGGAGAGCCATGGCGTGCAGCGCGGAGGCGGCTTGTCCAGCAGCACCGTAGGCCTTGGCCGTCAGAGACGACGTAAACCTACAGGCCTTGGACGGGGGCTTTGGGCACCCACGCCAGGTGGCGGCGCTCTGCGGGCATAGGTGCACCGCAAGCGCCTTTATCCACCGGGGGATTGCCGAATAGGCCTTGGCCGCCCCACCATCAAGGGTAGTGAGGGCGGGGAAGCTGAAAAGATCAGGACCGGGTAGTAAAAAGTGCCTCCCGCTTGTCAGCTCTTCATGCACTTCCGGGAAGAAAGGAACAGGGCGGGGCGTGGCTTTGAGCGGCGCCGCGAGCCCAGGAACCAATCACCGAGCCGCGAGGGTTCAGGGAAGAGTGGTGAAATCCACTCTAACCGACGCTCACGGCTGCCCGGGAAAGCATGTCGTCATCTCCGCGTCAGCCTGTGACTGGGCAATCGACCCCGAAGGGAGGAGCCCAGTTGAGTCTTCCGACTGGACGAGCCCGCTCTCCAATGCTGCGCTCGAGAGCTCATCACTTTCATAAGAGGTCGAACTCGCCGTGAGACGAGCCGGCGGACTCACCCGGAAGCCCGATCGGGGCAGACAAGTGTGCTGGGGAATGGGAGGTCCGCGGGGGGATACCCGGCAGAGGCGGTCCCATTGGGGTCCCCAAATCGCCCCCAGTGCTAGCCACGCTGGCCTCATACCCGTGGGTAAAAGGACCGAGGCGGGTGCCTCTGGGGTGGCTCGCTTTCTTACGAAGGCGAGCCGCGACCGCAACGTTGCCATGGACATATTCTCGCAATGAGAACATGACCATCCACGAACGCTGTCTCCGCGTGAGCAGTGCCCAGACACGAAAGACAGCAATCGTGACCGTTAGAAGGCAAGAGATAACGAGCACAACCAGGAATAACACACAATCGGAAAAGCATCTTTAAAAAGACGCGTCTTTACAAAGACGTTCCATGTGTGCGCTCTTTTAGAGAAATATATACTCTTTTAGAGGGGAAAAATGCTCTTTCAGAAAATATACTCTCTAGTTTTTCTGCCGAAGCGCCCAGGGGCGTTCTCTGCAGTGCACCAGTGCAGAGGGGGGAGAAGCCGCTGAAATGCGCCGTCAGATCCAGCAGAGGTGAATGAACAGTAGTATTCAGCTCAATGAGCATGACCGTTCGGCTCCTAAGAGAAAATCTGAATGAGTGGTTGCATACCAGCTCCTTTTATACCCGTATGTCCGGGGGAGTGGCATGCAAATACCACTCGCCAATTTTCATTGGCCTTTTATCAAAGACCAGAGGTGTCTCGGGCTCCCAAGAGTGAGTACATCGACACCAACGTCGAGTGAGTGACAGATAGGGAACCGTAAGTAATCAGATTTATTCATGAATATTTCAGATGTCATGATTGTTTGATAGTTTATTGACAGTTCATGTTGCTGTTTTGCTTGAGTGAACAGTTTAATATATTCGGCTGCATTGTGTTTGATGTGTGTTATGTGTAAACTCTGAAATGTAGTTTTATAATGTTGTGGAGCTTGTTCATTCTCTTCTGATTGTGTTTGAAATATTGCTGTATTCGAGGAGCTGCACGATATTAGCCAATCATAACAGTAGGCGTTTACGTTAAAGGAGGCGCAGAAAATGATCATATATTTCTAAATAATGACTTTTTGGTGCAAAAAAAACCTTTATTAACATTATAATTGGACCTCAGGGAAGATAATAAAATTATATAAAAAGAATATGTCATGACCCCTTTAACAGAAGATTTCATGTAAGTGCTTTTATAAAATTATAGGCTTCACATTTCTGTTAAAACTTTCCAAAAATTTGGCCCCATTCACTTCCATTGTAAGTGCCTCACTGTAACCTCATTTTTTATTTTATTATTGTTATTATTATTATTATTATTATTATTATTATTATTAGAAAAGGAGAAACGAGTCTAAATAATTTTTTTGTGGTTATCAACATTATGCCACAAATGCTGCTGACTGAGCTTAACTTGTACTGAATCCGGAATATCCCTTTAAGGGTGCTAAGTGCATTTGTGGTCACTCATTAGGTAGATAGTTGTCTGTATGCTGTCACAGAGAGAGTATAGACTTTACCCACCACTCAAAGTGTCTTTTTCTCATTAAGTATAATTTCTGTAAATAAATAAATAAATAAATAAATAGCTGATTTTGCATAATTCACAAATTTTTTTTTTCTTTCATGTGCTGGAAAGTGGTTTCTCAAAAATTATACTGACTCTCTGGGTAAGAATTTTGTGGCTGAGAGGTGTGAATTTTTGTGATTGGATGATTCTTATTTGATGCAGTGGTTTCAAATAGTCAGTGGTTGGTTTGTGACACGTTATTTTTCTGATCATTATTTCTTTGTCTTCATTACATTTTAATTTATTAATTTAGCAGATGCCTATACAAGTGACTTACAGATTAGAAATATAACATAACAAGTGATTTACCTCTTAATAATTCCAGAATTTTCATCCTTGCTGCTAAGATTATTCACGTTCAGCATATCAAATTCTTGTAATCACATTGGTCTACATAATATATTTATTGATGCAGACAGGAAATGCACATCCTATCAAGCCGAAATGAATTACATACTTAAAAAAATTAAATAAAAAATAAAAAAACTTTTTACCTGTCTTTCTGTCTATCTGACTGTTGGGCCTGTAAAACCCTCACACTTTTAAAACTATTTTAAACTTTCAGGCCAGGCCTTTCTAACCAAAATCAAATATTATCTTGATAAACTTTGCCTGTGTAATTCTGAATGAGTTGTGACTGCCTTCACGGAGAGGAAGTTTTTCAGCTTCAAGACATTTTTTTTGTACTTTGAGAGACATTAAATGCAGCATGAGTCACCTGTAATACTTTTACAGTCATTTTTGGTATATATTATGTAACTGTACTTGTATTGTACTTGTATTTGCTTGTTAGGTCTTTTATATTGTTGGTTGGTGTAACAGTATAAGGATGGGCAAGGAGGAGAAGGGAACCGGCTGAACAGTCAATATAAAGGTTTAATGATATAAATGAACTTAAAACAACATAAAACATAAACGAACAGACACACATGCAGCACGGTCGTGTGTGTCTCTCTCTCTCTCGAACTGGCATCTCCGGCTCCTCTTTATCTCGCTCTCCCGCTGATCAGCTGATTCAGTGCCGGCCGTGCAGCCTCACCGCCTGGCCACGCCCTCCTCCTCATCACAGTTGGTTATATTGTTGTTATATTATTGCTTATGTTTGGGTGTAGGGGTGGGGCTAGGAGTTCAAAAATATCTATATTATAATGTAATGTAAATTTGACATTTACCTGCCTGTTGCATGTTTGATATCATTTATAAGTGGTTAGGTTTAGGGTGGGGTTGGGTTAGGTTAGGGGATCTAAAATATCGATATGATAGTATAATGTAAATAAACAAATATATTTAGAAGTATAATAAAACATATCTTGGTTAAACGTGCGCAATAAATCAACAGATTGTTAAAACAGATTCATGACACAGTGGTGACACAGCATCACCAGACTACAGTGACTTAATGTCCCATATTTGACACCTCTTTTACATGTTCCAACTTGTTAGACATTTTCACACACTTTAGACTCAAATAAGACACCCTACTCATGCATTTTTTCCACATGATTTTTACATTACCTGTGATCCATTATTTGTCTGATATGAAAAATTCAGAACATTTAGCTAACTACTTTGTGAAGCGTGCTTGTGAACTCCCATTGTCATTAAAAACATTTTATTGTGAAAATGTATAAACTCTAAATGTGTTAAAATTTGGGATACACATTTTGCTTCCTCACTGCTCAATAGAATCAGAACAACAGACAATGTAATAATACAGTACTTCCCCTCAAAGGATGTAAACAGTTTGTCATGTAACATGGACTTTTTAAATGAAAATACAAATTTAGGTTCAAATATATGTAAATGTGTAACTGTAACTGCAGGTTAACTGGTTTAAGTTTTTCACCATTTATAACCAATTTATGATTTTGCTTTCTCTAGTTTGTAGTGAACTAATGGTTCTGCGGTGTGACAAAGGATGAAATTACAAATATTCAGTGTACTCTCTCAATAAATCCGAGGTTATAAAAGCTGCATGCATAATAGTTACACTCTTATAAGAAAAGGTTCCATATAGAACCCTAAAGGGTTCTATCGCTCACTTTATATTTGGAACACCTAAAAGATTCTAGAACTCTTTTTAATGGTTCTTTGAGCCATGTGGAAAGGTTCTATACAGAACCTTTTAGGGGTTCCCAAAATGCAACTGTAACATTTGGTTTTTGTTTAGTTTTTAAATTTATTTTTTGTTTTATTTTTTGTAATTCTCTCTCTCTCTCGAACTGTCGTCCCCGGCCGCCTTTATCCCTCGCGTGCCCCATCAGGCTGATTGGGGACCGGGCGTGCGTCATTCCAGCCCGGCCCCACCCTCCTCAGCTCTACAGGGACATAAATAGACATACACGTGTAGGTGCATATGTAGGTGCATTCATTTTACTATCCAACAATTTTTCCAGAAAGTGAGATTTTTACACTAATATTGTGTGTCTGCATGTGCATTTGCAAGTAAATTTACACAATGTGCTAACCTGTTTTTCATCTGTTCTAATTCAACAGAGGGGTGTAAAATGTGAAGACCGAACTAAATCTAAAGCAAACAAATAATAAATGTGATCTTCACCTGCTACACCAGTAAGCTTTTTCCCCTTCCATGCCAGTTAGACAAGCTACTTTGTATTACACAATACTTTTCTACACCGTAAATATACACCATGTTCAAACCATGTTGAAAAATTGCACAAAGGAAACAAGCTGTGGTCTCTGATTATTTTGTATAAAATTCAAGCATGAATTCCACTGAATTCCACTCTTTCTGCAAACATTGCACGATATTCTGTGGCTGGTGTAGGTTCAGCACACGACGTGAAGCGCAAAGTGTCCGGCTTGACTGCTTTCTTTTCAGCTCCTCCCCTGGACTTGTTAAGTGCTCATGGAAAAGATGTGTTTTTAGTCATTTTTTGAAGACAGAAAGTGAGTCAGCTTCACGGATGGAGTTGGGAAGGTCATTCCACCAACGTGGTATGATGAAGCCGAATGTCCGGGAAAGTGTTTTGGTGCCTCTTTGTGTTGGTACAACAAGGAGACGTTCCTTAGCTGACCGCAGGCTTCTAGTGGGCGCGTAGCTCTGCATAAATGATTTTAGGTATGCTGGAGCAGACCCAGTGACTGTTCTGAATGCCAGCATCAGAGCCTTGAATTTGATACGTGCATCAACCAGTGCCAGTGGAGAGAGACAAGGAGTGGTGTAACGTGTTCTCTTTGGTTCATTAAAGACCAGACGTGCTGCTGCATTCTGGATCATTTTCAAGGGTCTAATTGCACATGCAGGGAGGCCTGCAATGAGAGCATTACAGTAGTCCAGTCTAGTTATGACAAGTGACTGAAAAAGAAGTTGTGTGGCATGTTCAGAGAAGAAGGGTCTTATCTTCCTGATATTGTAGAGTGTAAATCTACATGATCTTGTGGATATCATGGGAACCAAAAAAAAAAATTTAAAAAAACGTATAATGCAGTGCTGCTCATATCCACCATTAACAACTGTTGCTCTGAAGAACCCAGAAGTGCAGTTGCCTGCATTGTGATGTCATGGTGATTTCATATCTAATAAATTTAGCTGATGTCTTAATCAGTTTTTGTGCTTTTGTTCTTTTTTATTCTCTGGCAATATGTTACAGGTGCTGAAAATTTGAACAACTGCTCAATGAAAGAGTTTTCTGACCCAATCATTGGTTACAGGATACAAAAACATAATCCTCCATGTGTGAAGGCAGTCATTTATTTACATTTACATTTATTCATTTGGCAGACTCTTTTATCCAAAGCGACTTACAAAAGAGGAATACATAAGCGAATCATCAAGGAGACAGTGGTACGAAAAGTGTCATATTACAAAGTTTCACTAGCATCAAATTGTAGTATTCAAGACAGATTAAAGTGCAACTGTGCAACAGAGAGAAAACACGTCACCATTAACAATCATCCTCATCCAAAGTTTGAATTCTGTGTCTTCTGTTATCACTCTTTTTCACAGCTTTGAGACTGTAAAAAGGAAATTCTGCAGTTATTGGAGACGACCATGGGTGTCAAAGAAAATTCATCAGTAAGTTGAATCCAACAAGTTTGATGAAAAAAACTAAAGTGTTCTATTGTAGTATTCACACAACTTTGATTGTTTCGCAGCAGAGACCAAAAAAAAAAAATCTGGTCTGCTTTCTCCATGATCAGTGTGTGACTACTCAAGTCAAGGAATTCACAGTTAAAAGACAAACTCGTTTAACAAATATGTAGTTACTGCATGTGTTTTTTTGTTTAATGGATTTTAAAAACCCTGAAATACAATGTTATTCTTGAACTTATTAAACCAAATATGCTTTTAAATACAATATTAGGCTTTGTGACTATTTTTTTAATGTCTACATACTGTTAAAGATAGATTCTGTTGCAAGAAATGTGATGCTAGTCTAAAAAAAGAAAATATGCCAGTGATGAGGAGTGATGTAAAAAATACAATATAAAACTACAAATATAAACTACAGGTTTTGCTTGTGGCTGATAGTGACAGTGTTTCTAACACTCCAATAATGAGTGTGTATGAGAAGCCATTTTAATCAGGCATTGACTTTTTTTGTAGTATCTTTACAACATCCTAATGCATGTGGTTGGTTGCGGGCCTCTTCTGTGTTCTTCATTTCATCCCAAACCAAATGCTGTCATGGGTATGAGTAAATCAGTATTATATGGCCTGTGAACTTAAGTTGTGACAGGGAGGCCATTGTCCAGTGCTTTTCTTGTGTCTTTCTGTCCAATTTCCCTTGTGTTACAATCATAACTTTCATTTCCTGCTAATCAGTCTGTGTTGTACTGAGATACAACAGTGCAGACCTCTTTTCTTGGTTGTTAAGTTACACACTCTATCCTTAATATAATTCTTATCCTAGTAAACTACTTAATTAACATAAATACCAAAATATCATACGATCATCTTGACCCAACTTATCAATGCCAAGCATGTCAAAAATTTCAGTCAGGCCATTATTATACTCCATATACATTTACATACTCTATACTATTTAAATAATACAACAACATAAAAGCCACAGAACTAATGTAAAAAACAAAAACAAAAAAAATAAACAGCTAATTTTGCATAATTCACTATATTTTGTTTTTTTAATGTGCTGGAAAGTGGTTTCACCAAAAAATTATGCTGACTGCACATTTTTTACCTTTGCTGCTCTGATCACCCATATAGGATGATTCATTGGTGCACTATTTTTTATATCACATTTCTGTAATCGTAAATTCAGCAGTTTTTATGTCACATGGGTCTACAGGATATTCTTACTGGTTGCATACAGGAAATGCACATCCTGTCTAAAAACAAAATGTTAAAAACAGGTTTGAGCAAAGCAAACACCTTGAGCAAAGCAAACACCTTTAAAACAATATTGAGACCTTCTCTTCAGGCCCAGCATCATGCACATCTGCAGGAAAATAACTTCGATGCTGATGGTTCTTGTGTGTCAGTGTGTTACTGAGCAGCAGCAAGACAATTGCAAGTCAAGGGTTTTTTCAATTTATTTTTCAGTAAATGCCTATTGATGTCTTTCATCCTGATGATGATGATGTTTGTTTTACGTTGACGATTAGATTTCACATTTAATACAAAATAATGATGAGCCTAATATTAACAAATTCAGTTATTTGTTGTATGCCGTTTTAGCTGCATCAAAATTTTGTCTACATCTGCCATCTGAAGAACAGATGAGTACTGTTCAGCCAACTACAGTGAACAGTATGGTCAGCTGCTGTATGCAGGTGTTGAAGGCAAGAATTCCTCCTGAAATAAAGCTTACAGGATTCAAGAGGCAGTATGCTTTTACTCCATGTGTTGATGCCATTGTGTAAGTTCTTTTAACACATTGCCAGCCTAATCTTAATGCAGTTCATACATGTGCCATCATTGTTACATCTGTTATTGTCGTATTGGTTCATTTCATTGGTATATTTTATCTACTGCACAACAGATTTTACACAGAGAAGCAACAATTCTGCTCTGATCCTCAAGCAGACTGGATAACACAACGATTGGAGGGTACAATTTCAATTCAAAGACTGTTTTGATATGATGCAATTGTACTATAAGAATGCATTTTTACCTGTGCACAAGACAAAAACAAATAAGAAAGTATACTACACTATGACAGCAATATGTCACAAATGTTTCAAACTACCCACCAAGTCGCTCTCTGTACAGTATCATCACTTGCATTGATTCAAATTAAATATACAAATCAAATGAAAAGTTCCCCATTCAGTTGAGAATGGTAGATCCAATTTTGTCAAACAATAGGCATGTTGCTTTAGTTGTATATAGTGAGTGATGTTGTAATCATGTCTCTCTTCCCTTTTCTGTAGAGTTGGTGTTGGAGTCACTCAAAACACTGAACTCAACGGCACCCGAGGAGCCCAATACTTTAGTTAGCTAAAGTATGTGCTTTAGTCTTGGTCACAATTGTAACCTCTTGGAAACTACAGAGTCAAACTGTTCAATTCTTAATAAGATCCAGTAGGAAGTTGCAAACAATAAAGTGACATATTTTTGTTTTGTTTTTTAACTAACATACAATTGTGGGGAAAATGATAAAATGATAAACCAAGAATAACTGCACATTTCTTTTTAATTTGACTTGGTTTCATTTATTGTAACAATGTCTTGAAATGAGACTCAATTGCTGCATCCAAAGCCGTGTACTGTCACAGTATGTACCGTATTTGATGAAGGACGCACTTATCTGCCAGCAAAACACTAACTTTTTTAGGTATGCATACAAGTAGTATGAACAGATTTCGGACATACTTCATCCAGGTACGTGGGCATTGTCTCGTGACCCGAATATTTGATGTAAGAACAACAACCGCAAAAATGATCTGCTTTGTTAAACAAGCACCATTTAAGCACAAGGAACAATTATCTTGTAATATATATAGCACTTACAGTTGAGAAGAGCCATCTGGCTCGCAATTCACCGCCATTCCTTTAAATCCAGCGTTTTGACAGTTGAAAGCTATTTGGTTCATTAAATGAAGCTTAACATTGTCTTTGTGTTTGTTTTTGAGTTGCCACAGTATGCAATAGACTGGCATGTCTTAAGGTCAAAAATAGCAAAAAAGAAACAGCTTTCTCTAGAAACTCATCTGTCAATCATTGTTTTGAGGAATGAAGGCTATACAATGCTTGAAATTGCCAAAAAAAAAAACTAAAGATTTCATACAAAGGTGTACACTACAGTCTTCAAAGACAAAGGACAACTGGCTCTAACAAGGACAGAAAGAGATGTGGAAGGCCCAGATGTACAACTAAACAAGAGGATAAACATCAGGATCTCTAGTTTGAGAAATAGATGCCTCACATGTCCTCAGATGACAGCTTCATTGAATTATACCCGCTCAACACCATTTTCATGTGCAACAGTAAAGAGAAGACTCAGGGGTGCAGGCCTTATGGCAAGAATTGCAAAGAAAAAGCCACTTTTGAAACAGAAAAAAAAAAAAAGAAAAAGGTTAGAGTGGGCAAAGAAACACAGACATTGGACAACAGATAATTGGAAAAGAGTGTTATGGATCTTAACCCAATTGAGCTTTTGTGGGACCGGCTAGACTGTAAGGTGCGTAAGAAGTGCCCGACAAGACAGCCACATCTATGGCAAGTGCTATAGGAAGCGTGGGGTGAAATGTCACCTGAGTATCTGGACAAACTGACAGCTAGAATGCCAAGGATCTGCAAAGC
This sequence comes from Myxocyprinus asiaticus, assembly GCF_019703515.2. Taxonomy (NCBI): domain Eukaryota; kingdom Metazoa; phylum Chordata; class Actinopteri; order Cypriniformes; family Catostomidae; genus Myxocyprinus; species Myxocyprinus asiaticus. Next base: position 11,315,307 of record NC_059384.1, read on the forward strand.
TGTCAATGCTGCACATGGAGGATTTTTTGATGAGAACCCTTTTGAAGTAGTTTAAGAAGTTCTGAAAATAAAATTACAATTGTAATAGTAATTTACACGTTATTAATGTCCTGACTATACATTGTGATCAGCTGAATGCTACTTTGGTGAATAAAAGTACCAATTTCTTTCCATAACATCAAAATCTGTCCATTATTCAAAATTTTGGCCGCCAGTGTGTGTATATATACACTACTGGTCATATGTTTTGAAACACTTGACTGAAATGTTTCTCATGATCTTAAAAATCTTTTGATCTGAAGGTGTATGCTTAAATGTTTGAAATTAGTTTTGTAGACAAAAATATATTTGTGCCACCATATTAATTTATTTCATTACAAAACAAAAATGTAATAAAAAAATTTTAAAACGTTTTTGAAATTGATTACTTGGACCAAATAATAAAGAAAAGCAGCCAATAAGTGCCCAACATAGACGGGAACTCCTTCAGTACTCTTTAAAAACCATCCCAGGGTGATACCTCAAGAAGTTGGTTGAGAAAATGTCAAGAGTACATGTCTGCAAATTCTAGGCAAAGGGTGACTACTTTCAAGATGCTACTTTGAAGAACACAGTTTTGTTTTGTTTTGGATTTTGTTTAGTCACAACATAATTCCCATAGTTCCATTTATGTTATTCCATAGTTTTGATGACTTTACTATTACTCTAAAATGTGAAGAAAAATAAAGTATAAATGATAATAAAGAATGAGTGTTTCAAAAATTTTGACCGGTAATGCATATATATATATATATATATATATATATATATATATATATATATATATATATATATATATATATATATATATGTAACAAATATGGTAGTTGTATGTGTCTTGTGATAGGTTTTACATGCTTCCTTTTTCAGTTGCACAGTGGCATTAAATGTTACTACAGCAACGATGGAAAATAAGTTGGCAATTGTTTGTGGACCCTTCGAATTTCAAGCTAAATTTCAGTCACTAATTTAACCGGAGGGATTAAATGGGTTAAGTGTGAATCAAATTACAAAATTTTCACAAAAATTTTTTGTCCAGTGATGATGAGTGCTGGAACTACAGTGCCAGCCTACATAAACTGATCAGAAACGTCCTGGTTACTTTCGTAACCTCCATTCCCTGATGGAGGGAACGAGACGTTGTGTCGATGTAGTGACACTAGGGGCTTGCGAAGACGATGAGCTCTCGATTGGTTTGAGTGAATGGATCGGCGGAGGAATTCAACTCGCTGAAACACAACCGCTCGGCTCCGAAGAAAAAATTTGAATGAGTGGTTGCAAGCCAGCTCCTTTCATACCTGTATGTCCGGGGGAGTGGCATGCAAATTCCACTCACCAATTCCCATTGGCCTTTTCTCAAAGATCAGAGGTGTTTGGGGCTCCCAAGGACGACCCCTAGTTTCACTACATCGACACAATGTCCAGTGAGTGACAGATAGGGAACTACAGATTTTACTTGTGCTTTTAAGTGTGTACCAGAGGCCCTTTTAATCAGTCATAGATCCTGTAGCATCTTTACTCAATCCTAGTGCATGTTGTTGGTTGCTGGCATCTTACCTTCTCAATTTCATCAAAAACAAAAAGTAAACTGGTATTAAATAACCTGTTAACTTGGCTGTTGTTGACACTGAGAGAGAGGACATTGTCTAGGGTTTAAGTACTTTCCAGGTTTCTTGGGTCTTTCTGTCCAATCTCTAGTTAGTGGTTTCACCTGGGTTTGGGGTTTTTAATATTGTGTGCGCCATCTATTGGAAAACATCAAAGAGTTGGTCATAATCCAATTAATCAACTGAATAGGAATGTCAGCACTTACATTTTGAAATTGTGACCCAGCAAACCAACCAGCAGTGTTGGGTAAGTTACTCTAAAAAAGTAATAAATTACTAATTACATCTTCTACAGTGTAATTAGATTATTAATTACTCTGTCTGAAAAGTAATTGCTTTACTTATTACTAATTACTTAATAAAACCCTTATCAACATCGACCAGATGAAAAATACAAGGATAGAAATGAAATTGTTATTTTAATTCTTTCAAATAAATCCTATAAAATCAAATAAATTATTCATGAACTGGACAAAGAATTTAAGGGGGCTGCATTGAATTAGAAAACATACATTTTAACATTAGACGTAAAATTTTTATTTAGAATTCACTATTGTTTTATATAGAATTGTTCTATAGTCCATACAGTATTTAACACAATTACATTGGGTCTTCCGGTGACGCAAGGGGAATGAAAACAGCCTAAAAGTTCAGCTCCGTCAATCTAATATATTAATTACTGGCAGATTTAATTATAATCGGCAAAGTGTGATTATCCTACGTCTAACAGGCACAACAAAAACTCGAACAGAAGTGAAAACTCAAGAGAAAAAGACGAAAGTGAGAAATCACGAGCCCAGCTAGACATGCTAAAGCTAACACTTGCCTCCTGGACATTTCTGCAATCATGGAAGAATTAAGGGAAATCCAAGAAGGCCATAATCAAACTAAGTTGACATTGACAAAGTTGGAAACGTCCGTTCAGGATCTGAAAGGAAAAATGACAACTTGAGGGCAGGATAAATGAAATGGAGGCACGTATTAATGCGAAGATTCTGGAATGAGGCACAAGAGGGTGCTCCGCTTTCTGCTTCAACATGAGATTGATCTTTCAGCCATGTGTGAGGACTTACAAAACAGACTGTGGCACAATAATTTAAGAATTTATCGAATCCCTGAGGGAAGCAAAGGAGACAATCCTGCGGAATTTGTGAAGGAAGTACTTAACTGCGCACTACTGACACTAACTGACGTGGATATAAAGATTGAAAGGGCGCACAGAGCACTCGCGCCTAAACCTAAAGATACGATTGCCCCGCCGAGATCAATGATAGTAAAATTCCTGAACTACTCAGTCAAGGAAGCAGTTATAGGTCAAGCATGGTCACAGAAGCAGATAATTTATAAGACAAAACAGATCTACTTCAATAACGACTACTGTCCAGAGCTTCAGAGGAAAAGAGGTCAGGTCTGGAGCGTCATTAAGCAGCTCATATAAAAAAACGTAAAGCAAAATGGCTTTACCCAGCACAGATAAGGATTCACACAGATACAGGTGAAAAGACTTTGTACACCCTAATGGACACATCGTCGACACTGCGGGACATGGGCATCAAAGTTCATGTTGACGAGCGGGATCGACAAGTGAGCAAACTGTCAAAGGTGAGATGGACATCGCAGCGAAGAGGCAGACGTAAACCGAACACAACCTTACTATCGGACGCAGACCTCAAGGCCTTCACACAAACTGATCAAGAAATGTAATTGAGACTAGAGACTGGAAACAGATGTTCTGGACTTTTATTTCATTTTGTGAGTACACCTTTACTCATGTACCGAAGTAAAATACTTAGTTATGTCAAACTTTTACCTCTGCCGAACACAAGTAGTGGTAATTTTGTAGCTTTTATAGATGTCAGGAAAGATAACAACTAAGTTAGTTCATACAAATAGACAGATAGCCTTTGAACTGATCTCGAGTGAGAAACACCCACTATATTGGGATGCAGCAACTCCAAAGGACCCGCATTATCGGGATGGCTGCACACACACATTGCACACATGATTCCCCGGAGAGCTGAAGTCACAACTCTCTGTCCTCTAAACACCAGGAACTGGCTGCAGTTATGTGTTCCTTTAATATTACAGTCTACTTGTTCCCATTCCGGCCAGTGGGACGATTGGAAGTCGGGACTTGTAAAATAGTTTACATTTTTGTTATGGATTATTGTTTTCACTTGACAGCTATGATTTCATTGCAGCATACAAACTGCATGGGATATAGACCAGTTTTATGTCAAGACCAAAAACTTCTTACCTCTATATTAGCTAAAAGAATACAAAAATATATCAGAAAACTGGTTAAACCTGACCAGACAGGGTTTATTAATGGGTGTCACGGTACCAATAATATCCGGAGAGCCTTAAATTTACATGCCATCGCTGGTAAAAGACAAGCTCCCTCTATGCTTCTCAGCTTAGATGCTGAGAAGGCATTTGATAGAGTAGATTGGATGTTTATGGAACTTAGTTTCAACTTTTAGCGATATCTTTGTTAGCTGGGTGAAGGTTTTCAATAAAAAACCCAGCTTAGATGCTGAGAAGGCATTTGATAGAGTAGACTGGATGTTTATGGAACTTAGTTTCAACATTTAGTGATATCTTTGTTAGCTGGGTGAAGGTTTTTAATAAAAAACCCAGATCAAGAGTCAGAGTAAATGGTCACTGCTCAGAGTTCTTTGAGCTTGGCAGAGGGACTCGACAAGGAGATGCCTTATCTCCTGTTTTATTTGTACTCAGTATTGAACCGCTGGCGGAATTGATAAGGAGCAACACTAAGATACAGGAGATTATGGATGAAGGAGGAAATTGTTATAAGATATCTCTCTATGCAGATGACATACTGTTATTTTTTGAAAACCCCCTTCTTTCAATTCCAGCTCTAATGACTTGCCTTAAAGAATATGGTTCTGTCTCAGGATACAGGGTAAATGCAGACAAAACAGAGGCCATGATGATATCTGGAAACTGGCCCCCCAACTATATAATGAAGCATCTTTTAGATGGCCGAGCCAAGGCTTCAGATACTTAGGAGTTTTTTTTTTAACACCGGCGATATCACACCTGTACTCAGCATACTATAAAAGACTCATAGATGTTATTAAAAAGGATCTGACCAGATGGGAAATACTACCCTTATCTATGTTTGGCAGGGTTGAAATCGTAAGAATGAATGTACTACCTAGACTCCTCTTCCTATTTCAGTCTATCCCAGTATAGGTCCCAGTCTCTATGTTTCGTACATTAGATAAATTAATATCAAAATATATTTGGCAAAATAAAAGACCAAGAATAAGACTCAAAATATTAAAGATTGGCAAGGATAAGGGTGGTCTGGGCCTGCCTGACATGATACATTATTATTTGGCTACTCAACTTGTGACGTTGGTGGCATTGATCAGTAACGATTGGGAGACAGGATGGTATGATATTGAGCAAAGTTTGATCTCTGAGATTTCCCTGGCAGTATTACCGTTTATGGATTTGAAGTCCCCAAAAAAAGTTAAGATAACAAATACCTTGGTGCAACACACCCTAAAGATTTCAAATACAGTCCAGAAGAAAATAAGAGGGGCAGCAGCTCTCTCAAGAGTGATACCCATCGCAGGCAACCCAGATTTCCTCCCCTCTGTGTGGGACTTTTAAAAAATGTGCAGAGAATGGCCTGATAATAATTAATCAAATTTTCAAAATTGAAGTTATATTATCATTCACTCAACTCTGCGATAGATTTAAACTAAGACCTTGTGGCATATTTAGATACCTACAACTGAGACATTACATTACAAACCATAAGGATTGGGACATAATTAAAATCTCCAACAAATATCAAGCAATACGTAATTCATATTACTGAACATCAAATATCAAATAAAAAACATGTATCTCACATTTATAAAAAAATGTATGCAGGACCATTCAGATAATACTTTACATATAAAAAGACAATAGGAATTGGAGTTAAACATAATTATTGAGGATGACATATGGGAGAGTATATTTACAGGTCATCATACAGGTACGTATCAGTACCCCCTTTGGAAAGAGTTCGATTAGAAATTGAAAATGAGATTTTTCAGGACACCACTGGTGGTATCAAAATATGATAGTAAATCCACAGTGGCAAAGGGTTGGAGAGGTTGTAGAATGATAAGGGACCACAAACATATTTTCTGGGATTGTCCAAGAATCAAATAGTATTGGCAACAGATAAAGGATGAGATTGATAAGATCCTAGGAATAGGCCTAAGATCCCATTGTTATTTCTGCTTGGTGGAACCCCTCCTGGTATGTTTAATAAAAATCAATTGTACATATTACACATACACCTTATGACTGCCAGGAAAATTATCACAGTGAACTGGATGAAACCCCATGCACCTACTTTAACACAATGGACACAGAGACTAAAACAAGTGCACTTTATGGAAAATGTGATTGCTACGCTTCAGTTAAGAATGAATAAATTTCAACAAAGGTGGGCGCCAATTCAAATGTACTTGACTTGATGCCGACTTAAGTTATGGAAAATTCCCCTGTGTGTTTTCACCCTTTTTTTTTTTCTCTCCCTCAACCCATTTACATCACTGTCTTTATTATTATCATAATTTTTTTCGTACTATTATCAGTATTATGTATCATTAACCTTTCTCCTGCAGTGCCTACTGACCTCCTGTTATGTCTTACTGTACTATGCTAAACATTCAGTCTATATTAGTGAAATAAGGCTGAGCCAGCTGTCAATGAAAATTTGTGGTTGTTTTTGTTTTGTGTTGTGAAAAAAAAAAAACACAATTACATCAGAAGTAACTGTAATTAAATTACTGAGAAATTAAGAGTAATCCCTTTACTTTTTTCACTGAAAAAATAATTTAATTACAGTAATTAATTACTTAGTAATGCATTACACCCAACATTGCCAACCAGCTACAGGAACTTTATACAAATACCTATATGACAGCTAAACAAATGATGATGAATTTAAATTTGAAAGATGTAACAGCACTGTATTCATCTTTGGATGCGTTTTGAGGCAATACGAGGCCCTTGGTCACATTATCAAGCACTGGTTTATGTGGTTGTCATATAATGAGACGGTAGAGTGGAATTCCAGGAGAAGTTTATTATACACTGTTAACTAAGAACTGCATGCATCAACTCTGTGTTACATCAACATATACCCTGTGATGCTTGCTCAATGCTGCCTTCATGTGATATCGGAATTATCCTACATCCCACTTCTGAAGTGGTAATTGCGAGTATGTCGTGTTCACGTACTTTGTTGTCAGGAAGAACAGGAAACATGGACGACGGCAGGTTCATTCATACATATTTCTGAGGAACTTTTATTTTGACACCATAATACATCACTCAGTTAGCTTGCTAACGATAATGGAATTTTGGTAAAATACAAGCTATTTTCACAGAGAAAAAAATTTACAACATGCATCAAATGGTTGCTGATATATAGTACTGTGCAAAAGTCTTAGGCACATAAGATGTTTCACAAAAGCATCTGTCTTAAGATGGTTATTTATATCTTCAGTTTTAGTGTGTCAATAGGAAATATAAATGTTAGACTCCCAAACATTACATTTGCAAATAGAAAAGATTAGAATAGAAGAACAGGGAGCCCTGCAACAGATGTCATGGCCCCCACAAAGCCCCCCACTGAACATCGTGTCAGTCTGGGATTACATAAAGAGACAGAAGCAATTGAGACAGCCTAAATAGATAGAAGAACTGTGGCAAATTCTCCAAGAAGCTTGGAACATCCTATCTGCCAACAACCAAGAAAAACTGTGTCCAGGTGTACCTAGGAGAATTGGTGCTGTTTTAAAGGCAAAGGTGGTCACACCGAATATTGATTTAACTTTTTTATGTTTACTGGACTTTGTATGACATTAAGTGATAAATGAAAACTATTTATTTCATTATTTTTGAAGACATCCTCACTATGCAACATTTATCACAAGTGCCTAAAACTTTTGCACAGTACTGTACATAAATTAATATTACCAAAACGGCAAGTGCTAACAATTAGCTTTATTTAGAAAAATGAACAAAACCTGTCATTCACTACAGAAACTGTACTCTTCTCTGCCACGTTTAAAGTTTAGAACTCCGCCTATGTCGGAAACTCGGGTATCAAAATTATCTCTGAGTTTCCCAGTCGTAATTACGACTTGATGTGTTGTTCATGTGCAACTTCCAAGTGGGAAACTCGTATTTACGATAATTCCGATAGTATGTGAAGGCAGCATAAGTCAGACCCCAATAAAAGATAACAATTCAGACATCACTACAGTGGTCTCCAAAAGTCTCAAGATCATAATTATATAAGTATTTTCGTCATAATACACGGCTAGTTTAGAGTGGCTGGCAACGGAGAAACATTATTTTTGCCCTCAGAATGGTGTACTTCTGAAACCTACCAGCAGGGGTTGGTAGAACTGCTGAAGCTATCCAGCCAAACCTTGACCCTCATCATCTATAAACATGATTAAATTCTCAGATATTCAATCAGTCAATAAACAGCTGGCTACATCGCAGAGCAATCAACACATCAATATACCTACTAAATACATTTTAAATGCTAACAGTCTTGCAAATTTGCTGGTTTCTGAAACAATTGCACAAGGTTCTGTCCACAGCACAGATAGAAGAGGATCTAAAAATACACACCCTCTAAACTCTCAAAATATTTTAGGCAACTACAGTGCCCTTTACTGAACCTGTCTTTACGTCTTCAAGTTGTAGACTTTCCCAAAGTACAATAATGTCCATCATTATTTATATAGCAACTATAAACATTGCAATTTATATAATTGTGTTGTTCCTCACATGGTCACTGTTTATTCTCACCTTAGCTGATGTCCTCTTTCAGGACGGGATGCCGTTAAAATTCAAAAGTCTCAGAAACTGAGATCAAACGTTACATTTTGCTACATGTTTGTGCGTTGTTTCCTCTTGAGTTTACACCATCCAATCATCCCAGAATAACAAATCCCCCCTTTTGTACACATTTTTTCTATTTTTATGCATAGATTCAGTACTTGATCTCTGGCTTTCCATACCATGGAGCCACGATCGAGCAGAGATTCTCGGAAGAGATGCTCTGGCTCGAATACCAGCCGAAAACATGGTAGGCCTACTGTATTTCAAAGGAAAAAAAAAACATTACACAAGATACAGTGTTTCATGTGACACTTACTGTTTACAAACATGTGGATGTCCATGTGGATATAGCACCACCTGCTGATTTTGTGGAAGTGATGAAACACTATGCTAATCTGTTGTTATTTGCATTTGATCTGTGCTGTCATCTCAAATGAAGATGTCTGAAATTAATCTGTCCTTTAATCACAGATAAATAATTTGTTATTAGTAATAGCCTACATCTGACAACTGCAATAAAAGAAATCAATTAACAAGTCTATTCATATTGTGTGGTAGGCTATATTTTTTATACAGAAGCTACATAAAGGTCTCAGATTCCTGGCATATTCTTACCTAATCCTGAATATGTGGTTACATCCTTGCTCAAAATAAGAAAAGATACGTTTTTTGTTGTTGTTGTTGTTGTTGTTGTTTTTTACACTACAACAAGCATTTTAGATATACCGCTGAAGGTACATAATGCTCTCCTCTTCTATTAACCGACCGGGGGAACCAACCAACCGACCGTTTTGGGGTTTGGAGCAAAAGCATCCAACCATCCAATTTAGGACTTTTGAATTCTTTAGTTTATATGATGGTCAGAATTTTCACCTCAAATACAGTTTCATGAATACAAATAAATACTCAATTTCCATTCACATGCATGTTTTTAAATACTGATCATTCATTTTCAAAATTGGACAGACCATGCAGGTTTAGTTAGTGTTTACAGCCATGGCAAGTGAACTGATATATTAGAGTTGGTATGGAAAATTCCAGTTGGGTCATTAAGTAAATTAAACCATGTCCCTCACCATATTGCATAAAAAAAGTAATTATATCTGTTTTTAACCTGTTTGTCAACAGTGAAGATACAAAAAGAGACAGATATATACTGTATGCTATTTTATGTCAAACTACAACGCTTTGGAGAGTTTAATGTTGCTTAGCCAAAGCTCAAACTTCAAACTGCTTATTACATTATCTTCAGTTCCCGTGAAGGCAAACAGAGGGAGACAGAGAACAGAGAATGAGGTCATAGGAGGCAATTGTCTTAAAATAAGTCAGGAGAAGAACTCAAACACCCATTAATGAAGTCCATCACAGTTTAAGGATTATTAGAAACAGCTAAATACTCATCAGAGGCTTGAAAAGGGGAACAAACTCATCAGCATTTAAAAACATAGTCACTCATATCTGCAGCTTACCTGAAAAACAACAGATATCATATTTCAATTATGTGGTGTATTCATATTCATTTATGTCCCTGTATAGTTTTATACATGGAAATGGGCACAGTAGTCAAACTTTCTGTACAGCCAATACTACTTTCCAACTAACTAGGACAGGGGTATTCAGCTAAAGTTTCAAGAGGTCCGGTCTAATTTCCTTCCCCGCAAATAATAACTTGCATGGTGTCAGTAGCCAGTATGGCTTTGAATTTATTTTATTTTATTTTTTTATTTATTTTTTTATAGTTATTATAATTTTCCACATTGGCAGCAATAGTACTTTGTAAAAGAAAAAAATCTTAAACAGTTAAAATAGTCTCTTCAAAGCAGAGTTGAGGACACTGGCACAGAGACAATGCCAAAGCAGTGGGGTGTGAGGGATCTTTCTACCAAAAGATTAGGCTAATATATTTCATAGAGTTCAACAGTCGAGGACATTTGAATATTAATATTACAAGATATGATCAACATTTGTTTTCAAGTTGGGTGAAAGCAGTCCAGTTTTTGTGTTCAAATATTTTTACATTCTGAATATTTATTTTTAATTATTTTTACATTCAGATGCCTATGTATGGGACATAGGAGTACTTTTGACTCAAAAATAGAGGTTACTGTATGGGGGTTCGGGGGTAACCTTGAGAGAAAATTTAGAAAATGTAAAAGTCTGATGGACCATTTTTATATTTTCCTAAAGTGAGAATCTAATAACAATAAACTAACAATTTACATCTTTAAAATACTGTTTTCTTAAGTTAAGTATAAATGGGCTGACTATTAAATAATGGGAACATTCTCATCAGAAGCAGAGAACTCTTCTAGCAGGCTAACTAATAATTACTGTTGATGACATCTCTGACTCATTTTCACAAAATTAAAACAAAAAACTTGTTTGTCATGAAAGGCACGTAACATGCTGATTAATAAAGCTAAATTTAGGCGGGAAAAGAGTTAGTCTAAAAAGGTGACACGTGAACTTGTCCTGTCACAAACCTGCTTTAACTGAACCGTCCGAGTCATTTATCAGCCAGATGAAGATAGTTTCACTTTGATTTATTGTCATTTTCTGCAGTGTGTTTGCCAGTCTTCATCTACATTGCTGCTCATCGTGTCTCCGCTGCTGTTGTTAAAATAACCGCGTCTGGAACTCATCAGGCTTTATGGAAATATATCGTGTATATCGCGAGTGAGAGAGGCAACACGCACAAGCAGGAAATGAATCGTGTTTGGCGCTTGAGAAAATATATATAGCGGTGATCGCACCTGAGTGATTGTGGTGTGTATAGCTCCGTTGTTTTGACGCACTTCTCACTAAAACTGTAGAAACGTTAAGATAGGACAACCGTTGTCATTATCTCGCAGTCCGGATGGAACCAAGCCGGGGTCCGGACCCGGACCACGGTCCACTAATTGGTGACCGCTGAACTAGGAGATGCTCATTTGGACAAATGAAAAGCAAGATTGAGACAATTCCCTGCAGTTAAATAAAATACTCCAAACGATAGGCAGTGGTGCATGTATTCAAAGAGCACATCTGGTGTACGTGTAATTTATTTCATAGATTGCATCAGTTCGTTAAATGATATATTGAAATGTTTAAATTCATACACCATTGCCATTTACACTTGGCAAAACACAGAACAACCCACTGAATGTCTATGACACAAGAAAATCTGTTATGGCACACAAATGTCTAGGTAAGTGAAAACGACCATGGCATCTGAGTGTAATTTCCAATAATTTTTCTTCCTTTGCTATGCTGATGAGGAGATATTGGGTTCAGGTGTCTGTTCACAATAACTTGCTATGGTATCTCTGGAGTGAGCTCCCTTCCATCTGCTGCTGTGGTCCATTTATAATACCGCCACTCGCCCACCCGAACTTCTCATCAACTCAAGCAATGCCAAGAACAAACAACAGTATGCATCAGTGATTCCCAGTCAGGGGTACATCTATCTCCTGGGGTACTTGAAAATATTTCACTTTTGCTTTGTTAAACCTTTAAAACATAAATTATGACTTAAAAATATTAGGGCTGTCAATAGATTAAAACTATATATATAAACTCTAATAAAACAAATGACAACTAAGTGTGATAAATATTATGTAGTTTTTTTCCTTAAAAAAAACTCCAAATCTCCAATTTTTTCAAGGAAAGAATGCGAAATAATATGTGTAAAGGTTTTATAAATTTGTGTGGATGACACTCCTATAAATAAATCTGTTTTATGGTATAATACTGTATGTAAATCACATTTTTAAAATACTGTATCTACTGTATATTTAATCATTTAGCAGAAGCTTTTATTCAAAGCGACTTAGAAATGACCAACATGGCAAGCAATTTGTCATACAAAAAGTCAACAATATATGTAGTATTGCAGTGCCAAGTTCTCAGAGTAGCTGGCATAGTATAAAATTCATGAATGGAGAAGTATGTTCATGAATGGTTTTCACTGATAAAAAAAAGTCAAATACTGTACTTGTACATATATGCAATATATATTTAAAAATACTACAAAAATGTCTGTTTTCGTATATGTAAATATATTAACTATACATTTTATGTAAGGCCATATATCAGATTTCTCTATAGGGCAGAAGAATATATGTGCTACTGTGCTACTTAGTGTGTTTTTCACCCATGCACACATTTATTTTTTTTTCCTTATTTTTATTTTTATTTTTTTATTTTTTTAAGATAATACCTAAATGATATCCAGTGTAATATGATTTAAAAGGAACACATTTCTGGTTTGGTGTCAGTGAGGGATACTTGAGCCTTACTGATGGGGTTGAGCCTTACAAAAAATGGTGTGTAATCTGTGAGGACCTTGTTTTATTATCCACTAAGAGTGAATCAACATTGGTCACTTTTGGATAATTATAACACCAAATCTCACTGAACAATCCAGCCATTTCCTTGCTATCGTTTGTTAGTGGCCACACCAATGTTATAATTTGTATTGTGCATCCAGTGTTGCACTGTGCAGATGTGTATTTTAGGAATGTCAACAGACTATTTACTCTTTAACGTGAGGATATTTTAGACCTGTCCCTAGAGACTGAGCTCAGAGTGTTCTCTTTTCCTAGTCTGGATATTCATTATTCAGGGTGTGTAAATCCTCCATCTGCTGTCTTCCTGACTAAAACACTGCACTGTCCATCTAAGCCAGTGGAGATTCTTCACTCAATCACCTCATTGTACCAGTGGCAAAAACAGCAGCATTGGGCATGTTCATAAATTCAACATCAGCTGTTGTTTTTCTGATATTTCCCCTGATAAGGCATCAAGACTAATCATGATATATGCACTTAGAGTATATAGCCTATACAAAAATATACAGTGGTATTACCATGGATTTAGGACATGGTAACACTGTGTTTTTTTGGACATGCATGGTAATACCACTGAAAGTACATTTGAGTATAATTTAAATACCATAGCAATCATGAATATGGTAATCATTCAGTACAATAGCATATGGCGTTCTAACCCTTTTAAATCAGTTGAACCTCCGTGAACCCCCTGAGATTTTTTGCTATTGTAATCATATTCCATAAATATAATTAATTTTACAACATCTTTGCATGATCACTTCTTTATGTATTATTGTTATTTATTAAACAGCTTTCTGGAATACTCTACTCTGATTGGTCAATCCTTCAATACTGTGGTCTGATATTTCTGGATAATGACCACACATTAGAGAATAAATTGATATTTTACTGGTCATTCGGTATATTGCGACTCATCTTTCCTACTTCTCATATAACTCTGCGATCTCTGCAAGTAAAACTCAAATCCATACTTAATGTGGAATGATTTATTTATTTAGCAAATATTGGTGTAATAAGCAGGACGGGTTGCTGTCGGCACGCTGCACGAGTGTTTGTAGTTTGCTAGACTGCTTAGCATTTGCCATTTTACCGCATGCTTCAGGTTTTTCAGCTTTTCTGTTGTTTCAACTTCATGTATTTTACATCTCGTTTTTTTTTCCCGCTTACCTACATCTCGTGTCTCGACTGCGTGCATTCGCTTTCTCCACTGTGTTTTACATGGATTATTGCATAAATCTCAAACATCGACCACATCGAACCACATCGATCTCAAACCCTCGCCACTCAAGAACAACCATAACAACAACAACAAACAATTGCAGTAAGTCATGGCATCCGCTCATGTTATTTCTTGCTGCATTGCATGCCACATGTTTACTATAGCTTTTTCCATCAGAAGTGAGGGATTCACATGTGATAAAAGTAAGGAATTAGTCAGGCTGACAGAGAAATCTAGTGGAGGTCAGTGAGAAAGAGAAGCTGGTAGATACTGTTTCGGATGCAGGTAGTACAGCGAGCAACACACACACTTTGGATGTGCTCTGTTTGACTGAAACCTGGCTTAAACCGGATGAATATATTAGTTTAAATGAATCTAATCCCTCAGGTTATTGTTATAAATATGAGCGTCGTCTGAAGGGTCGGACAGGAGGTGTTGCTACAGTTTACTGTGACATTTTTTATGTTACTCAGAGGACAGGATATAAGTTTAAGTCTTTTGAACTAATAATTAATGTGATACTGTCAGATATAAATAAAAAATCTCTGTTGTCTTTTGCCCTTGCTACAGTATATAGATCACCTGGGCCGTACTCAGATTTCTTTGGTGAATTTGCACATTTTCTCTCAGATCTAGTAGTTAATGTTGAGCTTTAATTGTTGGTGACTTCAACATTCACATAGATAATGAATATGACACATTGGGATTAGCATTTATTGATATTCTCAACTCTCTTGGAGTCAGACAAAATGTGACAGGACCAACTCATCATCATAATCATATGCTAGTATTAATTCTGTCATATGGAGTTGATGTTGATACTATAGAAATTCCACTGCAGAGCGATGACATCTCAGATCATTACTTCATCTCTTGTTTGCTGCGATCAGTTAATGTCACTCAGTCTACACCACACTATCGTTCAAGTAGAACTATTCTTTCGTCCACTAAATATAGTTTCACTAATAATCTTCCAGAATTGTCTCACATACTCAGTTAGCCAAAAAGTCTAGAAGACCTATGATTTAATAACAGAAAATATAAATACAGTCTTCTCTAGCAGTCTTGACAGTGTTGCCCCCCCCCCCCCCCCCCACATCTATTAAAGAAAATTCAAGAAAAAGCCCCACACCATGGTACAATGATCACACTCATGCTCTCAAGAGAGCAGCTTGGAAAATGGAGCGCAAGTGGAAGAATGCACAATTAGAGGTATTTTGCAGTGTATGGAAGGATAGTGTCTGTAGCTACAGACAGGCACTAAAAGCTGCCAGGTCAGCATATTTTAGCAAACTCATAAAAAATAACCACAACAATCCTAGGTGTTTATTCAGTACTGTGGCTAAATTGGTTAGGAATAAATCATTGAGTGAACCAGATATTCCGTCACAGCACAATAGTAATGACTTCATTCATTTCTTTACTGATAAAATTGAAATAATCAGAAATAAAATTGTAACTATGCAATCAACTGTCACAGCACTTCAGAAAACAGTGTCTTATAATTTTCCTCAGAAGCAGCTTTAATCCTTCACTGTCATAGGTCATGAAGAGCTAACAAAACGTATCAAAAAATCAAAAGCCACAACATGTATGTTAGATCCAATACCAACTAAGCTCTTAAAAGAGGTATTCCCTGTAATCTCAGAACATCTTGTTATTATATCAATATTATTAACTCCTCACTATCCTTAGGACATGTCCTAAGAAACTTTAAAATGGCAGTTATCAAACCGCTTATTAAGAAGCCACAGCTTGATCCTGGAGAACTGGCTAATTATAGACCGATTTCAAATCTCCCGTTTATGTCGAAAATACTAGAAAAGGTAGTATCCTCCCAAATATGTTAATTTTTACAGAGAAATAGTATATATAAACAATTTTAGTTAGGATTTAGGCCTCATCACAGTACAGAGACTGCACTTATCAGAGTTACAAATGACTTGCTCTTATCATCTGATCACGGCTGCATTTCACTTCTAGTGCTTTTAGATCTTAGTGCTGCATTCGACACGTTAGATCACAACATTCTCTTGAATAGGCTGGAGAATTATGTTGGCATTTGTGGAGTTGCATTAGCATGGTTTAGGTCCTATTTAGCAGACCGCTACCACTTTAGCAGACCGCTACCATGTAAATGAGGAACTGTCAAACCAAACAAAAGTAAAGTATGGAGTGCCACAAGGATCAGTTTTAGGGCCTCTGCTTTTCTCCTTATATATGCTTCCCCTGGGAGGTATTATCAGGAATCGTGGAATAAGTTTCCACTGTTATGCCGACGATACCCAACTTTATATTTCTTCAAAACCTGATGAGATTTCACAATTCTCCAAATTAGCAGAGTGTATCAATGAAATAAAAGATTGAATGGCCAGAAATTTTCTTCTACTCAATTCTGACAAAACAGAGGTACTAATTATTGGACCAAAAACCTCTAAAAATAAGACGCTAAAATATAATTTGACTCTCGATGGATGTACTGTTACATCATCTTCAACAGCAAAGAACTTAGGTGTTATATTTGATACCAATCTGTCCTTTGAAAATCAAATTACCAATGTTTGTTGAACAGCATTCTTCCACCTAAGAAATACTGCTAAATTACGAGACATGCACTCTGTTGCTGATGCCAGAAAACTAATTAATGCGTTCATGACCTAGATTAAGATTAGATTATTGTAATGCATTACTGGGAGGATTTCCAGCAAGATCAATAAATAAACCTCAATTGGTTCAAAATGCAGCAGCCAGAGTGCTGACGAGAACCAACAAATATGATCATATTAGCCCCATTTTATCATCGTTACATTGGCTACCTGTTAAATTTCATTTTAATTTTAAAATTCTGTTAACTACATACAAAGCTTTGAATGGTCTAGCTCCACAGTACTTAAGTGACCTTCTACCATGCTATATTCCATCACGTTCATTACGATCGCAAAATTCTGGCCTGTTAATAGTTCCTAAAATATCAAAATCCACAAAAGGAGGTATATCTGTTTCATATTTGTCTCCTAAACTATGGAATAGTCTCCCTAACACTGTTCGAGATGCAGACACACTCACTCAGTTTAAGTCTAGACTAAAGACTCATCTATTTAGCCAGGCATACACCTAATTTATCCTTCAACTCACAATTAGGCTGCTTTAGTTAGGTCTGCCGGAACCAGAAACAGTGATCATGATCTATAACTCTGCAATAAATTGAATGGCATCTATGCTAATATTATTTTATTTGTTTCCCTGTCTCAACCTTGGCACTCCTATCCTGAGGTCACCAGAACCGGCCAGATCCAGCTCCGTTCCTGCTTGGTGTTGGACTCCACTGCTACGTGTCGCTGTGTGATGATGACTAATAGCAGCCGGTGCCAGCCAAACATCACTTCAGTCTATTACGATGGACTTCAGAGGATGAACTGATTCCAAATCCAACCGTAAGACATGGGATACTTCATATGCCATAGCCTGAACCTTGGACTTAGGATAGACCTCACCGGAATTACCGGCCAGGTTGAACTGCGATGCACCTAACTGATCTCTGCTTGCATCACCTCGGTCTAATAATGGACTACACTCTTGAAATGGAATACATAAGACTATCAATTAATTGCCAACAAAACCCTTCATCAGCCAACTAACAAGGACAATTACATCTATGTGAACTACTGCAGTTAATCCAGGATGGACTTCAAAGACATTAGTCATTAATCTTACAGTTCATACAAAATCTTTGTTTTAAACACTGACCCTTAACACTTACTTAGTTTAATAATTTTAAACCATGACTTGCACTATACATAAGTAATATTGGCATTATATTCATGATGTTAGCCAGAGGGGAACTGGCCCCCACAGTGAGTCTGGTTTCTCCCAAGGTTATTTTTCTCCATTAACCAACATCTTATGGAGTTTTGTGTTCCTTGCCACAGTCGCCTTCGGCTTGCTCACTGGGGTTATAAATACAATTATTATTTAATTACTTATTTTTTAACAATTCACAATCGTATTTTATCAAACTACACAACGATGACTTTAAGACGTTATAGATATGACAGTTTTATCTGTGTTGTGAAAGGCACTATACAAATAAAAATGACTTGATGCAGGCAGAGATCAATGAGGTGCATCGCAGTTCAACTGGCAGGCCATTTCGGTGAAGTTCGGTGGGGTCCATCCTAAATCCAAGGTTCAGGCAGAGGCATATTAAGGATCCGATATCTTGCAGTTGGAGTTGGCATCAGTTCATCCTCTGAAGTCCATCATAAAAGACTGAAGTGATGTCTGGCTAGCACCGGCTGCATTTTTTCATCATCACTCAGAGACACATAGCAGTGGAGTCCGACACCAAGCAGGAATGGAGCTGGATCTGTCCGGCTCTGGTAACCTCGGGATATGTCTGCATCCCAAACAGTGTTAGGGAGACTATTCCATAGTTTAGGAGCCAAATAGGAAAAGGATCTACCTCCTTTTGTGGATTTTGATATTCTAGGAACTATTAAGAAGCCAGCATTTTGCGATCGTAATGAACGTGATGGAATATAGCGTGTCAGAAGGTCACTTAAGTACTGTGGAGCTAGACCATTCAAAGCTTTGTATGCAGTTAACAGAATTTTAAAATTAATACGAAATTTAACAGGTAGCCAATGCAACGATGATAAAATGGGGCTAATATGATCATATTTCTTGGTTCTAGTCATCACTCTGGCAGCTGAATTTTGAACCAATTGAAGTTTATTTATTGAACTTGCCAGACATCCTCCCAGTAATGCATTACAATAATCTAGTCTTGAGGTCATGAATGCATGAATTAATTTTTCGGAATCAGCAACAGAGAGTATGTGTCATAACTTAGCAATATTTCTGAGGTGGAAGAATACTGTTCTATAAACATTGGAAATTGATTTTCAAAGGACAGATTGGTATCAAATATAACTCCTAAATTCTTCGCTGTAGAAGACGACTTAACAGTGCATCCATCGAGAGTGAAATGATATTTTAGTGGCTTATTTTTAGAGGTTTTTGGTCTAATAATTAATACCTGTTTTGTCGGAATTGAGTAGAAGGAAATTTCTGGCCATCCAAACTTTGATTTCATTGATACACTCTGCTAATTTGGAGAATTGTGAATTTTCATTGGGTTTAAAAGAAATATAAAGCTGGGTATTGTCATCATAACTTATTCCATGATTCCTGATAATATCTCCCAGGGGAAGCATGTATAAGGAGAAAAGCAGAGGCCCTAAAAGGGATCCCTGTGGCACTCCATACTTAACTTTTGTTTGAATTGACAATTCCTCATTTACACATACAAAGTGGTAGTGGTCTGATAAACAGGACCTAAACCATGCTAATGCAAGTCCACTAATGCCAACATAATTCTCCAGCCTATTCAAGAGAATGTCATGATCTATCGTGTTGAAGGCAGCACTAAGATCTAAAAGCACTAGAAGAGAAATGCAGCCGTGATTAGATGATAAGAGCAAGTCATTTGTAACTCTGATAAGTGCAGCCTCTGTACTGTGATGGGGCCTATATCCTGACTGAAATTGTTCATATACACCATTTCTCTGTAGAAATTAACAGTTGGGAGGACACTACCTTTTCTAGTATTTTTGACATAAATGGTAGGTTTGAAATAGGTCTGTAATTAGCCAATTCTCCAGGATCAAGCTGTGGCTTCTTAATAAGTGGCTTGATAACTGCCATTTTAAAGTTTCTTGGGACATGTCCTAAGGATAGCAAGGAGTTAATAATATTAAGAAGAGGTTCTGAGATTACAGGGAATATTTCTTTTAGGAGCTTGGTTGGTATTGGATCTAACAAACATGTTGTGGCTTTTGATGTTTCGATAAGTTTTGTTAGCTCTTCATGACCTATGACAGCGAAGGATTGAAGATGCATGTGAGGAAAATTATGAGACACTGTTTTCTGAGGTACTGTGACAGATGATTGCATAATTCCAATTTTATTTCTGATTATTTCAATTTTATCAGTAAAGAAATTAATGAAGTCATTACTATTGTGCTGCGACTGAATATCTGGTTCTGTTGAGGCTTTATTCCTAACCAATTTAGCCACAGTACTGAATAAACACCTAGGATTGTTGTGGTTATTTTCTATGAATTTGCTCAAATATGCTGACCTGGCAGCTTTTAGTGCCTGTCTATAGCTACAGACACTATCCTTCCATGCACAGCAAAATACCTCTAATTTTGTATTCTTCCACTTGTGCTTCATTTTCCAAGCTGCTCTCTTGAGAGCATGAGTGTGATCATTGTACCATGGTGCAGGGCTTTTTTCATTCATTTTCTTTAATCGAAGGGGGGCGACACTATCAAGAGTGCTAGAGATGACTGTATTTATATTTTCTGTTATTTCATCAAGTTCTTCTAGGCTTTGGGGTTTACTGAGTGTATGAGATAGATCTGGGAGAATATTAGTGAAGCTATTTTTAGTGGTCGAAAGAATAATTCTACCTGAACGATAGCGTGGTGTAGATTGAGTAACATAGCTGATCGCAGCATACAAGAGATGAGGTAATGATCTGAGATGTCATCACTATGCGGCAGAATTTCTATATTATCAACATCAACACCATATGACAGAATTAAATCTAGCGTATGATTATGGCGATGAGTTGGATACATTTTGTATCCTGTTACATTTTGTCTGACTCCAAGAGAGTTGAGAAAATCGATAAATGCTAATCCCAATGTGTTATTTTCATTATCTATGTGAATGTTGAAGTCACCAACAATTAAAGCTCTATCTACAGTAACTACAAGATCTGATAAAAAATTTGCAAATTCACCAAGGAAATCAGAATAAGGCCCGGGTGATCTATATACTGTAGTAAGGGTAAAAGATGACAGAGTTTTTTTTATTTATATCTATATCTGATGGTGTCACATTAAACATTATTTGTTCAAAAGACTTACATTTATATCCTGTCCTCTGAGTAACACCAAAAACTTCACTGTAAATTGTAGCAACACCTCCTCCTAGACCCTTCAGACGAGGCTCATGTTTATAACAATAACCTGGGGGAGAAGATTCATTTAAACTAATATATTCATCCGGTTTCAGTCAAACAGAGCACATCCAAACAATGATCTGTAATAATTTTATTTACAATTAGTGCTTTGGTAGAAAGAGATCTAATGTTTAGTAGCCCTATCTTTATATGCTGTTTATCTTTAATTTGTTTGCTTTGTTCAAGTTTGACCTTAATCAAATTTTCTAAATGATTTAGTGAGGGTTTTGTGTTTGGTAGTTCAGGGAACAGACACAGTCTCTATGTGATATCTAGGTGATACAAATCAAATCAAATCACTTTTATTGTCACACAACCATATACACAAGTGCAATAGTGGGTGAAAGTCTTGGCAGTCATGACAGTGATGAGACATATACCAATTTACAATAAACAGATTTACACATCACAATTTACATATCTAATATACAAATAATTACACACAACACAATATACAAATAATAATATACAATGTACAGTATACAATACACACAATATAGAATAGTGGACGGACCATGTGAGTTCCTCAATGATGTGCACACCCAGGAACTTGAAGCTGCTGACTCTCTCCACCGGTGCTCCATTGATGGTGATGGGACTGTTTTCTCTCTCTTTTCTCCTGAGGTCCACCACAAGCTCCTTTGTCTTGCTGACATTGAGGGAGAGGTTGTGGTCCTGACACCAGCATGTCAGAGTGTGCACCTCCTCTCTCTAGGCCGTTTCATCATTGTCAGTGATTAGACCTACCACCGTCGTATCATCAGCAAACTTAATGATGGCATTGGAGCTATGTGTTGCCACACAGTCATGTGTGTACAGGGAATACAGGAGTGGGCTGAGAACACAGCACTACGGGGCTCCAGTGTTGAGGATCAGTGATGAGGAGATGTTGCTGCCCATTCTAACCACCTGGCATCTGCTTGACAGGAAGTCCAGGATCCAGCTGCACAGCGAGCTGTTTAAGCCCAGAGCCCGGAGTTTCACATAAAGCTTGGAGGGCACTATGGTGTTGAATGCTGAGCTGTAGTCTACAAACAGCATTCTCACATAAGTATTCCTTTTTTCCAGGTGGGAGAGAGCAGTGTATTGTAGATGCAATGGCATCATCAGTGGAGCAGTTGTTGCGGTAAGCAAACTGCAATGGGTCCAGTGATGGAGGCAGCATAGAGCAGATGTAATCTCTGATTAGTCTCTCAAAGCATTTGCTGATGATGTGGGTCAGAGCAACAGGACGCCAGTCATTTAAGCAAGTGATTTTGGATTGCTTTGGTACAGGCACAATGGTGGACGTTTTAATGCATGTGGGACCACAGACAAGGAGAGGAAAAGGTTGAAAATCTTCATAAAAACACCAGCCAGTTGGTTCGTGCACATTCTGATGATGCAGCCCGGAATGCCGTCTGGACCCACGGCTTTACGGATATTTACCCATACAGTCTCTATGTGTTGTAGTTTATGTGAACTGTGTGACATCTCAAGGCAGCTAGCAGACGTTCGGATTAACCAGTTTGTCTGCTTCCTGACCTGGGCCCCAGTTAGTCAGATACTATCATTATTGAGACTATGAGCCAAATTACTAGAGAGGAGAGCGGCACCTTCTCTGGAGGGATGGAGTCCGTCTCTCTTTAGCAGGTCAGGTCTACCCCAAAAACTCTTCCAATTGTCTATAAATCCTGTTCTATTCTCCAGACACCAGTCAGACATCCAGCCATTCAGTGACACTAATCTACTATAAACCTCATCACCACGATGAGCAGGGAGGGGGCCAGAGCATATTATAGTGTCTGACATCGTTTTTGCAAATTGACACACCTGTTAAACATTAACTCTCGTGATTTCCGACTGGCGAAGCCGGACATCATTAGTGTCGACATGAACAACAATTTTAGAAAATCTACGTTTAGCATTAGCCAGCACTTGTAAATTTGATGTCAGACGCTCTGGCACCCGAAATGCATTTAACTATAGTGGCTGGAGTCTCTATTTCCACATTCCTTACAATAGAATCACCAATAACAAGGGCTCTTTCAACATGATTCTCAGTGGGTGCATCACTGAGTGGGGAGAATCGATTGGAAACCCTAACAGGAACGGGAGAGTGGTGTCGCTTTGCTGAGCGAGTATGCCACCGAGATGTCACGCAAATGCCCTGCTGCAGGGGCTCTACAGCCGGAACCAAAGTGTGTGTGTTGCTCTCTGTACTGCCCACATCTGAAACAGTATCTACCGGCTTCTCTTTCTCACTGATCTCCACTAGCGTTCGGATGCGTGCCTCTAACTCATGAACCTTCTCCATCAGCCTGACTAATTCCTTACATTTATCACATGTGAATCCCTCGCTGCTGATGGAAGAGGCTATTGTAAACATGAGACATGCAATGCAGGAAGAAATAACATGAGCGGATGCCATGACTTACCGCAGTTGTTTGTTGTTGTTGTTTTTGGTTGTTCCTGAGTGGTGAGGGTTTGAGATCGATGTGAATCCCTCACACAATTGTTTGTTGTTATGGTTGTTCTTGATAAGCGGTGCTTTGAGATCGATGCAATAATCCGTGTAACACAGAGGAGAAAAACGGGTGCACACTGTAAAATGCACGCAGTTTAATCGTGATAAAAATGGAAAGCGGATGCACATGGAAAATGCACGCAGTTGAATCGTGATAAGAGAATAATGTGGGGGAAAACCCGATGCACGCTGAAAAATGGCAGATGTTAAGGATTAAAGGCTGAAAACAGATAGATAAGCGATGCTAAAAAAGCTAACAGGCTACAAACACAGACTCGAGCTAGGCGCCAGCAGCAACAGGTCAAATGCACACAGATGAAAAAGAAAAGCGGAAAAACCCAAAACACGCGGTAAAATGACAAAGGATAAAAAGAAGAATGTACAAGAATAAGAATATGCTAAGCAGGCTACAAACACTTGTGCAGCGTGCAGTCAGGAACAGGAAGTCCAGTGACGTGTACAGTCTCACCTTTGTCTATTGATGGACTACACTCTTGAAATGGAATACATAGACTATCATTTAATTGCCAACAAAAGCTTTCATCAGAGGACTATCAAAGGACAATTTTGGACTTCAAAGACATTAGTCATTAACCTTACAGTTCATAAAAATCTTTTTTTTTTTAAACACTGGTCCTTAAAACTTACTTAGTGTACTAATCTTAAACCATGACCTGCACTGCATATAAATAACTAATATTGCCATTTTATTCATGCTGGTTAGCCAGAGGGGAGCTGGCCCCCACAGTGAGCCTGGTTTCTCCCAGGGTAATTATTTATTAACCAAGATCTTATGGAGTGTTGTGTTCCTTGCCACAGTCGCCTTCAGTTTGCTCACAGGGGTTCTAAATATAATTATTATTTAATTATTTAATTTGTATACACAATTTACAATCATATTTAATCAAACTACACAATGATCATTCTAAGTCTTAATAGATATTACAGTTTCATTTTTTGTTAATGCATGATTTTCTGTAAAGCTGCTTTGAAACAATGTGTGTTTTGAAAAGTGCTATACAAATAAAAATAACTTGACTTAATGAGCAGACAGATGGTATTTTTAACAATATAAACACCAACAGAACACCAATGTAAACCGGAGGCGGAATTGAGCAGTTTCTGGAGATGCTGCTGTCTCTTTCTTACCATGCATTCAAGATATACATTTTTGCATGTTCCCTGGGAATCAACCCATGATCTTGGTGTTTGCTAGTGCCATGCTCTACCAGCTGAGCTACAGGAACTTTCAACTTGTTGTAATTGATTTGATCTTTTTTGGGGCATCAATATCAACAGACAAACAGGGTGTCTATGCACGGTCATTCACTCAAAAAAGAACAGTGTCTCAGTTAGAGGTTCTCCTTGCAGCAGGAGATATTTATGAAGACAGCCTGATGACCAGAAGTGAAGAGGACAGTTCATGGTACACCACCGCCATGACTGATGAATTTCTTGCTGTGTGGTGACATTGAGGCAAGCAGGGGGGCTGACTCTAAGTACAGCTGAGCCAATTGAACAGCATGTCTTCAAAGACCCCCAAGAAGTTGTATATGTGAATAGGGGTCAGTGACCGGTCATGACCTCCCAACAGGCCATTTCTGTGCCTCTGAAGCTCATGCCATGCAGTTATGAATACCAGTCAGCGGTTTGGACGGACAGTGTACAATTTAAATGCCTGTCTATTTCCATACAGAGCTGGGCATAAAAAGGCAGATCCATAATTCCCAAGAGTATAGTGTGAGGAGGTTTCCACTTCACTCATTCGCTCATTTGGTTGCCACATCCACGGGATGACATTTCCATTACTGTCACCAGAGAGGATGCATGTAATTTCTGCCTGCCATAGCTAATACCCATATCATCTAAACTGATTTAGCTGAGGAACAGAGGTTAAAAGCGCTGATAAGTCAGGACAAATCATGATGGACCATTGTCAAAACAAAGTATCTGGACCTTCTTTAGGTGAGGTGATGGGGCGCAGGTTGTAATGAGCAGAAACTTGCCATTGTGGTTGTCTAATGTAGGCAAATACTAATAGGCATTGTTTTGTTAATTTTATTTAAGTTGCGACACAAGAATGCATTAGTACAACTTTAAAAATGTTTTAACTATACTTTTAAAGTCGTATTACTTAATACGAGATGGCGAAATTGTAAGAAATAGTATAAGTTGGCTCTGACTTTTACCTCCATATAGCAAAAAATAAACCAACGAATTACGCTATTACAATTTTTACAACTATGAAAATCATTGTTTTGTAACAGAAGAAAGAAAACATCTAGGCCTGGAATGAGACAATGGAAGTATATTGCAGGTTGACATACACCTGTTATTTGTATTGCATAAATAAATATCCAGGCTCTGTTTTCGTGAGTGTGCAAAGGGCAGTGTTACGCCCAACGTCTTATCCAATTTTCGTGAGAGCGATAATTCTAAGTGCAATTTTCGTGCCAGCGCAAAGTGCAAATGGGCGTGGGTAGGAGTGTTTGCGCTACTGTGGGTGTAGGCCCGCAAACTGTGGGTGTATTGTATGTAAATGAAGTGGCGCAAAGCGCCATTTGCTATTTTCCTAAGAATTTTGTCATTGTACTACGACGTTTCAATACCACCTCTTAACTCAGCGCAAAGTCCATATTCAGTTCCTGCATTTGCAGTTTGGATATTTCACCAGCAGGTGGTAATAAAGTTCATGTCCAAATTCTGAAAGTACAGAACTAACAAACACAAATATAGTGGATTTCATGTCCTTGACGATCACTACGGAAGCTCTGAACCGCAAAGTGGGAAAAAAAAATAACAGTGAAAAAAAAAAAAATGTGTCTCAGTTCCTTCCTGAGCCTGTCTTAAATTTTGTTCTCTCTTCCTAAAATTTTTTTTCTCTCTCTTCCAAAAATGTTTCTTCTCTCTTCAAAATGTTTTTTTTTCTTCTCGCTTCAAAAAAAAAAAAAAAATTCTCTCTTCAAAAATTTTTTTTTCTCTCTTCAAATTTTTTTTCTCTCTTCAAAAAACGGTTTTTTTCTCTCTTCAATTTTTTTTTTTTTTCTCTCTCTTCAAAAATTTTTTTTCTCTTCAAAAAAATGCATGCGGTACCAACCTTGGCCACCAGGTGCCACTATCAGTAAACGTAATCTTATGCTTTTAATGCTTTCTCTGTTGCTGTATGGCTGAATAATACATTTATTATTTATGTAAGGGTTTGCAAACCTTAATCAAGACAAAATCAGGTTACATATGTTTGATATGGCATTCGTTGTCGTGTAACAACTGGAGTTATTTTTTTGTTTGAAATTGTTGGTCTTTCTAAACCATCTATGCCGTTTGCTCAGTGTTACATGGTGGAAGAGAAGGAATTTATTGAGGATAACGGGAAACATGGGGAAATTATTATTATGTCTGTCCTTTTGAAGTGTAATGTTAATATTGTTGTAAGTAATCTAATTTCTAAACGAAAAGATCATTTATAAATTAAATCCTCGCGACTGAACGGGGATGTCATGTGCAGACTTTCATGGTGGAATTTAATTATAATAATATAACAAGTTGTCTATGCTTTTGAAACACACTGTCTACTGCAGAAGTGAAGAGTTCCAGATGAAGTCAAATAAATATCCAAATATTGTTGGTCTGTCTAAACATGAGCTTGACAGTTACGGCGATGTAAAATGCTCATCCCAAACAAATTGGTGAGGGGTGAGGAATCACCTATAGTATCGCTCCCCGGGTTCCGCCGGGGGAAGAATAGTAGGCTACACACACCTGTTTTGTATTAGCAGTATGGGCATGAAGCTATAAAAGTATAATGATTTCTGTTGTTGGGGGGGGGGGGGGTTGGTACTGCTCATTTTTTTTTTTTTTTTTTTTTTTTTTTTTTTTTTTGTCGGAGCTGCCATGCCGGGACGTGGGCTGGCTGTTATTGCGAAAACGCCGTGAGTAAATTGGGAGGGGTTATTTGCGACTTCGGGGTAATCTTGAACTAGAGGTTTAGGTGGCCGCTGTTGATGTGTTCTACGAATACTGTATCCCACGTCCGGTAGCGGGTTAGGAAGCCAGCAGTACATTTTGTTGTTGGGTTATTTGTTTTACATGCTTGTGGGTTTCTTTTCTCCGGGGAGGCCTCATTGCATGTTATGTGTAATGTTATTTATTCATCCCCCGGCGTTTATTATCATTATCAGCGTGTGTGTGAGTGGGGGGTATGAGGGCAGGTTGTTTATCTCTCCATATGCATTCTGTAATGTAATTGACGACGGCTATGTATTTAGCTTGAGTGGTATTAATGGCATGTATTGACTAATCATTGATGGTGTGTATTTATGATGTGTGGCATTTAATTATGTATTCTGTGGATATTTATGTGTTTTAGAGATTTGCTGTGTAAGGAGTTTGTGTATACCGGGTGGTCATATGAATTAATTTGGTGTATTGTACAACAATTTTTAAATTCCCCTAATGAATATATAAACTCGTTTGTTGATGCTCTAAATGTCCCTAAGTCAATCTACTGTGGATTGTTAAGTATTTTTTAAGCTATTCTGTAGTGGACTTACTTCGATGTTTAGGGTCATTGACCTGCTGCATCACCTAACTTCTACTGATCTTCAACTGGCGAACACCCACCCTGGCATTATCTTGAAGGATATCTTTACAAACTTGGGAATTAATTTTTCCCTCGATCATGGCAAGCGGTCCAGGCCCGGAAGCAGCAAAACAGCCCAAAATCATGATACTCCCTCCACTGTACTACACCATTGGGATGATGTTTTCATGTTAGGATGCGGTGCCCTTTTTACAGCATACTTAGTGCTGCGTGTTCTTCCCAAACAATTCAATCTTAGTTTCATCAGTCCACAAAACATGTTCCCAGTAGCGTTGTGGAATGTCAAGGTGGTCTTTGGCAAACTTCAGGTTTGCAGCAATGTTTTTGTTGGAAAACAGTGGCTTCCTTTGTAGTGTCCTACCATGGACACCATGCTTAATGTTTTCCGTATAGTAGACTCATGAACGGAGATGTTAACCAGTTCCAATGATTCCTTCAAGTCTTTAGCTGTCACTTTAGGGTTCTTTTTTAACTCAGAGCATTCTGCTGTGTCCCATTGAGTCATCTTGGCTGAACGGCCACTTCTAGGGAGAGTAGCTACAGTACTAAATCCTCTCCATTTATAGACAATTTGTCTAACTGTGGACAGATGAATATCTAAGCTCTTCGAGATAACTTTGAAACCATTTCCAGCTTTATGCAAAGCAAAAAATTCTTGATTGTAGGTCTTCTGAGATCTTTTTTGCGACGTACAGTCCACGTCAGCAGATGTTTCTCATGAATAACAAACTCAAATTGAGTGCTTTTTATAAATCAATGTAGCTCTAACCTACACCTCCAATTTAATTTCATGAATTGGATGCCAGATTTGCCAAAATTAAGACAAATTTATGCATAAATGCAGGTGATTCCAAATGGTTCACATACTTTTTCTTGTCACTGTAATTATAGGTAGTTTTTTTTAATTCTAGGACATTACGATGTTTACAAATGTGCTGCTACTGAGCATTGGGGCAAGAGTAGTTTAACATCCATGTGATGGCAGTGTGCCATCCGTTATTCCCTAGATCGGTCACAATCATGTCCATAAAAACTT
This sequence comes from Myxocyprinus asiaticus, assembly GCF_019703515.2. Taxonomy (NCBI): domain Eukaryota; kingdom Metazoa; phylum Chordata; class Actinopteri; order Cypriniformes; family Catostomidae; genus Myxocyprinus; species Myxocyprinus asiaticus. Next base: position 11,344,575 of record NC_059384.1, read on the forward strand.
GCCCAAAGGCTTAATCCTATCCAAGCAACTGTTACACTGTATGTTTTGAAACCCCCAATGAGCCTGCTTAAAGAGGATGACACAGAATCCACATATTAGTGGATTTTGTCAGTTTATTGCTCCAGTTTAATTGTTTATTATGTATTGAACCAAACACATGTAAATGAAAATGTTCTCAAGAAGAGTAAAATAACTTTATTGCATTAAGAAACACATGCTGTTTTGTTTAGTACTTGTGAGATTACTGTGCATGTGGAGGCCAGCAGCCTGAAAATAAGCATTACTATTTGCTCCATTGTTGAGGAGAATCTTCACTCCCTTTTGAGGATACAGAAAACAGATAAGGCAGCAGACAGCAATAGAACAGGAAATAATTCAAAAACACATCTGTGTGTGATACGATCTGTTTTGGCTGAGGCGGATCAGTTTATAAGGATGTGAGAAGTGTTATCTTGTTTTGCTGGTCCTCATTTGTCATCTCATTTAACATTCAATTTACATAGCAGTACCATAGAAAAACAACACACCCAACAACACCCTTGTCTACAATAGCAATTGCAATTGCAAAAGACTGCTGCATATTAAATAGATTTAAATGATAATGATTGAATAAGTTAATTTATTAACTGGGTGGTTAAATACATTACAATGATATGAATTGTTGATTCGAACGTATTCGCTGAAAACTGACAAACAAAATAAACTTTAAATCAGCACCAACATTATATTAAGTGTTAACAAAAACATGACCAATCAATTCAAATTTTGTTTTATGCAACAGTGCAAAAAATACTGAATTGAAACGGGTTAAAACAACTTCCACATTTAATGAAATATTTCAATACTTGATCATTTACAAGAAAGCTTTTTGTAAAAACAGCAAAGTGTAGCAGAACAAAAAATAATAATAATAATTGTCTAATTAATAAAAAAAATGCACAACTTTATAGCCTTTTTTTACATACATTTTTACATCATTACAATCTGTCATACTGTCGACCTCAGATAAATCGTGACATAATATGTTCCACAATGAAACTGGAATTCCCTCTTTCAATAATTGTTTTTAAATTGGGTTTCTTCCTTTTTTGTGTTCAAGAGTCAAGAGTCAGGAATGTTCAAGAGTCAGGAAAGTGGAGGAAAAGAGGGGGAATGGGATCTGCACATGACACAGGCCAGACTTTAAATATATCCTGTCACAAGCATGTGCAGAACCCATTGCACAATGACTCCTTCTTCAACATTTAAATTGGAGAACACATTTAATTATTTTCTGCCGGTTCTAATTAAAGCTCTATCTTTTCTTCTCCCTTTGACAGTTCAATAATGATGCTGAATGCCCCTGCCCATGGCATCTGTGTCACTTTAGATGAGCACACTTCTCCACATGGTGTCCCGGGGTCCTTTTGCGCTTCAGGCCTGGCTAAAAGAGATCCATTCTCCTCTCCGTCCAACTGTGGAATCTTTGGACCGTAGATCCTAGAAGCTGCTCGCAACAATACAGCAGAAAACAGCTCAAACAGCAATGTGACTTTCATATGCCCTCACTTTCTCTGTTTTGTCAGTTCATTTGACCTACATCTGCATCCAACTGTCTCCTGGATTAATTCGCTGTTTTTCAGTTGAATGAAAAGAGCACAGGCAGCAGTGCAAACCTCCAACAATTTCAGACGGAGCAACACAAAAGCAAATATATTCAGAGACATGGACAACATCTCCCATTGAAATTTCTAATGAACATGGGTTATGAAAAACAGGAGTTTGCAAAGCATTAACAATGAAGATGTGGTTTGGTTTATCATCGGGACACATCTTTTTTGTGGGCTTACGAAATATTATCCCACATATTTGTGTCCATCTTGTCAATAAAACTAATTTCATTTATAAGACTCTCTATGAAATCTATCCATAATAACAACAACAACGTAATCGGTTACATTCACATGCTATAAAATACATATCCTGGAAATTAGTATTTCAGTTCTTAACGTTCACAAGGTTTCATATTGTGGCTTTTCTTCAAGCAACCTGAAGGTATAATGAGATAAAACTGACAAAGGGGTCTTATAACTGGAATAAAAAGGCATTATGTAATGCTGTAGAGTTCAAAATCAGTACAACAAATTTAGACTTTTTCTTATCATGACTGTTCTCTACTGCACAACTGGGTTTAGTATAGGTTAGTTGCCACATTTTCCACTTTCATGAAAAAGTCTATCTGATACACATTTATTTCTTGAAATCAAAGTCTTTCTCTTACACCAAGATAATCTGGACACCTCTGGCAATACAGTCCTCTTTATAAAAATCTCACATTTGAGTTTGCCATAGAGGTGACCTACTTCTTCCATTCATCCAAGATACTGAAGTTTGTTCTTGGTGTTTCTGATTAACGCTGGGATATTCAAAGCACTGGAAATGTGTTGGCTGTGTTTTCATGCGATGATACCGTGGTGAAAGTGCTGCGCTGTGAGTGACCATCTAAGAAAATTGTCATAGGCTTTGAGAAGGATTTACATAACACTATTATATAATCAGAGCCTAATGCTATGAAAGTGTTCACAAAAAGCTATGACTTGCATTTAATTTAAAAGGAATTGGAGTTTCTTAAACCATCAAATATAACTCTAGGCCTACTGCTCCAGTGAATTTTGTTAGCTAATATAAAATTTGGTATCAAAAGAGAGCATTCAAAAATGACTTTCACTGAGATACAGTACAGTGTATCATGCCCCATTATAGAGATTGCTGAAGTCTTATTTGTGCTGCATGTCAATGTCATGCTTCAATGGCAGAAAGCCTTGTCCTCTTCAACATAAAGAAAAAAAATACTGAATTATCTCTCGAGAGGGACTGAACAAATCGCATGATTCATCTCTGCATGTGTACAGCCCCTATTTCTGAGAGGAGATCTTGGAGTGTGTCACACCACGGTGGTCTCAGTCTGCAGGAAAGACTGGGCTCTGGAGTTCCTGTGGAACTGGGCCATGTTGTCTGTGCCGTTCCTGGATATGGACGAACTATGCAGATGGTAGTCTCGGCTGATGTATCGCTTCAGGCGCAAACTCCGCCACTTTCTCTTGAGTTCACTCTGGACCTGCATAGCAGTCAAACAGAAAACCTGTCAGCATAGTCTTAAGCATTAGCATAGCCACTCACATGGGAAATAGTGGCATGTGGTATGCAATTTAAAGTCAACATTACATCTAAATTTACCCAGTTTACTTAATACACACATACAAAAAATTGTCAGGTAACTTAAATGTGCTTCATAACATCTAAATTAACTTTTGTTTTTTGTTTTTTGAGTAAAAATATTTTATCCTACATAACTACATCATCCAAACTGCATTAGATTACACCAACAAAATACAGTTTATGGGTTAGATCAATTATAAATATAATCTTAAGGTAACAATTGCACTTTACCACTTTTTAGTTGTTGTTTTTATTTTTTGTATTATTTTTTACTTCCTCTAAAATGACTTTGTTTTTGGCTGATGTCACCAAGCCATCTTATTTTTTTCAACCCCTCTCCTTCAATCACCCGTCATATAACTTTTCACTTTCCAATCAACTTTTCACAAATTAATTCTCTGTGGATCATTTTTATTTATTGTTTTCTTGTTGAATATCCTTTTTCACTGGAATACATCATATTATAGTAGTAAAATGGGTTGTAAATGCAGTTTCATGTTGACTTTTACTAAGAAGAAAACAATGTGTCATACAGTAATTTGAATTGTTTGCATTTGAAGTTTTAGTAAAGGTAGTAGTCATCTGTACAACTGTAAAATGTGCCATCGGTAGGATTAAAGACTGACCTCGGTATTCAAAAAACAGTAGAGAATTGCAACCACCAAGCCCTGTGTGAGCACAGAGATTAAGAAAATATTAGTGTCATAAAACACAAATGCATCATATAAGTGTAAGTATGTACTGTACGTATAATAACAATCCAGTGATTACTTGAACACTCATAATTATCACCTGAAAAGATCCCAAGGCTAGGTCAAAGAATATTTTGTAGTTTTCCATTTCTTCATTTTCATCTATGATGTAAACGAAAACAACATAGTTTACTCCAAAGAGAGGGATCAACAGAAGTGTGGACTTGGCCAATCTCCTGCAAATAGAGAGAGAGAGAGAGAGAGAGAGAGAGAGAGAAAGGGGGTTACAGGATTTGGTCAGAATGATTGAGAAATAGAGAGATCCCTACAGTTGTGATAGCATGGCCATTTTTGTCAAAGTGGACAAAGTGTGTTTCCAAGCACACAATAGAGCGCTTCAAACTGCAAACTCAACTTTAGCTGAAAACAAAGGAGCACAAAGCAAACAGCACATCTGGGAGAGCCATCAAACAGAGCACAGCTTCTCATGCATTAGCGACAGGGTACTCAGCAGAATGAAAACTCAAGATTGCTACAAATCAGTGCATAAATATTTCACCACCCTTGCAATACAAACACATTTAGCATATAGATAATGGAAGACTTTGCAGCCATCCATTTCAATCCAGTTTTCTGAGATTAAAGGTAGAATGCCACTCAGCTATGACCTGGGTGGCATATAAGAGGAACTATGATTGCTGACATCATGTTTCAAATCTGTATGACTTCCTCTCTTCTGTGGAACACAAAAGGAGATGTTAGGCATAATGTTAGCCTCAGTCACCATTCATTTTAATTGTATGGAAAAAATATGCAATAAAACTAAATGGTGACTAAGGCTAACAATCTGCCAAACATCACCTTTTGTGTTTTAAGTCATAAAGGTTTGGAACCACATGGGGGTAAGTAAATGACAGAATTTAAATATTTGGCTGAACTATCCTTTTAACTTGTTTAAAGAACTGTATAAAAGCATTATCACACTCACAATCGTGAGTATATGTACACAATCGTGCTGCATTATCTACAATTCTGAATATCAATAGTGAACATCAATATCTTCAACAGCAATCTTGCTCATTTGATATTGCTTATTTTTTATTATGCAATACCTGTACTGAGACTGATCATTTCCACCAACATCAGGACACCTCAGTTTCTGCACCAGGATTCGAATGATACTGATGAACAGAATGAAGTTTAACTAAAGAATACAGAAAGAAAGAATGAGGTGGAAAAAGAGAGAGGGAAATATAGCAATAGTTTATATAAATGTATTCTATCCTGTACTTTTATATCATTCCTCTTTTAAATGATGACATTATCCAGACAGTTTGAAAAGCATTTTTAACATTTTAGCAGAATCATTTCACAGGACATCTGACAACAAGAAATTCTCTGAATATTTTTTAAGACTTGTACGAGATTACAGGATTTTTGCACACTCTGTAAAATGTGAAAATGTGCAGTTGCAGAATATTTCAGCTCTGTAGGTCCTTTCAATGCAAGTGAATGGGTACCAAAATTTTTAAGCTCCAAAATTAACATAAACTCAGCATAAAAGTAATCCATAAGACTCCAGTGATTAAATCCATATCTTCAGAAGCGATATTATCATCCTTTTTTACCATAAATTCTCCTCCCTGCCCAGTAGGTGGCGATATGCATGAAGAATGCAAATCACCAAAAACAAAAGAAGAAGAATGTGACTGTGAAAGTGGAGATTGATAGTAAAAAAGGACTTAAATATTGATCTGTTTCTTACCCACACTTATCATATCACTTCTAAAGACATGAATTTAACCACTGAAGTCTTATGGATTATTTTATGCTGCCTTTATGTCCTTTTGGAGCTTCAAAGTTTACCATTTACTTGCATTGTAAAGTCCTACAGACCTGTATTATTCTTCTAAAAATCATTGTGTTCAGCAGAAGAAAGTTATACACATCTGGGATGGCATTAGGGTGAGTAAATGATGAGAGAATTTTCATTTTCGGGTGAACTAATCCTTTGAGTTATTTTGACACAATCTGACCTTTAAAAATGATTTCCATTTGTGTAACCCACTGTATTTAGGTTTTATCAGTAATGTTAAATAATCTTTGACTTTAAATGATACCACATAAATGTTTTTAGACAGCACAGGTGGGATGGAAATACGTGTTTGGTGTGATTGGCCCCTAATGATCTATTTCTACTTGATCTAATCTTTAAATATCACTTTAATTGTTGTAACCTTAAGTAGTTAGATCAATTTAATTAATATTAATGATATTTTAAATAATATTTTTGCTGAATAAAACCAGTTAATTTAGGTGTTACCACATGAAGCACATTCTTTAGGTTTTCTGAGGAAACGTTTTTTCAGTGTACTCTGTAATAGGGTTTTCCAAACACATTGATTACCAAAGCCACACACGTTTTCCAGTATGAAAACACATGATTACATTCCATATTACATTGGCATTCCAATGCTCTTGAAAGCACATGAAAGAGAACATTTTGACCTGGATGCATACAGGCAAAGCTGTCAAACACAGCCATCACGCTGTCTACAGGCATTTGCTTTCTCGCAGGTGAAGCTTTATAAAGTGGAAATGGCACATCGAATTCAGGAGAGAGAGCCAGTCTTTCTCACATGTGCTGACAGAAGCACTGTGACAGCGTGTTTGCTCGCTCTTCTTGACATGCCTGCGCTCACATCTCATCCAAGAAATGGAAACTACTGTATCTTTGAGACTCAGCACATCTCCTCATCTGCTTGGCTAGCAGAATTCCCCCCACCGGACATAATGTATACAGTAAGAAGTTGCTCTAATTGTTTACATGCATCGCTCTGATGTTATACTCACAATGATAGATGCCATAATTGGCCACTTGATCACCCGCCAGGGAATTGGGACATCATTTCTCTCCCAGCATCTATTACAAGGAGACATCAAAGAGTTACAAGTACATTCATAACAGCAGTAGCAAATGGAAATGTTTTTTATCTTGCAAAGAGTTTTATTTTAATATCCCAGGGTTAAATAACTGCTACTTAAGGTCTCCTGTAATTTTAGTTAGTCTGATTATGCTGTGCGGAACTACTTACCCCGTGTCCTCCAGGTAAATCCTACAAATGATCCATGGAATCACAAATATGGTGGGGAATCCTTAGGGAAGAAGACTGAATGATCAGATGTCAGGAGATTCAGTGGTGACATTTCCTCATGCATGATCAATGTATACATATATACAGGGTTGGGCAGGTTACTTTTAAAAAGTATTCCACTACTGATTACAGAATACATGTTGTAAAATGTAATTTGTAACATATTCCATTAGATTACTTAAGGTCAGTAATGTATTCTAAATACTTTGGATTGCTTCATCAGCACTGGCAGATTCTTTCACTTGTTTTGACTATAAACAAGTAAAAAAGAAAGAAAATACAGTTCATTGTAAAAATACATTCTCTGAAAAAAAGCTTAAATATCTAATGCAGTTTTGCTACTCAAGTAAATTTATCTCGTTTTTAGGATTTTAGATATTTTTATAGGAAAACAAAATCTTACTAGAGAAAAAAAAAGTTATGCTCTAATGGGAATTTTCTTCATTCATTATATAATATAATCGTGCCGGCTAACAGATGCATCAATGTCAAGAAACAGCATTTTAGCTTAGCATTAAGCTAAATGTTCACATGACAATTTACACAAGGTTAACTCTTTTTGCCGCTCCAAACTCACAGCGACATCCTTTTCTGATCGTATGTGGATTCTGTTCATAGAATGAGGCAGAAAATATATGATCTGTAGCTTTCTATACGATGTTAAAGGCTACATTGGTTAGTATTTTTTTTAAAATACCCTAACTGCATAAAAAACATTGACAAGGTATGTAATCGTGTATATATTGGATTTATGTTTCATCTGTCAAAGCGTTTCTAGCTGTTTTTTGTTATGCTGTAGAAACATTAAATAACTACTACATTAAGTTCCCAGTCGAAAGTTCCTCAATTATGTCATATCCACTTTTTCACTCACAACAGTGTGAATGTGCTCCTATTAATGAAACAAATCATAAGAAAGTGTTTCACTGCAGTTCAAAAGCTCCTCGGATCGCATCATTTATATGAATAAATGTTTTCCAATAGAATAGACTAAATATTATATGAAACAAATTTTAATAAAAGGCAAAGTAATCTCTTCATTAATCAGCTGCTTCCTCCACTCTGGTGATGATTCTTCCTGCATCCTATCGTCTCCCCATCTCCACCTTAATATTTCATAATGCCTATACCAATTATTATTTCAAAAATTGCCTTTCCTATTCCTTTCTCTAGTCAGTTTGTCCAAGGGGATCTAAGAGCTCAAACCCAGTCTAGTACTTGAGTCCCTCCATCATGGGCAGCACGCAAAATCTGTTTACCCTAATGCATTCCAGGACTATATGAACCAGTGAACTCGTGAAATGTTATTTGTGTGTATTTAGGGTACATAAAATAACAGTTATGAAATTAGCCGTAGCAAGATCACACGTGAAGTCGGCATGATGTTTCCGATAGTTTCGGTACCCTAGGATTGGCAACTGTACATAAATGTAGCTCACATGTGCCCATATGGCCTACAACACTTTGGCCACTGGGGGGCAATGTTTTAAAATTTCGGTCAACGTATACCGATTTTGCCGAACGAAAAGTCGGTCTACTCTTTCTGATTTCACTGTGAGATCAGGCTGTAGCAAGACAAAGACTCATGGTGATGGACGGATGGACGGACGGACAGATGACAGACAGACAGACAGACAGGCAGATAGATAGATAGATAGATAGATAGATAGATAGATAGATAGATCTTGTGTCTTGTGATAGATATTTTTATTTTTATCCACACTGATAAACTGCGGGTTGATTATTGAAATCAAGGCAACAGCATTTCTTCCAGGACACCTGCTGGAAGATTCATTAATTTGTTTCCTCTGAGGAGGTAGGCCACTCTCTCTAGACAAAAATAGGGCATGAGAGGAAATGAAAAAGATTAAAGGGTCTGTGTTTGTCATTACTGTCATAATGAAAGAGACGCTATATGAGGTGTTGATGAGTCTAGCAAGCCACGCCCCCTTCTGTCCTTTACAAATGAATGAGCTTCCCCTTCCCTGGAAACTCAAGACTCTGGGGAGACAACAAACTACAAAGACATTCTAATACATAATGTACTACAAACGGAGCAAGGCATGATGGCATGCCACATTCTTCCCTACATGTTGTTTTCCCCGTAAATGGCGAGGGAGATGTTTTCAGAAGTGTTTGAATGAATTAAGAGAGAGGCAGTCAGTCCTACACCGAAAGAAGAGTGTGTGCTGAAATGATTTTTGATGCATGCATGTGTTCATGTCTAACAGGATGAAAGCTAATGCATCAAATGCAGTGGGTGGTGGATACCCACTGCATTTGGATACTTTTCTAATGCTTTTCTAGTTTTCTAAAAAAACTGAATTCCTCAAATGCTTACATATGTGAGAAAGACATGAATGTAATTCAAAAAAGGCTTACAGACCCTATATTAAGTCACAAAATGTGCTTGCTTCGAAGCCATCTGTAGGCTAGTGTACTCCTAAACGTTGACAAAATTCACTTTAGCTGATATACACATTTAAAATCTTTTAAATGACTCATGTTGCACTACACAGATTTTTGTCCAATCAAGTGCTCTATAGAAAGAGAATGTCCCAAATCATGGTTCATGGCTGTGATGTAACTAAAGCCTATTGGCTATTTAAAAAAACAATACACTAAGGAATAATTAGTCAAAAATTGTGCTTGTGGTAACATAATTTAATTTGTTTTATTCATGATAAAATGTATTATTTCACATAACTAATTCAACCTAACTATAATAGGGTACACCAACAAAAGTAATTATTAAAGGAATATCCTGGGTTCAAAACAAGTTAAGCTCAATCAACAGCATTTTTGGCATAATATTGATTATCACAAAAAATTGTTTTGACTTGTCCCTCCTTTTCTTAAAAAAAAAAGAAAAAAAAAGCAGTGAGGCACTTTCAATGGAAGTGAATGGGATTTGTAAACATTAAAATATTCACTGTTTCAAAAGTATAACCACAAGACATAAACAATGTGCATGTTAACATGATTTTAGTGTGACTAAATCGCGTACTAACCGATACTGTGTAAAGTCATTGCCAATTTTACAACTTTGTTGCCATGACGATGTAATGTCAACAAACCTTTAACCCTAAAACTACTGTAAAAATGATGATTTAAACAACTTTACAGCTCAAATAATACATGAGACTTAACGGAGGAATTTATGTTAGTGCTTATATAAAATTATAAGCTTCTTATTTCTGCCATTAAACCCTCCAAAAATTTGCCCCATTCCATTGGAAGTGCCTCACTGTAATCTAAATTTTTGCTTTTTTTTAAAGAAAAGGGACGAGTCAAAATAATTTGTGGTAATCAGGAGAAGCAATTTTTCTACATGAGTCTGCAGTTGCGTGTAAGTGTGTTTTTTTCATTGTTTTACTTTGTTGTAGAGTGGTATTCATTGCTAGACTTGTGCTGTTTGTTTACTGGCTTGAACTCGCATCGCTTAAACGTGTGTTGGTGTGTGTGCTATATTGTTTTGACTTGTCCCAGGGTATTCGCTGCTAGATTTAGAGTTGTTTGTCTAGTGTATGTAAAACCATTGTTGTTTTTAGTGTCTATAAACAGTGCTTCACTTGTTTTAGAGTATTATTTATTGCTAAAGTGTAGAATAATTTATTAACAGTGTACTGAAGTCGCATTTGTTCCCACGCTGTTCACCTCGCGCAACCAGTAGTTTCGGTTGCCCACATGACTAGCTTTGTGCTAAGTAGCATTAAGGCGTGTCCTGCTTTTTTCACTCTACAGCTCATTAGCATCGTGTATATATTTGACGTGAATGCTGACGCGGCAGCGGAAGTGGTAGCCCTCATGTAAAGCCCTCCTTGTGTGAAGACCTACTGGTGTAAAGACTAGCGAGTCTACCGAGCAAGGACACTGACAAGGCGCCACTCACCATAGTACTTAAGTATTTTAATTTTATCTCTTTTCTTATTTTCCTTGTACATACTAACATGTCTACTTCACAAATAACATATGCCTTCAAGCACATCCCTGTTATCTGTTACAGACCGTTTACATGATATAGATGCAAGACAAAGCGCAACCCACACAACCTACGGCCACTTTGCACTTCAGCACATGCTACGCTCTCTTTCTCAGTGGGACTCTGGAACTGCCAATCAGCTGTGAACAAAGCTGACTTCATTCCAGCCTTTGCCACACAGTCCACCCTCAGTATCCTGGCACTGACAGAAACATGGATATGTCCAGAGGATACAGCAACACCTGCTGCTCTCTCCAACAACTTCTCCTTCTCTCACACCCCTCGACACAACGGTAGGGGTGGGGGAACATGTTTGCTCACTCATAACAACTGGACCACACTCTTCTCTATGTAACAATACTACTATTGAATTCCATGCTATTGCTACAATGCAACCCACAAAAATACATGTTGTTGTCATTTATCACCCTCCAGGTTAGCTGGCAAACTTTCTCGAGGAGTTGGATGTCCTGCTGTTCTCCTTCCCGGAGGATGGTAAGCCACTTGTGGTTATTGGCGATTTCAACATAGACCAAGACAAGCCCCAGGCCACTGAACTGAATGCTCTTCTGGCCTCATTTGACATGGAAAGACTAAGCATCACAGCAACTCACAGATCGGGCAACCAGATGGACCTCATTATTACATGTAACTGTACCAACTCAAATATTCTTGTTACTCCTTTACATGTCTCTGATCACTACTTTGTTCAATTCAACATGACTCTCCCATCTACATTAAAACAGACTCCACCTTTGGTTTCCTTTTGCCGTAACCTCCGTTCTCTTTCACCCTGTCGCCTTTCCACTGCTGTCTCTACCTCTCTTCCCACACAAAATGTATTTTCCACCTTGGATGTAAACACTGCCACAGACACACTAAGCTCTACTTTAACAACCTATCTAGTAGGGGTGTAACGGTACACAGAAGTCACGGTTCAGTACATACCTCGGTTTTGGGGTCATGGTTCGATATGAGTTCGGTACAACAGGAAAAAGCAACAAATCCCAAATGCTAGGTTTCTTTTCATTTATTTTGAACAGACAGTAGTGCAAATTACAGTTTGTTCCATCTAGCGTCATTTAGTACCCCCTGAGGTAGTTGGCACACTACAGCCTCCTTTAGTGTATTAAGCACTAAGCAGAAAACAGAATGCACTCTTGCATAGGTCATATATTTTTGTAGGGCTGATAAAATACAAAAGGTATTTGGTCACAATCAGCTACAAAACTGAAAAGCATCTCTTGTGTTATAAAAGTAGAAAATAAATAGAATAATGAAAAATAAAACTTGTGCATTAGGAGAAGCCATTCTTGGGCTGTGTCTCGTTTGGAAGGCTGTGTCCTCCGGAGGTCGTATTTGTCGGCCGCATACGTCATCGAGGCTGTCTCGTTTCATAAAAGTGAGTAGGACACTTCAAATGCGACCTTCTTTCACGGGAATTCGGAGGATGCATAAGGTGTATCCTTCGTTGTCACTCATAACCCACAATTCTTTGCTTCCTTATTCTTCTGGACCTTTCTGCAGCCTTCAACACAGTCAACCATCAGATCTTACTCTCCACCTTCTCTTCGCTGGGCATCACAGGAACTGTGCTTGACTGGTTTAATTCCTATCTCTCAGGTAGATCCTTCAAGGTAGCCTGGAGAGGTGAGGTGTCCAAGTCACATTAGCTACTTACTGGGGTACCTCAGGGTTCAGTGCTTGGGCCACTTCTCTTCTCTATATACACAACATCACTGGGACCCATCATTCAGGCACATGGTTTTTCTTACCAATGCTACACTGATGACACGCAACTCTACTTGTCTTTCCAGCCCAACGATACCACATTGACTGCTCGAATCTCTGCCTGCCTGGCAGACATCTCGGCCTGGATGAAGGAACACCACCCGCAACTTAACCCAGCCAAGACCGAACTCCTTGTCTTTCCAGCCAACCCTGCTGTTAAATACAACATCACCATACAGCTGGGTGCAACTACAGTAACACCTTCCAAAACGGTCAGAAATCTAGGGGTAACCATCGATAACAAACTAAATTTCATAGACCACATCTCAAAGACCACAAGATCATATAGATTTACACTACAATATCAGGAAGATAAGACCATTCCTCTCTGAACATGTCACACAACTTCTTATTCAGTCACTTGTCATAACTAGACTGGACTACTGTAATGCTCTCATTGCAGGCCTCACTGCATGTGCAATTAGACCCCTACAAATGATCCAGAATGCAGCAGCACATCTGGTCTTTAATCAACCAAAGATAGCGCATGTTACACCACTCCTTGTCTCTCTTCACTGGCTGCCAGTTGATGCACGTATAAAGTTCAAGGCTCTGATGCTGGCATACAAACCAGTCACTGGGTCTGCTCCAGCATACCTAAAATCATTTCTGCAGAGCTACGCACCCACTAGAAGCCTGCGGTCGGCTAAGGAACGTCTCTTTCTTGTACCAACACAAAGAGGCACCAAAACACTTTCCCGGACTTTCGGCTCCATCATACCATGTTGGTGGAATGACCTTCCCAACTCCATCCGTGAAGCTAACTCTCTTTCTGTCTTCAAAAACATGAGCTTTTTCTTTTCCATGAGCACTTAACCAGTCACTAAAAAAGACAACTAAAAAAAATTATAAAATTCCTTGTTGCACTTTAATCTGTTTTGAGTGCCATTCTGATGCTAGTGAAACTTTGTAATATTGCACTTTTTGTACCACTGTCTCCTTAAGATGATTCACTTATGTTTTCCTCTTTTGTAAGTCGCTTTGGATAAAAGTGTCTGCCAAATGAATAAATGTAATTTTAAATGTAATCAGCATTATGCCACAAATGGTGTCGATTGAGCTTAACTTGTATTGAACCCGGAATATTCCTTTAAGGTATAGATCAAGTAGAAATAAATTGCACTGTGTTCCTCTGCGTAATATCCCCATTTTCTTCACTTTACAAGATTTTTCATTTACATTTACATTTATTCACTTGGCAGACACTTTTATTCAAAGCGACTTCCAAAAGAGGAATCAAAAACACATGATGCATATAAGATGGTAATAAAATGGTTAATAATGAAGGGATGATTTTTAATTAAACAACAAAATGCTTTTTGGTCATTAGACATCCTGGTTGTCATTTCATTATCTTTTTGTTTCATTGTGTTCTGTGTGGTGGCTGCACTTTTTGCTCTGGAGATCTGCCCTTAAAAGAACAATTTTCAGTTATTTTTTTACCCATCAAAAATATAATTCAAATTTGTTAGTGAATAAACTTAATTTTAAAACATTTAGAGTCATATTTATTATCTGTATGTTATGAAGAATTGCTTAAATGTTTGTTGCCTAGAAGTAACATTGTGCAACAATGGAAAGGATATAGCTCCCCTGTGCAGTGATGTCAAATGCAGCCACTATTTTTTATGTAGATTTTTAGTATTTTTTTAGAAGTTTTTATGTATTTACAGTACTTAACATTTAATTTAAATTTAGAGAAAAAGTTGCCTTCGAGAGAATTCTATTAGATTATGTCATATACTAATTTTCACTTCAAAAATGTAAATAATTCCTTTGATTTCTTTCTTTCCAAAGTTGCCCCCAAGTAACATACCTTAAATTATTATTATTATTATTATTATTATGTTTTTGATTTTTAAAAATAAGATCCATTATATGCAAGAAAAGTGAATCAAACATTTAAACATTTAAACAATGATTACATAAAGCATGCAATAGAGGGTTAAGGTAACAACTGCATGTTAGCACTTTTTACAGTGAATGTCCCACACAAATGTTTTGCTTCAACAGGAAATATATCATTAAAGGACAAAAAACTGTACTGATTTATTTTATGGGGTAGTAGACATTTCATGCTTTCTGTGTAGGATCACAAATGATGTAGAGAAAAAAAATAACAAAAGCAAATTAAAATCAGGAAACAGCTGAAAATGATGGGACAGTGTGAGAGGGCTGTGCCCTTACGGGGTTTAACTAGAGGTCTCAAATGAATGCTTACCCCATCCAATGAGAAGATAAATGATGAAGTGTCTATTCTCAGAGAAGATGACCATCAGCAAGGTGTGAAGGTACAGCCCTTCCACCAACAACCAGTAGAAGTTTGCCATGATGAAGTAATTGAAGATGATCAGGCTGGCCTTGCAACCAATCTAAACATAGGATTAAAGAAATACTTTGTCATTTACTGCATATCTCTGAAATGCCATGGAATGCAGTACTGGTGTGACAAGCAAATGGCTATGTTTGGGTTTCAGGTTAGGTATAAATAATCACTTTATGAAATGGATTAAGCATAAGATGTGTTTAGATGACACTATGCATGCTTTAAGAAAGTGGCTTAGCTCAGTTCAGCCCCTTAAAGGTGAAGTGTGTAATTTTTTCGATGTTAGAATAATTTCTCCAGTCCCAGTGTAATGTGTAGAGACATGCGTAGGTTGATTTCCTGAAAAGTGTAAACACTGACTCTGTGGTGCTTTCAAACATTGCTTTGTTTGTTTGTGTGGTCAACATATAAATTTATGGCGCAACCAAAGTTGAGAGTTTGAGGTGGGAGTCATGGAATTTACTGTTTGGCCGAACAATGCATTTACCTTTAAATTAATTTAGAATTTTCATTTATCTCACAGTACAAGATCCACAGTGCAAAACAGGAGTAAAAATAATTGGAAAGCAGCATCGCAAAATATAGTCATTAATAACATCCTGCATGTTCTTGGGGTCATATTAGCATTTACTCACCAGTGACACCTGCTTTGTGCATTCTACATTCTCATGGGGAAATAAAATGGCATCTTTGACCAGCACAGCAATAGCCCTCAGTATAAATGAGAAGAACAGGTTCAGATGGATGTAGTTCCTTGTGCAGTGGAGTTTTCTGTTAGAACAGAACAGCATGGGACAGCACAAGATAATTCAGTTTGTGATAGTAGTTATAGAGTATGTGAGAAAATAGCAAAGATGTGTCAAGCAACTCTCCATTCATCACATTTCCAGGCAACTTCTTAAATTAATATTTTTGTTCCAGCTAGGTAAACACTATCAGGATAAAACACGACACCAAGTATAATGTTTATCCTCTATGTCAAAAAGTTTAAATTATAGACTTTCAGAAGCCTGCCAAATTCAACTCCTTAATGATCACAATTAATATAAAACAGGATTGTTCATCCACACAAAGTATAACGTAATATTAAGCAGACACAGATATGAAGTGGATCTATTTAAGAGGAACAGTTCACCATAAATAAAAATTCAGTCATCATTTACTCACCCACATGTTGTTCCAAACCCGTCTGACTTTCTAATGTGAAACACAAAAGTAGATGATAGGCAGAATGATAGCCTCAGTCACCATTCACTTTCAGTGTATCAAAAAAGGGGCAGCATCAGCACTCTTCAAACTTTTCTCCTCGTGTTCCACAGAAGAAAGAAAGACTTATGGATTTTGAACAACATGAGGGTGAGTATATAATGACAAAAATTATCATTTTTGTGTGAACTGTTCCTTTAAAGATCTGTTTCAAACCTGAAGAGGAGGAGGATTGTGCTGCCAGTGATAAGTGCGATGAGCGAGAGGCTGTGTCCGAGTGTGTAAAGGGTCTTCACCACTGTGTAGAAGACAAGCTGGACAGAGAGAAGAACAGCCTATATGAGAAACACTTCTACATATAAGACAAGACATCCTGCATATAATACAACTATTTTCTCTAAAAGATTTAAACCATATTTTGTTTCTTAACAGCTCCGCTAACAAAAAAGGACCAAAGAGTACCAACCATGGATTTTTAGATAAGTACCATGGCACTCCCGGCTCGTCTTTATCCCCCCACCCCAGCTGATTACAACAACTCAGCGCCTTGTGTGCGTCATCATGGTCCGGCCACGCCCTCCTCCTTGTCACACTACCGTAACTCAGATAACCTCACTGTACAACTGTAGTGAGCAGAATAGCATCTCAGAATGCACAACATGTCAAATTTTGAGACAGATGGGCTACAACAGTAGAAGACCACGTAGGGTTCCACTTCTGTCAGCCAAGAACAGAAAGCTGAGGCTGCAGTGGAAACATGCTCACCAAAACTGGACAGTTAAAGACTGGAAAAACATCACCTGGTCAGATGAATCTCAATTTCTGCTGAGGCACACAGTGTAACGAGCGATAGCAAGAACAAACAGACCCAAGAGCAGAGGAAATGTTCAAAGGATTTATTAACAACAAATAAGAGCAGTCACTGGGCTGTGGAATGTCAAAGATCCTGGCACCGGCTGCAGCAGCAGGAAGCGATCTCCGATATCATGCGTGCCATGGTTGCGCAAGGGGCAATCCATGAATAGTGTGTTCGTAGAATGAGTGTGTGCGTTGTGGAAGTCAGGAACAGACTCGTAGAATCCTCTGTTGAAACTTAGTGAGGTGCAGAACAACGCCCAGCTGAGATGGGCAATCTTACTCCCGATATGCGGGCAGAGACATGGTATCCTCCGTGGAAGACCAGCTGACACGCAGCAAAACTGGAAGGCAACCACACACCTGACACGTGGGCAACCAACAGATATATGAGACAGAGAGAGTGAGGTTAGTACTCAACATCAAACAATAATCTAGCAGTGATACTGAGAACCCGATGGGCTAAAGAAGGGAGTGAATTAGGGGAGAACAGGTGCTGCTCGGCCCGCTAATCAGTGGCATGATCAGCGTTCCCCCGGGAACAATCAGTGTTCCCATGGAAACACTGATCATGCATGTCGGCCATGCCTGCGAGACATGAGGGAGACAAAATGACAAAACATCCAAAACAAACCAACAAACTCACCGGAGCCATGACACACAGATGGTAGGCCCACTGCAGCCTCAGCTTTCTGTTCTTGGCTGACAGAAGGGGAACCTGACGTGGTCTTCTGCTGTTGTAGACCATTCGCATCAAGGTTCGAAGTGTTGTGCATTTTGAGATGCTATTCTGCTCACTATAGTTGTACAGAGTGGTTATCTGAGTTACCGTAGCCTTTCTGTCAGCTCGAACCAGTCTGGCCATTCTTCGTTGACCTCTCCCATCAACAAGGCGTTTCCGTCCACAGAACTGCCACTCACTGGATGCTTTTTGTTTTTGGCACCATTATGAGTAAACTCTAGAGACTGTTGTGCGTGAAAATCCCAGGAGATCAGCATTTACAGAAATACTCATAGCAGCCCGTCTGGCACCAACAATCATGCCACGGTCGAAATCACTAAGATCACATTTTTTCCCTATTCTGATGGTTGATGTGAACATTAATTGAAGGTTCTGGCCCATATCTGCATGATTTTATGCACTGCACTGCTGCCACATGATTGGCTGATTAGATAATCGCATGAATAAGTAGATGTACAGGTCTTCCTAATAAAGTGCTCAGTGAGTGTATATGTATATAATACCAGGAAAGACACATACTGATTACAATGAATGATACAATGAACAACCTTGAATGCATCTGCCAAATGCATAAATGTTAATATCGTCCATCAGTCAACCTGCTCTATAAATATCAACACAGTATCTGTATATTGATACATTGATCATTTAGAAATCCATATAGGCCAACCACTATTTTTTTCAAAGTGTTAGTAGCACTGTTTCTGTATTTACCCAAAGAGTACAGAATGTACAGTCCAAATCTGACAACATTAAACTTGTTCAGATACATTTACACTAATCATCAAATACAAACAATGAGTTTAAGCTCTCTGGCATGTTTTAATTGTGAGAAAAAATGTACATGAGCTCAATGGATCACAAGGTGACTAATAACTATGGAAATGCAGTTTGCCAGACGGCCTGCTCAGTGGTAGAAAAGTATGATGAAGCTCAGATTCAGACTCATCCACCATAAACAGCATTCTTTTAGCTTGACATACTACCTGGCACACTAGATTCACAGAGACCACAGCACCCACTCAAGAACATCACGAGGAGCCGGAACATTCTTCATGTTGTATTTTAAACATAAAGCCAAAAGAGCCAATGAAAAACTCATAAACTTAGAGTGAGATGCATATTTTACTACTCTTTCAATTTATTTAGTTCTTTAAGAATGTTATGTGTGTTTTTTATGCTTAGTGTTTAATTAATGCATTGTGTATATATGTATGTATGTATAATCCCTAAGAAGCAATAACATGATATTCTAGTGTAAAATTATGTATATAAAAACAATCTTGTTAAAGTCCTGCTGCACAGCGCTGTCTTTAAAGGGACAGTTCACCCAAAAAATAAATTCTATTTAGATGGCGCGGCAGGAGAGGTGATCCAGCGTCGGTTGTCCAACATGTCGGTGATGATGACGAAGATTCTTGCTGACTTGGAGGATCTCGCTGTAATACGTCGATCTATTACGGCGATGGAAATAAAATTCTCTGAGTTAGTTACAAGAGTGATTGATGCTGAGAGACGAATCAATTGTTTGGAATCTTCGGAGAGGGAATTAACCGCTAATCCACCCACGACCAAAGTTGATTTGGAACATCTCCTTGAAAATCTTGAAGATCTTGAGAATAGAAGCCGCAGGAATAATGTTCGAATTGTTGGAATTCCTGAGCATGAGGAGGGCAGAGATATGGTGAAATTCCTAGACGAGCTTTTCCCGAGTCTGCTCGACATAACAGGCCACAAGCTGGAAATTGAGCGAGCTCACAGAGTCCCAGCTCACAGATCTGCTGAGGGAGGAAGGCCCCGATCGATTCTGGCCAGATTTCTGAGATCATCCGATAAATATCTTGTGTTGCGCCAGGCAAGGAACAAAGGGAAGCTTTCTTGGAAGAACCATCATATTTTCTTTTTCCCGGACTTTGAGAGTTCGACAAGAGAGAAACGCGATTGGTTCGAGGAATGTAAGAAACTCTTACATCAGCGAAAGATCACTTTTGCTCTGATGTTTCCGGCCAAACTGAGAATAGAAACGAAGGACGGTTGCAAAGTATTTACATGTCCCAATCAGGCAATGTCTTTTATTGAATCAATGGGTGAGTAAACCATTGGGTGTTTCTCATGTGAGCGGGTTGACTCACTGTACTTACTCTGGCTTTTGAGGAAGCTGGGCGTCATTTTGGTTTCTTTTTCTTTTTGTGTTGGCTCCGCCGAGCGGCTGGAGTTTGTTTTGTGAATAACACTTTTCTTTGACGAAAGATTACTTTTGCATTGAAGTTCCCGGCCAGTTTGAGAGTGGACACTACGGATTACCGCAAAATATCTACATGCTCACACAAAGGATGTCTTTTATAAAGTTGACGGACTGTGTAAGTCATGGTAAATACTTTTATGCGGCCTCTGAGGTAATTGACTCAACCATCCAGGGAACTGGGATGCCGGTTTTGTTTCTTTATGTATTGGTTCCGCCTAGCGGCTGGAGCTTGTTCTGTTTAATAACACTCCTTTGGAACAGCTGTGGATTAATCTGTTTGTTCTTCGTGCTTATTCCTCCTGCTGGCTGGAGTTTGTTTTGTTGAGTATTTTTACGGGACATTGGAATGATTACGTCGTCCGCTGCACTCATAACAGCCGGCTCACTGAACATTCGTTTGTCTGTCCGAGGAATCTGAACGGTTTTATATCAGCTGGAATTTGTTTTGTGGAAGATCACACCTTTGAGACAGTTCTGTGAATGAATCTACATGTTCTTTGTGTTCATTCTTCCTATTGGCTGGGGTTTATTTTAAAAAGTATTTCTGTTTTGTAATTTTGCCTCGCAAATTTGTGAGGCAAAATTGAGCAATCCGATGGCAAAGTTGTCGTGGGGGCTTGTGGGCGTTCATGGACCTTTTGAGTTTAGAGGGATTGTCGCTGGTTGGTGCTGTCATGTGCAGGGTTAATGCGCATGTTTTTCTTTTTTCTGTTTGTTTTTTTGGGGGGAAGTTCAGGGTTTGATTGTTTCACTAATAGGGAATGTGGTCTGTATAATTTTGTTTTTGACACACAGTTTTCTACTATATCAAAATGTCAAATGTTAATATGAGTGAACTATCTCTCCACATGGAATGTAAATGGGTTGGGGCATCCCATAAAAAGAAGCAAGGTTATTACTTTTCTTAAACGTGATATGATATAGTGTTTCTTCAAGAAACACATCTCTCCCTGCAGGAAGCTGAAAAATTTGGGAAGATATGGGGTGGACATATTGTTTTTAGTGCAACACTGACGCTTCACAGGATATGTAAAAATCTTGGTCTTACAGATATTTGGAGACTTTTGAACCCATCTGGTAGGGACTTAATTTTTTTTTCATCAGTCCATAAGATTTATTCTAGAATAGTTTTTTTAATATCCAAATCCCTCATTTCCTCTGTTGTTGATTGCTCAATTGGAAATATCTTAGTCTCAGATCATGCCCTGGTGAGTTTAGAGGTGCTGCCATATACAGAGAAAAAGAAATCATATAGTTGGCACCTTAATGTGTCCCTTTTGCAAAATCCTGATTTCCTACAAATGTTAAAGACTGAAATCAATGTTTATATGGAGACCAACTGGTCCTCAGTATCCTCTGTGGGCGTGGCTTGGGAGGCACTTAAGGCGGTTCTTGGGGGTCGGATCATACAGTATGCCTCATTCATCAAAAAATCCAAAGCACGAGAACTCGTGGAGTTGGAAGAGAATATTAAAAGTGCAGAGGCAGAGCTGAAGCGCCGTATGTCAGCTGATGGCCTCAGAGAATTGACCCGATTGAAATATAGATATAATACTATTTTGTTGTGGAAAGTGGAGTTTTGGTTATTCAGGGCAAGACAGTCATACTTTGAGTTGGGTGACAAAGCAGGGAAGCTTTTAGCTAGATATATAAAGCAGAGAGTGTCTCTTTCTATCATTCCCTCAGTGAAATCTGCTGGTGGTAAAATTTTTACCTCAGCCATTGATATTAATAATGCTTTTAAAGAATTCTACCTTGATCTCTATAGTTCCATGTCTTCGTCTACTGATGAAGATATTAGAAACTTTGTGGAAACATTAGATCTTCCTAAACTGACGACTGAGCAAAAAACTCTCTTGATTCTGAGATAACCTTGGAGGAGCTTGACGAGGTAATTAAGTCCCTACCTACTGGCAAGGCTCCGGGGCCAGATGGTTTTACCACAGAATTTTTTAGATCCTATGCTACAGAACTGGCTCCACTTTTGTTAGAAGTTTATACTGAATCATTAAAGAATGGAAAGCTTCCTCCAACCATGACACAAGCCCAGATCAGTCTGATTCTTAAAAAGGACAAAGATCCAAGCGAGTGTAAAAGTTACTGTCCAATCTCCCTGATCCAGCTAAATGTAGAAATATTGTCAAAAATTCTGGCTAACCGATTAAGTAAAGTTATGACATCCGTATTTTTAATAAAATCCCTGATCATTTCAGTCAGATATTAACAGTCTGAGAGGCATATTTCAGTTTGGCCGTAGCTCTTCTGATAACATCAGGCGTCTCATCAATATCATGTGGTCAGTAGCGAATGATCAGTCTCCGGTCGCTGCCATCTCACTTGACGCCGAAAAGGCGTTTGATATGGTAGAATGGGATTATCTTTTTAAGATTTTGGAAATGTATGGGTTCGGGAGTACATTTATTGGTTGGATTAAGTTACTTTATAGACACCCTGTAGCAGCGGTACAAACAAATGGATTAATTTCAGATTATTTTACTCTGGATAGGGGCACTCGTCAGGGTTGCCCTATTTCACCTTTATTGTTCTGTCTTGCCCTGGAACCATTAGCAGCTGCGATAAGAAAGGAGGATGATTTTCCAGGGGTGGTTGCGGGAGGTGTGGCGCATAAACTTCTGCTTTACGCGGATGATATTTTATTATTTGTCTCTGAACCTACTAGATCTATGCCTTGCCTCCACAGAATTATTAATTCCTTTTCCAAGTTCTCAGGATACAAAGTCTAATTGGTCTAAATCCGAAGCTTTGGCTCTGACAGCCTACTGTCCAGTAACGGCTTTCCAGCCGGGCGCCTTCAAACAGGGCATTAAGTATTTGGGGATTTTATTCCCAGCAAATTTGTCTGATTTAGTTAGTGTTAATTTTGACCCTTTAATAAAAAGGTTTTTGAGTGATGTGGGCAGGTGGGCTTCATTACATTTATCGATGATTGGGAAGGTTAATGTTATTAAAATTAATTGTATTCCAAAATGTAACTACCTGCTACAGTCTCTCCCTGTAGATGTCCCCCTCTCTTATTTCAATTTGAAATTTTGAAGCAATTTGATAGCATAGCGAAGTCCTTCATTTGGAATGGTAAATGTCCCAGATTGCATTTTAATAAGTTACACAGGCCGATAGACAAAGGTGGGCTAGGCCTACCCAAGATTTTGTTTTATTATTATGCGTTTGGCCTCAGGCATTTGGCTCATTGGTTGCTACCACCTGAAAGAGCCCCTCCCTGGTTTTCTGTTGAACAGGAAGTCCTTGCCCCTATTTTGCCACTGCAAAGCCTTTCTATCAAAGTAACCGGAGAAGTTAAATGTGTTAAAAGGTGTGTTAAGATCCAGGAGTTTTGGTTGAGGATTTGGAGTTATTTGTGTGATGTTTTGAACATTCAGGTTTTGCTTTGTCCCAGACTCTGTATTTTGGGTGATGGGGTGGTCATGAATTTAGGGGAAAATCACATTAAAAATTGGGTTCTGACCAGTCTCATGATCGGCAGACAAGTAATTTTAAGGGGTTGGAAGTCAAGTGGAGCACCCTCTTTTTCAGAGTGGTGTGTGGAAATGGGGAGGGTGGCTGCATTTGAGGAAGTGGTAAGTAGAAGGCTGGGGTTTAGGGACATATTTGTTTAAAAAATGGGGCAAATATTTAGTTTTTTGGGGGGACTCTCGGGGAGGGGATGTGGAGAGTGTAGTTTAGTTTAATCATGTATGCTTATTATTATTTTATTTATTTATATATATATATATATATATATATATATATATATATATATATATATATATATATATATATATATATCCTTTTGGCTTGGAACAACATGAGTGTGAGTAAATGATGATAGAATTAAAATTTTGGGGTGAACTATCCCTTTAAGATGTGTATATTTCCAACTAAGCCTGTAATATATCATCCATAAAACAATGAAAGACTTGCAGGTTAACTGGGCTGAAGCAATTAAAACAAGGAGATGAAAACCAGTCACTATGCCGGATTTGGATGAGATGAGTGATCGTTTCCTTCTATGACAGAGACTTTTTTATTATTGGATGTGGTATGTGTTTTATGGGATGCCCATGGAAAAGTTCTGTAGAACTTCAGATAAAAACTGACACTAAAATGGCACATGGACTTGAACATGCAATGCAAGGCCCTGGAAAAGATGAGCACCATTTAGACAATGTCTCAAACTTTAAACTATAATAATAGTAGTGTGGATCTGCAAGTTTAAAGGGGTCATAGCATAAATGTTTTTATAATAAAAGGTTTTTTTATATTAGTTAGTACTATTTTGCATGAAAACAGTCATAATTTAGTTTTTATGACAATTTTCGGACCTCTCTCTCACCATCTCCGAATTGGCCATTTTTTGCTGCTGTACCTTTAAGGCTCCTATGTAAATGTGCTCTGCATATGAATCGTGAAAAAGCGCATTTCTGCGCTCACTTGCGAGCTGTGAGTTTGCTGTTGAGACAGCTCCATTCTTCAATAAATGACTCTTTGCAAAATACGAACACACTGTGACAGATTCAAAACAATCCATACTGAAATATGCCTCTCAGACTGTTAATATCTGACTGAAATGATCAGGGATTTTGTTAAAAATAAACTTCAGCCATTCATTTCTAACCTTGGCATCCATGCTAATAATGTGACATGAATAACATAAATAGCAAGCAGCAAAACGTTTTGTTTTATTTTTTTTTAAGAAAAGAAAAGATTGGGGCCTGGGTAGCTCAGTGGCAAAAGACGCTGGCTACCACCCCTGGAGTTCGCTAGTTCGAATCCCAGGGCGTGCTGAGTGACTCCAGCCAGGTCTCCTTAGCAACCAAATTGCTAGGGAGGGTAGAGTCACATGGGGTAACCTCCTCGTGGTCGCTATAATGTGGTTCGTTGCCGGTGGGGCACGTGGTGAGTTGAGCACAGATGCCGTGGTGGATTTCGTGAAGCCTCCACACGCGCTATGTCTCCGTGGCAATGCGCTCAACAAGCCACATGATAAGATGCACAGGTTGATGGTCTCAGATGCGGAGGCAACTGGGATTCATCCTCTGCCACCCGGATTGAGGCGAATCACTACGTGACCACGAGAACTTAAATGCGCACTGGGAATTGGGCATTCCAAATTGGGTGATAAAGGGGAAAAATCCACACAAAAAAAGAAAGAAAGAAAAGAAAAGAAAAGATTTATTTCTTCATATATGTCCCACTAAAGGGACAAAATTTAGAAGCTGTTAGAAGCCCATTTATTCAGAGCACAAAATGAAGTGTCTCCTCTGAAGAGGTTAGTAAATGACTTAATTAAAATACACCTTTCACTTTAATTTACTACATTTTGTGTGA
Organism: Myxocyprinus asiaticus; assembly: GCF_019703515.2. Lineage (NCBI taxonomy): Eukaryota > Metazoa > Chordata > Actinopteri > Cypriniformes > Catostomidae > Myxocyprinus > Myxocyprinus asiaticus. The sequence continues at coordinate 11,370,113 of NC_059384.1, forward strand.
AAGGCACACATTATCTTTATATGGTGAACTCTAAAAGAAAGATCATTTGTCCTTTTAAACAGGATCAATAAATCAAGGTTAGAAGATCAATGTCCAATTAAATTCATCAATGTTCTTGCTCTAATTTCTCTGAAATGGCCCGGGGCAGGACTTCTTTGAAGTGAAGCGGGATGTGGTCTAGAAATCAGGTCTCAGGTTTGACTCAAGGTCGAACTAACCCCTCAGGAGGATGACTTTTAGTCATCTCTGTTAATTTCAAAGAGAGAACTGTGCACAGATAGGAATGTGCCCTCTGCTACAGTAGAGTAGCCTTCAGGAAATTGTTCTAATGCTTAATTTCCCCCAACACAGGATAAGAATGAAAAATAATGAACTGTCCATTCATCGCTCAAACCAGCAACAGAGAGGCAACTAGGCAGCATCCCAAACTGCACGGCTGCCAACTATCCTATGGTGGGGAGTGTGTTGAACTTTGGATGAGGTTAAAAGTGCATCTACAACTATTCTGATGGCAAAACGTTTCAAAAGTGATGGACAGTCTTTTAAAACATTACGAACAAGACACAAGTACAATTAAATTGTTTTTAAAAGCGGGACATAATGAAGAATAGGATTCTCCTTTTGAAATGAAAGAATTTTGTATATGAGTAGTTGACATATAATCATTTTGGAAAGTTGACATGTCCTGCGATGTGACAGGCTCTACTCCATCTAAAACAGTTTTAAAAAAAAATTATATGACTTCATAAAGGGCCGTACACAACGAACGCATGTTTGTGTCCATCTGCGTTGTTTTCAAATTGTTTTTCTATGTAAAAATGTAAGACATTTAATAATTGTACTTTTACAAATAATTTGTCTTAGGGGGCCTGGGTAGTTCAGCAAGTAAAGACGCTGACTATCACCCCTGGAGTAGCGAGTTCGAATCCAGGGCATGCTGAGTGACTCCAGCCAGGTCTCTTAAGCAACCAAATTGGCCCGGTTGCTAGGTTGCTAGGTAGGGTAGAGTCACATGGGGTAACCTCACTATGCACTATGTCTCTGCGGTAACACGCTCAACGAGCCACGTGATAAGATGCGTGGATTGACGGTCTCAGACGCAGAGGCAACTGAGATTCGTCCTCCACCACCCGGATTGAGGCGAGTCACTACGCCACTATGAGGACTTAGAACGCACTGGGAATTGGGCATTCCAAATTGGGGAGAAAAAGCGGAGAAAATAAAAAATAAATAATAATAATAATAATAATAATAATTTGTCTCATTGCAGAACCATTTATAATGAACTAAGTGAAGGCAGAAAGTTGATTTAAAATGGTAAACTCTGGGAATGCTATATCGTGAAATAAGTTTACGCCTAAAACATTCAAGTCCCTGGAGAGATAAGTCAGGCATATGGGGTATCTTTTGAAAGCTTAGAATCTAACATTTTCATAGAATACCATCAATTTTGCATTTATGTTACATAAAATAACAGAATAAGGGCTGAAAACATAAAAAAAAAAGAAATAAAAAAAGAAGCATAATTAGGCTCTTTTATTTGGGGGGTGTTCAGAAAAAATAAGACCAATTTTTTGCAATTAGTCCACAGTATGTGTGAATGATGAGCTTTTTAATTTGAGTGTGAAAAATCGGTAGCACAAAAATGCACCAGAGTTTAAGGGGTTAAAATTTGGAAAAACTTAAAAGAAATGGTGACAAGTCACATCACCTAAGATATACTTTCCCTTAAACATTAATACGAATTTTAACCTAAAATCTTGATATTGAAAACCAAAAAATACTTTAACATTCACAATGTAAAGCTTGAATTCCCCATCTCGCAAGAGGAGGAAGTGAAACTGCTGCTCTCGTGCACTCTCATGAACGTGAACAGAAGAGCAATGGTCAGTGAAGATTTTTACTAAATAATACATCAGATTTTGGTTTGTTTCTCAACAAACCTTATCATTTGCATTCAGAACAAGGCATTGGTCACATACAATAATTTATTAGACTTCTGAATTATACTTTTGCATCCTTTTTTAAGCTCGAAGGAGTGGTCACCATAAACTGCCATTGTATGACATCAATGAGCACAATTATTTTTTTTTTTTACTTTTGTGTTAAGAAAATTAAAGAAAGTCATATGGGATTATAACATCACAGGGGTGAGTAAACAATGACTGAATTTTCATTTTTGGGTGAACTATACCTTTAACCAATTTATGGAAACTAAGCAGCAAAACGTCCTGGTTACTTGCGTAACCTCCGTTCCCTGATGGAGGGAACGAGACGTTGTGTCGATGTAGTGACACTAGGGGTTACTCTTGGGAGCCCGAGACACCTCTGGTCTTTGATAAAAGGCCAATGAAAATTGCCGAGTGGTATTTGCATGCCACTCCCCCGGACATACGGGTATAAAAGGAGCTGGTATGCAACCACTCATTCAGGTTTTATGCTGAGGAGCCGAGACAAGGTCCGGCCATTTCAGCGGGTAGTTCAGCGTTGTGGCAGGAGGGACACAACGTCTCGTTCCCTCCATCAGGGAACGGAGGTTACGCAAGTAACCAGGACGTTCCGTATCTGTCACTCACTCGACATTGTGTCGATGTAGTGACACTAGGGGTCCCTATACAAAACGCCGCAACTGGCTGAACTGTGTTACGTGAACTGCCGGTGTGTGACGGGCAGACAACTGTGTGCCTCGAAGCCAGCGCACCAGGCCGACACGTAACCTCCCCCAACACAGTTATGAGTGTCGAACGGCCCTTTGGGGACAAGTCGACTACCCAAAAGATAGAGACAGGCTAACCCAGTCGTGGCCTCTTTTCCCCTTCTTTTTTTCCACTCCCTAAAAAACAAGGGGGATTATCCGACTGGGCCACCAGGTCTAGTCGGGGGGTATCCCTCCCAAGGGGAGGACACCGCAGAGACCACACCTCGCCCAAAGAGAGGGGGGGATATTTAAGTGGAAAATACGTCACATAGTCTTGCCGTCCATGTGGAGAAATCTCATGATAGATCCTAACCAACGGAGGAGGAGTTAATACAAACATGGAGACTGTGGCAGAGGGGGCTCTGCCCAAGGAAGATGCAGTTTTCCAACAGGGGAACGAATTAGCGGAAGATATACATCGCATGGGGTTACCTTACAGGGAACCACCACATGTGGAGCACCTACCCCAGAACAGGGCTCTTAGTTAGCATGTGTACTGGGCCTGCAACGAGTCTCTCTGAAAACTTGACTGCCACAGGGCTCGGAGGAAGTCAACTAGGGAACATAGTTTGTGAACACTACTGGGAATTAATGGCGCATGTCTTCAGCTCAGAGGAGGTGAAAGGCACTATGTGCAAGCGATACACCCAGCTGGCTATCCTGGGCTTATCCGCTTGTATTGCGTGCCACTACCTGGGACGAAACCGGTTCCACCCTGAGGTTGTAGAACCTTGCAGAGTGTTGGGTGTTGCCCAGCCCGCTGCTCTGCAAATGTCTGTTAGAGAGACACCCCTGGCCAGGACCCAGGAGGCCGCTACACCCCTGGTAGAATGGGCTCATAGCTATGGCATCAATGAGCTAGTGGGCGATCCTCTGCTTGGAGACAGTGCTTCCTTTCTGCTGTGCACCAAAGCAGACAAAGAGCTGCTCAGAAATCCTAAAGCTCTGCGTGCGATCCAAATAGATGCATAAAGCGCGCACCGGACACAGCAACTACAGGGCTGGGTCTGCCTCCTCCTGGGGCAGCGCTCGCAGGTTCACCACCTGGTCCCTAAAAGGGGTCGTGGGAACCTTGGGCACATAGCCTGGTCGGGGTCTCAAGATCACTTGAGAGTAGCCCGGACCGAACTCCAGGCACATTTCGCTGACAGAGAACACTTGCAGGTCTCCTACCCTCTTGATGGAAGTGAGTGCAGTCAGGAGGGCAGTCTTCAAGGAGAGTTCCTTAAGCTCAGTTGACTGCAAAGGCTCAAAGAGGGCTCTCTGTAGACCCTGAAGAACTACAGAGAGGACCCATGAGGGAACGAGGTACGGTCTGGAGGGGTTCAGCCTCCTGGTGCCTCTCAGGAACCTGATGATCAGGTCATGCTTCCCTAAGGACTTACTGTTGACTGTGTTGTGGTGTGCTGCTATAGCAGCAACGTACACCTTCAAGGTGGAAGGGTACAGCCGCCCTTCCAACCTCTCCTGCTGGAAGGAAAGCACCTATCTGACTGCGCATCTCTGGGGGTCTTCCCGTAGGGAAGAACACCACTTAGTGAACAGATGCCACTTAAAGGCATACAGGTGCCTCATAGAGGGGGTCCTAGCCTGAGTGATCGTGTCTACCACCGCGGGTGGTAGACTGCTTAGGTCTTCCGCGTCCTGTCCAGGGGCCAGACATGGAGATTCCAGAGGTTCCAGATGGTGCCCCGTCCTTGAGAAAGAAGGTCCTTCCTCAGAGGAATTCACCGGGGGGGGGCTGTTGCGAGGAGCATGAGGTCCGAGAACCACGTCTGGGTGGGCCAGTAGGGTGCTACCAGGATGACCTGCTCCTCGTCCTCCCCGACCTTGCACAGAGTCCGTGTAAGTAGGCTCACTGGGGGAAATGCATATTTGTGTAGGCCAGGAGGCCAGCTGTGTGCCAGCGCATCTATGCCAAGAGGTGCCTCGGTCAGGGCGTACCAGAGCGGGCAGTGGGAGCATTCTTGGGAGGCGAATAGGTCTACCTGTGCCTGTCCGAATCGACTCCAAATCAGCTGGACCACTTGAGGGTGGAGTCTCCACTCTCTCCTGATGGTAACCTGCCGTGACAGCGCGTCCGCTGCAGTGTTGAGGTCGTCCGGGATGTGAGTGGCTCGCAGTGACTTGAAGTGCTGCTGACTCCAGAGGAGGAGACGAGGAGTCCGAACTAACATGTGCTTGCCCTGGATCAACGGCCGGAACCTCCGCAGGGTGAGCAGAATTGCCAACAACTCGAGGCAGTTGATGTGCCAACGCAGCCGCTGGCCCGTCCATAAGCCGGCGGCTGCGTGCCCATTGCAAACAGCGCCCCAGCCCATTTTGGAGGTGTCTGTCGTGACCACAACATGACTGGAGACCTGCTCTAGGGGAACACCTGCCCGTAGAAACGAGAGGTGGGTCCAAGGGCTGAAGAGACGTGACAGACTGGCGTGATGGCCATGCAATGTGTCCCGTGGCGCCATGCCCATCTCGGGGTTCAAGTCTGAAACCAGTGCTGAAGCGGTCTCATATGCATCAACCTGAGCGGGGTGGCCACCGCTGAGGATGCCATATGCCCCAGAAGCCTCTGAAAGAGTTTCAGTGGAACCGCTGTTTTCTGTTTGAACACCTTCAAACAGGTCAGCACCGACTGTGCGTGCTCATTCGTGAGGCGCGCTGTCAATGAGACTGAGTTCAACTCCAAACCGAGAGAAGAGATGCTCTTTTCCCGGTTGACCTGAAGCCCTAATTGGCTGAGGTGCGAGAGCAGCAAGTCCCTGTGTGCACACATGTCCCGAGAGTGAGCTAGGATTAGCCAATCGTCGAGATAGTTGAGAATGCGAATGCCCACTTCCCTTAACGGGGCAAGAGCTGCCTCTGCGACCTTCATGAAGACACGAGGGGACAAGGACAGGCCGAAAGGGAGGACCGTGTACTGATACACCTGACTCTCAAATGCAAACCGCAGGAAGGGTCTGTGTCGAGGTAGAATCGAGACGTGAAAGTACGCGTCAATCTTGATGCTGGACGCTCGCCAGAATGCGTTTCTGCATCAGCATCTTGAACGGGAGCCTGTGTAAAGCCCAGTTTAGTACTCGCAGGTCCAAGATTGGCCGCAATCCACCGCCTTTTTTCGGTATGATGAAGTAGGGGCAGGGGGCAGCAAGGAACCGTGTCTTGTCAGCCTCACCCATCTCTACCAGGTTGAGCCAAAGGTGGCGCTCCTGGACCACTAATGTGGACATCGTCTGCCCGAGAGACCGCGCAGTGACCTTCGCCGCTCGGAGAGCGAGGTCGGTCGCCGAGCGCAATTCCTGCATCAAATCTGGGGCGGAACTACCCTTGTGCAGTTCTTTTAGCACCTTGGCTTGTTGGACTTGCAGGAGAGCCATGGCGTGCAGGGCAGAGGCGGCTTGTCCAGCAGCGCTGTAGGCTTTGGCCGTCAGGGACGACATGAACCTACAGAGCTTGGACGGGAGCTTTGGACGTCCGTGCCAGGTGGCGGCACTCTGTGGGCATAGGTGCACCGCGAGCAACTTATCCACCAGGGGAATCACCGTATAGCCCCTGGCCGCCCCGCCATCAAGGGTAGTGAGGGTGGGGGAACTGAGAAATCGGGACCGGGCAGTAAAAGGTGCCTCTCACAATTTTGTCAGCTCCTCGTGCACTTCCAGGTAGAAAGGCACTGGAGCGGGGCGCGGCTGCTTTGAGCGGCACCGCGAGCCCAGGAACCAATCATCGAGCTGCGAGGGTTCAGGGGAGAGCGGAGGGTTCGACTCTAGCCCGACGCTTTTCTTACGAAAGCAAGCCGCGACCGCAACGTTGCCATGGTCATGTTCTCGTGATCAGTGAGAACATGAACCTTCCACGAATGCTGCCTCCATGTGGGTCGCGCCCAGACACGAAAGACAGCAATCGTGACCGTCTGAAGTTGAGAGGTAACGACCACAACCAGGAATAACACACATCGGAAAGTCATCTTTAAAAAGACGCGTCTTTAAAAAGACATTCCGTGTGTGCCACTCTTTTAGAAAAATATACTCTTTCAGGAAAATATACTCTCTCTTTTCTGCCGAAGCACCCAGGGGCGTTCTCTGCAGTGCACCAGTGCAGAGGAGGGAGAAGCTGCTGAAATGCGCTGTCAGATCCAGCAGAGGTGAATGAACAGTCGTGAGAATTCAGCTCAGTGAGCATGACCATTCGGCTCCGAAGAGAAAATCTGAATGAGTGGTTGCATACCAACTCCTTTTATACCCGTATGTCTGGGGGAGTGGCGTGCAAATACCACTCGCCAATTTTCATTGGCCTTTTATCAAAGACCAGAGGTGTCTTGGGCGCGCAAGAGTGACTCCTAGTGTCACTACATCGACACAACGTCGAGTGAGTGACAGATAGGGAACTTTGTGTTATTGATGCCAGAACCATGACCATATTAACAAATGACTGCTCAACTTTACATTACAATGCATATTTAGTACGACAGTCAATTATAACAGGGGTTATTTACAGAAGTCTTAAAGCTACAGTAGAAAAATCAGCCTGTTTATTTCTAAGGGTCAGAGAGAGGAAGGAAAATGGACAGTAATACTAAATAATGGGAAGTAAAATGTATTACTAGTAAATTCATTACAGTACAATGACGTGTTTAGTGCAACAAAAAAAAAATAATAATCTTCGCTAACACTATAACTGAAGGTCAAGGGGGAAAATTTAATTAAGTAAATAAAGAATCTGTGTATCTGTTCAGTGTGAAGAAAAGCCTCTAATTTGCATTGTTGTTCAATTAAGCATTTAAATGTCTTAGGAATAGTTACTTTGTATGTGTAGCAAATCTTTTGCTTTGCTTACTGAGATGTCACAGGTTCAATAATGAAATTCAGTTAAAATCCAATTTATATGCTGGCTCATCTTGTTTTGTGTCTATAGCCTGAGACAGGCTGATTTGCTCCATTTAAGGCTGTTTTAGTCACGGCATTCCTCTCCTTTCATCATGTAGCCAATCAGAGGAGGCTGATGTGTCACCGTGTCTGTTCTGATCCGTGGTATCACCTCAAGTAGCACTGACAACTCAGTGAGCATAAGAAGGCTGTTTATACAGCCATAAGATGTGTTTGCCCTCGCTGTTGGAGATGACGTGTGCCCACAAACACTCAAAACCAAACAGTCCTGAGAGGTGACAGAGTAAAAGAATACAAAACACGCAGCCCATGTGTTGACATTTTTATGGAAAAGGCACTCAAATGGAATCAGATCAGGCATTTCTCAAGTCAAAGAAGATTGGAATCTTGCCTTCTTGAAGCAGGGGGAATTTCAATGTTTTTCTCTTGAATACTGTATTCTCCCTGGTGTGGTTTAAAGTCATTTTGTTGTACAACCAAGACTAAATTTTTCTCCAATATAATTGATTAAACTGTACACTTTTACACCCCAAATTTGTTTTTTGTTTTTTGCCAGAACCTTTGCTTTTGCCTCAACTTAATCTGGGAAGGAATAGTTCACCCAAACATTAAAATCCATTCAATCATTTAGTCACTCTTATGTTGTTGCAACCCATTTGACTTGCTTTGGCAGAATATTCTGTTTCAATCACCATTCCCTTTCATTGTATGAAAAAAGATGCATTGAAAGTGAATGGTGACTAAGGGTATCTTAGTCATTCTGCCTAATATCTCCTTTTGTGTTCCACATAAGAAAGAATGTCATACAGGTTTTGAACAGCATGGCGATGATTAAATGATAACAGTTTATTCATTTTTGGGTGAACTTAACCTTTAATACTTACAGTATTAGGACACTTACTCTTCATAATAAATAAAATGGTTTTTGCAGTACAGTAATATTTGCATTTGAATCCTTATTTGGTATCCTCAGATGGCTATTTGAGTTAGTATGGTGAGTAGGTTTTATCAGATTTTGTTGGAGACATTTTCCCTTCATCAAAATTACAGTTTCTTCATTCTGCGTTTGAGGTTAAATTTCCCAACGTTCCTTTCATTCCATGCATTCGCAAAGCTCCCCACCCTTATAATAAATAGCACAGATCTGCACATTCTATTAGGAATTCAGTTAGGATTAATTATGCTATAAATTATGTCACGAAGACTTAATCATGCCACAAATCTTAAGGTAAAACCTGCCCTGTGAAGAAGTAAAAACATTTTTTTCATTCTTGTGAAAATAAATGTTTGACTTAACACAGGGTTTCTTTTCAGTCATTTGTGGATCTTTAAAGATTATATTGATTCCGACCGATTTGCTAATGAATCCTTTAGACCTATTTGTAAAAAGCTGAGAACCAATTCATTGAAAAGAACAGACTTGTTAGCCAGTTTAACTCTACAAAAGAGCATTATCTAGCCGAATAAATATTTTACAGAATATCATAACTAGAAAAATGTATATTCACTACTGAAATTCCTATTTCCATGACATTTTAAAGATTGGTCACACTTTATATTAGGTGTCTTTAACTACTATGTACTACCATTAAAAACCATCCGATACAATTAATTTATTGTGTAACTACATGTTGTTCTGAAAATTCTTACAAGATTCTCATTTGCTGCTACTGAGTTTGAGGACCGAGTAGGTTTAGGGGTAGGATTAGGGTTTAGAGTAAGGGTTAAGCCCAAAGTACGCTTCGGTCAGACACGGACGCTCACAGGATGCATGACGCAAATCCAGGTGTTTTAATGACTACAGCTTATGAATAAATTCATAATGAGTCTCATTACTGTGAGATCAGTTACAGTTCAGTTCCAAATGAATGTTGAACAGTTGTTTGGAAATCACTTTTACTATTAATCAGGACAAGCAGAAGACTACAGCCAGGCTGGCATATGACAAATGAATTAAAAATATTGCCAAGTAATTTGATAGTTATGAACAGAAAAAACTGCAGGTGGCCTTTAAGGTGCAACGCATGGACAAATCCAGATGCCCAACAATTATCTTATTTAAAAACTGTCTAACCACCTAATATAGTTTAATTAAACACAAAGGTACAATAGGCTGTTCTATAAGGGGTTTTGTTAGGCACAAAAGACTGGATAAAATGGTTATAACATAAAATATTTAAGGACACAATTTTTCATTATAATGGGATTTTATTTTATTTTTTTATAAATTAATTAAATGCCATCTTTGGCTAGATGATTATAGTCCCAGACATGTCAACAATAACAAAACAATATTCTGTTTCACATCATAGCTGTTATCACACTGAAAAAAGTAATATTCTGCAATTGTTCCCTTAAAGGTTAGTTCACCAAAAAAATGAAAATTATCTCATTTACTCACCCTCATGCCATCCCAGATGTGTATGACTTTCTTTCTTCTACAGAACACAAACAAAGATTTTTAGAAGAATGTGTCAGCTCTGTAGGTCCTCACATAATCCATAAGACTCTAGCGGTTAAGTCTTAATCTTCAGAAGCGATATGATAGGTGTGGGTGAGAAACAGATCAATATTTAAGTCCCTTTTCTCCTCCCTGCCCAGTAGGTGGTGATATGCACGAAGAATGTGAATTGCCAAAAACAAAAGAAGAAGAATGTGAACGTGAAAGTGAAGATTGATAGTAAAAAAGGACTTAAATATTGGTCTGTTTCTCATCCACACCTATCATATTGCTTCTGAAAACATGGTTTTAAACACTGGAGGCATATGGATTACGTTCATGCTACCTTTATGTGCTTTTTGGAGCTTCAAAATTGTGGTACCCATTCACTTGCATTATTAGGACCTACAGAACTGAAATATTCTTCTAAAAATCTCTGTGTTCAGCAGAAGAGAGAAAGTCATACACATCTGGGATGGCATGAGGGTGAGTAAATTAGATAATTTTCATTTTGAGGTGAACTATTCCTTTAAGGAGCAATTTCTTCCTGATCTAACCCTTATAATAAGTTTTGTTGGTGTAACCTAATATATTCAGGTTTATTCAGTGACGTTTAATAATATTTTTGACTTGAATGAAACCAGTTAATTAAGATTTACCACATGAAGCACATTTTTAATTAAAAAAAAAAATGTAGTAGTGTGTACTTTAACACAGCTGGAACACTGTATTAGCCCATCAGAATTCAGGACTGGAACTGTTTTAAAATGACCCAATATAGAATATTTGTATAATAACTTAATGGAAACCCCTTTTCGGAATCATCTGAACTCCAAATTATTCAGTTTACTCTGCTCAAGGGATTTTGCTTGACACTAAAAATTCCCTCCTTTTCAGTTCAGTAGCTCATGATTATTCCTCTCTGAGTGACCCCCTGCAAATACCATCACGAAAACAAAATTGCAGGATGAAACTGTAAATTTAATGTGCAACTGCCCGTTCCATGAAACTAATGATATGAACAGATAAAATCCACTATTCTTATGAAATACAAACCGTTACATGTTACTGGACATTTATAGTTCTTTTATATTCTGCAGGAACAAAGCACCTCTATGCACTCTGTTTCTTTTATCATCTCTTTTTGGCTCTCTGGCTCTCTTTTCAACTTCAAACGCATCTAAAATAATTTGTCTCCAAATTCGGGACTTTGAGAAGAAATATAATACTGAGAGCAATTTGGTTGAGAGTCCATCAAAATAAGCTTCTACCAGCTGCTCTCTGTCTTTCAAACTTCTAATGCTTTCTGTCACTGTCAAACACACGCATGAACACACATGCATACATGTACGCAATCGCTTACAGACACACACACACATTTCCAAAGCACACACACAAACACTGTTTCTGCCCCAAATGTAGGCCCAGCTGCCATCAATACAGGCTAGAAAGTGGGCACTAAAAGGTTCAGAGTCCTGAAGTGCCCTTTGTTTCAAGGCATAGAGATTTTTCTAATGGTGTAGCACATGTAGGGAGTGACAGTGCCTCTCAGACAAAACAATCTTCATTTCACACCACCATTCATGCATACCTCCTTCAGGATGGTTAATACACTGATCCTAATACTGTTTATAGTGTTATGCCATGTTCACACATACAGTGATTTTATTGCTGGGGGTCGCCAGGTTTCTGTACTATCTGGTCGCTATTTGGCGTTCCTACTGCTGGTCAGTGTAACGTTACTGGTGGCTGCGCAACTGCCCATAGCTGTTAAAATCCAATCACAAAAATTAGATGTATTGCTGGTAAAAATAAGAAATCTTTCTATTTTGACAAGAACAATATCATGAACAAGATTAACTATTATCAATGCATTATTGAAGTCACTCAGAAAGCTGAAATTTTTTGACAATTGATTAGATCCCTGTATGTGGGGCAAAAAAAAAAAAAAAAAAAGATAAATCATATGGAACAGTGAAATTGGTCAAAGTAACAATAAGTTCTGCTTCATCTTGCCTACACTCGACTACACAGAAGACAAATTATGTGCGGTACAATGTCTTCACTGCCACTGCTTGTCGCAGCACAGGGTCATTGCTCATTTGCATAACATTAAACTTTTCTAAATTTTGTCGCATTGCTGGACATGCCCATATCGGATGGCCTAGAGTTGATACTGCTTATTTCCCCAGAAGTTGCTAACTCTCTTAAAAACCAATGACTTTAAATAGCTTTGTCGCTGTAGATCACTGTATGTGTGAACGCCCCTTTACTGTTAATCTATTTAATGGGGAATTGTTGCAAGATTTAACTTTCCTTTTTTGCATAAGTTCACTCACTCACTCACCTTGGCTGAGTTTGGTTTGGACTCAAAGCAAACACTGTGGATGCTAGGATACACTTCAGACCAGCCTTCTGTAGTGCAGTTCCTTGTAATGATCCCTAAAACAAACAGATAAAGGTTCATTAATATCTGTTCTGATCATTCTATTCTGAATACAAAATCAGGCTCATTAATGGCAGTTTGGACTGATAATGAATACTGGTGAATGCCCCTAGGAAAGAAAAAAAGAGATTTCTTTCTCGATTGTTCTACTAGATGGCAATTAGATTAAATGGAGAGCAAATAAGTCTCCTGCTTCTCAGATTGTTCTCCTCAGAAAGACCCCAGTAATTTCACACGTCTCCTCTAGAGCAGTAGTTTTCAAACATGATGATCCCTTTGCAAGGGACCGCCTTCCAAATATATAATGGCAGCTTTAGACTGACACTCACTTAGCACTTTATTAGGAACACTATGGTCCTAATAAAGTGCCCAGCGTGGTCTTCTGCTGTAGCCCATCCGCCTCAAGGTTGTGCATTCTGAGATGCTATTCTGCTCATTAATTGTACAGAGGGGTTATCTGAGTTACCGTCGCCTTTCTGTCAGCTCGAACCAGTCTGGCCATTCTCCGTTGACCTCTCTCATCAACAAGGCTTTTCAGTCCGCAAAACTGACGCTCACGGATGTTTTTGGTTTTTGGCACCATTCTGAGTAAACTCTAGAGACTGTTGTGGGTGAAAATCCCAGGAGATCAGCAGTTACAGAAATACTCAAACCAGCCCATCTGACACCAACAATCATGCCACGGTCGAAATAACAGAGATCACATTTTTTCCCCATTCTGGTGGTTGATGTGAACATAAACATGATTTTATGCTTTGCACTGCTGCCACACGATTCACTGATTAGATATTAGATAATTGCATGAATAAGTAGGAGTACAGGTATTCCAAATAAAGTGCTCAGTGAATGTATATTTTCATGTATGAACACCCATTTGTACTGTGTGAGAAAAATGTAAAGCGTGATATTTATAAAGACAAAATTTTGTTAAATTAAATCATTTACAACATGCATAATTGTGACATAATTGTGAGCAAATTATTTTTTTGGGGTCAGTTCTTTATTAGTCATTGAACCAATTCAACAAATAAGTCAGAATGAGGGGGCCTGGGTAGCTCAAAGCAAGTATTGACGCTGACTACCACCCCGCGAGTCGCGTCGAGTCGAGTCGAGTCGCGAGTTCGAATCCAGGGCATGCTGAGTGACTCCAGCCAGGTCTCCTAAGCACCCAAATTGGCCCGGTTGGTAAGGAGGGTAGAGTCACATGGGGTAACCTCTTCGTGGTCGCTATAATGTGGTTCTCGCTCTCGGTGGGGCACGTGGTGAGTTGTGCGTGGATGCCACAGAGAATAGCATGAAGCCTCCACACGCGCTACATCTCCGTGGTCACGCACTCAACAAGCCATGTGATAAGATGCGTGGATTGACGGTCTCAGACGGGGAGGCAACTGAGATTCGTCCCCGTAGTGAGAGTCACTACGTCACCACGAGGACTTAGAGCACACTGGGAACTGGACATTCCAAATTGGGGAGAAAAGGAGAGAAAATTAAAATAAGTCGGAATGATGCATTCAAAAATCTGCATCAAATTGAGTTTAAACGTTCTTATCCTGTTACCACAAACAACTGGAAACGTAATTGAACATTCATGGAAATTCAAATAATCAAAAAGTGTGGGAACCCTGTTTATATTGTCATTGTACTAAAACCAAAAGAAATTATTAAAATATTATCTGAAATTATTTACTTTTGATTACACTAACAGCATACTGTTTTTAAGCACACTTTAGAGAACAAAGTTTAAAAAAAAATCTGTTTTCGATTTACATTTTCTACACCTTTTCACTTTCAACTTTTGGAGGTTCCCATACCAGAGTTTGAAATCACCTGCTCTAGAGTTTCAGAAGAGATCTCAAAAATGTGCTCTGATTTGCCAAGATGTCAGAGTCTGCAATCAAAAGTCAGATATTTACATTTCTCACATATTCTTCCAAGACCAAATTATCTGAGCAATGCTCTCAACATTCATTTTATAGCTCAATAATTTGACTGTATGTCAACAATTGTCTGATTTGTTTGTATTTTTATTTCTCTTAAGGAATTTTTGTAGAAACATCTGAGACGAAATTGATTCTGCAATGAAACATAACTAATAACTCCATTAAGTCTCTTGAGCTATAAAATCCTCTGTGTGTTTTGGTAAAGCTTTGCCAGCTATGTAGAAGAACTTCTAAGAAACTCAAAGAGACAACAAAGAAAACTTTTCCGAAAAATTAGCATATCAAATGAAGTACTCAAGAATAATAATCAAAAATACATTGTGTTCTAGAGAGAAGAAGAGTCTCCTAATTACAGTTAAGACTTTTTAGTCTGTACTCAGTCTTTTTCTTTAGGTGCAATTACCTTTACATTTGCACACACTGAGTTTTCCAGCTACATGGGCTCCACTCACATATTATACTCGTAAATCCAGATGGCACCACTGATAATGGAAATATTTTTTTACATCACTGATGCATTTATTCTAGGCTGAGATGCAGGGGATAAGTATGAAGTATAAATACATTGTAGTTGTGTTTCATTTCATGCAGTAAAACATCTGAGTGTAGGCTTGTTAATACTCTCTGTATTAAACAACGGCCTCCCACATGTTGCTCTGCGCCAGTGACCACCATTATACCTGGATGAGAGGAGCTGACAGGTGAATACAGTGTACAACATGACCACATTAAACACTATCAGAACATCATAACACTCCACAGCACCATGCACAAGAAAATCATTATAGTGAATGATTTTGATCATCTAATTTGAATCTAGTTTCCTTCTTGGTAAAGTGAACAAAGCATACTTTCTTAAATTAAAATTATACTAATAAATTAAAATTATATGTGCTTTATTTACTTTTACAAACAGTAAAGGCCTTTTCATCCCCAAATTGTCAGTATGAAAACATATACAACAAGATGATCATTTGTTTTTAAATGGGAGAAAGGCTAGAAAATAATTTACAAGCCTGTAGCATTTATGATTGGCTTGTTTTCTGATTGCTAAAAAGTGATGGCCACTCCCCCTACTCTTTTTTGTATTTTACAGAGCCTATTGTAGAAACAGGTGTGATTTCTCAGGACACCTATTTTAGTTATATCTGTCAGCAGGGTTGGGAGGGTTACTTTTTAAATGTATTCCACTACGGATTACAGAATACATACTGTAAAATTCGGATCGCATCATTTATATGTATAAATGTTTTCCATCTGAAAGGACTAAATATTAAATTAAACAAATGACAATAAAATGCAAAGTAATCTCTTCAGATCAAAATACTTTTTGAATGTAACTGTATTCTGATTACCAATGATTTAATTGAAACGGTAGTGGAATACAGTTACTTATATTTTGTATTTTAAATACGTAATCCCGTTACATGTATTCTGTTACTCCCCAACCCTGTCTGTCAGGAAGTAGGGACATTTTACGTGTGGTATTGAAAAAATTCAGCACCGGACTGACCTATTAAAGGCAGCTAAGAGATCAGAAACCTACATAAGATACATACTCAAATCAGTACTATGTGATTGTAAAAACATTTCAAGTAAAAGTACTTCTGATGTTTTATCTTGTGCTCCATGTAACACGGGTATATCTATGTATATTTTAGGGCTGAGAGGAAAGCAGAATGAATACATAATGGTTTTTCACAGGGCCGGATATGCAAAGAGAGTATGACAGCATCGCTGTAGAGCACTTCGTGAGAGAGAGAGAGAGAGAGAGAGAGAGAGAGAGAGAGAGAGAGAGAGAGAGAGAGAGAGAATGTAAACTCCCCTGACATGTATCAACATGGAGATTTATTTTTGCCTACGACCACTATGAAACTAATCCACCCCAAATACGTACCCACACATGCTCACATCACACATCCTTCCACACAGAAAAGACCATACACAACCACATGTACACATATGCACTCAACCACATACACATACAAAAGCCTAACAAAAGCACATGTCTGTGCAAACCATTTCAGGCTTTATAGAGGCGCCAACTATCCCATATTTGAAAAGCCGGGCCACCTTTTTCAGCCTATTCACAAAGATCCCCTAATTCACGTCAACATGTGTACTCTTATCTTAAATTCAAATTGTCAGAACGGTAATAAAACATGTATTTGTCCAGTAGGATAAGTGCTTTGCGCAAGTACAATGCGGGACGGCTTTGCTGCTTCTAACTGCCATTCATGGACACAAAAGCAAAGCAGAAGAGCTTTGTGCTAGCACGCATTTGACAGACTGCTACAGAACTTTCCATTCCCTGCATGACGCATCAGTCCAAAACCTTCATATCTTACATGACATTAGCAACAGAGACAAGGAAAAAACTGCACGCTGTTTAATTTCCTCCATTCCCCAGAGGGCTACTATACTGTAGGTAATACAGGTGTACTGTAGTAATGTAATCAACATATGCTTAAAGGAATAGTTCAGCAAGAATTTTTTTTTTTTTCATCTTTTATCACCCTCATGTTGTTCCAAAGCTGCCCTTTAATTTATTTTGTGAAACACAAAAGGAGTTACTAATAGCAAAATATCAAAGCTGTTCTTTTCCATGCACTGTAACTGACTGGTGACCACTGCTGTCAAGTAAGAATTTCAAGACTTTTGAATTAAATGTCAGTCCGTTCCTTACCCAAAGCTATCGTAAGACATGGAATACAGTGCAAAAGTCAAATGGACTACTTATCTAATGGTGCTTTTTGGTCATTTTTGTAACTTGACACCCCCTGGTCCCCATTCACTTTCATTGTATGAAAAAGAGCAACTCGGACATTCTGCTAAACCTCTCCTTTGGTGTTCAAAAAAAGCAAGGAAAAAAAGTCTTACTGGTTTGGAATGACATAAGGGTGAGAATATAATGACAGATTTTCATTTTTATATGAACTATCACTTTAACTGAGGAAGAGGAGGGGTAGGTTGAACCTTTTAGTGCCCACATAACCCTGAGGCACCTACTTCACTGAATGCACTGTACCTGCTATATCCGCTCTCCAGCCCATACAATCCATTAACCTCTGTCAAATGATTGAAAATATACCTGTCTAAACACCAGGCTCAAGAAAGTGCAATATATTGTTTTTTTTTTTTAAGAGCTACTTTGCAGGAAATAAAACAGCTGATAAATTCTGGGGTAACAGCTAATGGAGTATAAATGATGTTGACTATGATTCATCTGCGAAAAGATCAGTGATACATTAGAAATCTTGATTCGAAATAATAATTGTGTGCTATATTCATAGGTCAACATATTTTTCCAGATGTTCTTGGCTAATTTGGCTACTTAACTCAGTGGATTTCCAACGGCACCATGTGTTCATGTGTTGCTGCATGACCTCTCTGCACTGGCAGGTTAGAGAGAGCTCAGAAGGAATGAAAATAGACTGATTGGGGAATCTGTTGTGTGTCTGCTCCCACACTCTGGAGCTTGACAGACAAGTTCTCTGTAGGGAAGAAGGGATGTGCTGGTTCTGTGCCCTCGGCTTGGGTCCACGGGTCAATGAGCAAGTCCGGACAGAAGGGAAAAGACACGATTCACTCACTCCAGCCTTCGGTTTGCTCCCCTACTCTTTAATTTACTCACACTCACACATGCATGCTCACACGGACAATCACAATCACCACAATTCATTCAGTTCCTTTACAACACGCTCATCTTCAGATCGGAAATAATTATATCCTTTCTGCTTTATACAGTATATGAGTATAACAGATCATCAGTGATGGGTAAGTTACTTAAAAATAGTAATCCACTACAAATTAATAATTATTTCTCTGAAATTGTAATAAGATTATTTTACTAATTACTTCATTGTGAAAGTAATTACATTACTAATTACTTTACTTTTAAGTTACTTTTGAAAACACTTGTGCTCAACAAATTCAAAATAATGTCTATATTTCTTTCTTGTCCATTGTTACACACAATTCACACTCAGCGCCTCACATTTCTCCTTCACAATGACTCATTAAGGGGCCATAATTCATGTATTCTACATACATAATATATTAGAAATAAGCATAACCCTATAATGTACTTAAAACTAATTAAATTAATTGAAAGTCAGTAACTGTAATCTGATTACAAGGATTTTAAATGTAATACATTACACTACTTTTTTACCTAAAAGTAATTATATTACAGTAACTAATTACTTTGTAATTGGATTACACCCAACACTGCAAATTATGCATTCTTAAAGAGATAGTTTACCCAAAATGTAAATTATATCATTATTTACTCACCCTCATGTTCCAAACCCCTATGGCTTTCTTTCTTACCATTCACTTTCATTGTATTTTTTTTTCATTGCATACAATGAAAGTAAATGATGACCGATTCTGCCTAACATTTTATTTTGTGTTCCTGTGGAAGAAAGAAAGTCATAGGTGCCTTAAAGAACCCAAGGCTGCACTCTTATAATAGAAGAACAGTGCCGTTAGCAATGTTCCTTTTAAATATTTCCATGTTCCTTTAAAAGGAGGAAATTCAAACATCTTTTTACAAACTATTAAGCATCCCTAAAACAGAGTCACAGTAAAGAGCTGACAAGATCGTGGGAGGCACCTTTTACTGCCTGGTCCCTGTCTTTCAGCTCCCCCGCTCTTGCTCCCCTTTATGGCGGAGCGGCCAGTGAGTATTCAGTGATCCCCCAGGTGGACAAGGTGCTCACGGTGCACTTGTGTCCGCAGAGCGCCACCACCTGGCGTGGGCACCCAAGACTCCCATCCAGGGCCTGTAGGCCCTGCACGCCATGGCTCTCCTGCAAGTATACCTATCCAAGGCACTAAAAGAACTGCACGAGGGTAGTTCTGACCCGGGATTGATGCAGGAACTGCGCTTGGTCACCGACCTCGCCCTCCAGGCGATGAAGGTCACGGCGCGGTCTCTCGGGCAGGCGATGTCCACCCTGGTGGTCCAGGAGCACCACCTTCGGCTCAACTTGGTCGAGATGGAAGAAGTGGACAAGGCACGGTTCCTTGACGCCCCCATTTCCCAGGTTGGCCTGTTTGGCGACGCCGTCGAGGACTTTGCCCAGCAGTTCTCGGCGGTGAAGAAGCAGACGGAGGTTTTACAATATATTCTGCCCCGGCACGGCTTAAGACCCCGCACCCTGTCTGCTCGTCGCCAAGGGCATCCTCCTGCAGCAACAACACCGGCTCCGCCACAGCCCGGCTCCGGCGTGGAGCCCTCCGCAGGAAGCAGATGCCACCCGTCTCGCGGCCGGCTGCTAAGAACCCGAGGAAGGCTTCTAAGTTCCCCGAGATGGGCGACCCAGGGGCAAGGAGACCGACTTCTCTGGGGCTGGTCGACAGACCACTCCATCCCCCGGTGGAGGGCCGGGAGGAGAATATTTTTTCGCCGCATGCCCAGGAGGCTGCAGCACCCAAAAGCCTGACATAAGAATGGTTCCCTCGTCTCCTGGGTCACATATCCAGTGCGTACGGCCGTCGTCATGGCCACCATCCCATTTTGGCAGGTATGGCGCTCCAGCGGCAGACCCCCCGCCCCTGTGCGCCTAGCTGCGGCACAAACACGCTCACACGAGATTGGTTCCAGTGGACTACGGGGATGAGATTCCTCCTCCCCCCTCCTCGACCAATCTTATGGTGGGTGGCAGGAGCCAGGTAAGTGCTTTGATGTCCCTGGACTCAGCACGGCCACGGGGCTGGAGTCCCCTCTACGTGGCACCTCAAGCTCTGCCCCGCCACGAGACCCCACCCGCTGGTACGTCCGACATGATCATTCCCTTTGTCCCCCTCGCCCGGAGTTTGGGTGCATGGCTCACGCTTTCCAACCTGTCACGATGGCTGACCTGGACCGTCCGACTCGGCTACGCAATTCAGTTCTCCAGGTGCCCGCCCAGGTTCGGCGGCGTCCGCTTCACCTCGGTGAAGGGTGAGAACGCCGCTACCTTGCGTGCAGAGATTGCTACCCTTCTGCGCAAGAAATAGAGCCTGTCCCTCCAGCCAAGATGAAGAAAGGGTACCGAAGAAAGGTGGTGGGTTGCGACCAATCCTGGACCTGCGAGTACTGAACCAGTCTTTGCACAGACTCCCATTCAAGATGCTGATGCATCGCATTCTAGCGAGCGTCCGGCATCAAGATTGGTTCGCGGCGGTAGACCTGAAGGACGCGTACTTTCACATCTCGGTCTTACCTCGACAAAGACCCTTCCTGCGGTTTGCCTTCGTAGGCCAGGCGTACCAGTACAAGGTCCTCCTCTTCGGCCTGTCCTTGTCCCCTCACATCTTCACGAAGGTCGCAGAGGCTGCCCTTGCCCCGCTAAGGGAAGTGGGCGTCCGCATCCTCAACCATCTCGATGACTGGCTAATCTTAGCTCACTCTCGAGGGGCCTCGTGCTCCGGTACCTCAGCCGACTGGGGCTTCGGGTCGACTGGGAAAAGAGCAAGCTCTACCCGGTTCAGAGCATCTCTGGAGTTGGACTCAGTCTCGATGACAGTGCACCTCACGAACAAGCACGCACAGTCGGTGCTGAACTGTCTGAAGGTGTTCAAATGGAGAACGGCGGTTGCACTGAAACTTTTTCTGAGGCTCCTGGGGCATATGGCATCCTCAGCAGTGGCCACACCGCTCGGGTTGATGCATAGGAGACCGCTTCAGCACTGGCTTCAGACTCGAGTCCCGAGATGGGCATGGTGCCGTGGGACACATCATGTGGCGTCTTCAGCCCGTGGACTGACCTTGCATTTCTACAGGCAGGGGTTCCCCTAAAGCAGGTCTCCAGGCGTGTCGTGGTTACAACAGACACCTCCAAGATGGGCTGGGGCGCCGTATGCTATGGGCACACAGCCGCCGGCTCCTGGACTGGCCCGCGGCTGCATTGGCACATCAACTGCCTAGAGTTATTGGCAGTACTGCTCGCCCTGCGGAGGTTTCAGCCATTGATCCAAGGCAAGCACAGCATCGGTAGCGTACATCAACCACCAAGGTGGTCTACGCTCCCATTGCATGGGTGTACCGCTTGCACATAGCACCTTTCTCCTCCCTTGAGGAGAAGACATGTGCTCTTGACTCCCAGTAGTGTTCACAGACTGATCCCTGGATGACTTTCCTCCTTAGCCCTGTGGCAGTTGAGTTTGCGGAGAAACTCACTGCTGGCTTAGTAAGTGCGCTAATGAGGCCCTGTACTGAGGTAGGTGCTCCGCATGCGATGGTTCCCCGAAGGCAGCCCCATGTGATACTTTTGATGTTGATATTTTCCCTGTCGGTAAACTGCATCTTCCTTGGGCAGGCCCCCCTGCCCCGGTTGCCATGCTTTGTAGAAACTCCTCCTCCTTTGGGTAGGACCTTCCATGGGACCTCTCCACATGACATACTTCCGACAAGACTCGGTAAGACCGTGTGATGTATTACACTCAAAATACCACCCCCCCACCCCCCGCCTTTTGGGCGGGGTGTGGTCTCTGCTGTGTCTTCCCCTTGGGAGGGACACCCCCCGACGCAGACACTTATGGCTCCCAGTCAGTTAACAAATTACACTCTTTTTGGGGTGAAAAGAGAGGGAAAAGAGGCCTTGGTTGGGCTAGCCTGTCCCTATAGTTGATCAGTCAACTTGTTCCCGATGGACCATTCAGGGGAGGTTACGTGATGGCCTGGTGCGCTGGCTACAAGGCACAGAGCTGTCTGCCCATCACACACCGCAAGTTCACGCAACACAGTTCAGCTAGTTGTGGCATTTTGTATAGGGATCCCTAGTGTCACTACATCGACACAACGTCGAGTGAGTGACAGATAGGGAACGTCCTGGTTACTTTCGTAACCTCCGTTCCCTGATGGAGGGAACGAGACGTTGTGTCCCTCTTGCCACAATGCTGAACTACCCACTGAAATGGCCGGGACCTGGTCTCGGTTCCTCAGCACAAAACCTGAATGAGTGGTTGCATAACAGCTCCTTTTATACCCGTATGTCCAGGAGAGTGGCATGCAAATTCCACTCGCCAATTCTCATTGGCCTTTTTTAAAAAAAGCAGAGGTGTTTGGGGCTCCCAAGAGTGACCACTAGTGTCACTACATCGACACAACGTCTCGTTCCCTCCATCAGGGAACGGAGGTTTTTTTTACTTCTGCCACAAGATTACCACCCCATCTCTCCAAAATCAGGTCATGTCCGTAAACCCTCAAATTGAGTAAAAGCTCAAAATGACTGACAGGCAAAAAGTCTTCTTGTGTCTAAACAATAGCTGAATAGCATGAACTTCATCAACATCTCTAAATATTCTAAAGAATCTAAGGTCCAGCACAGGAGTGTTAAATAATGTTTATTTTAAGAGTGTATGGGTAAGGAAAGCAAATAATTATTAAAGCAAATATTACCATCTCTGGTAAACAGGTTTTTTAGGGCAGCAGGGCACGTATTGATGACCTCCTCTCCGATATCTGCATGGTGCCAGCAAGAAATATTATCCCACATTCCCCTGCAACCTGTATGGAAGTAGAAAAACAGAAAGCAAATATAAGAGCTTGAAACATCTGGATCCCAAAAAATATGCAGAGAGAGCACAACTTTAAACAAAACAACTTTAAACAAAAGTTATTGCAAGACAGCTATGCCATATGTGAAACTAGCCATATGTTTGACAGGTGCGAGAAATTGGGAAACTTTGAAGTGCAAGACAAGATCAAGATTCTTTACTAATGCTCTTGAAAGTCTTTGCATGTTTTTATCAAATCAGCTTAATGCGATGATTCAGTGTTGTGTTCATCTGAACGTGGTTTCCATTTTTACAAAATTATGCACGGCACATGCCTCAGGCATAGTTCACCTAAAACTGAAAATTCTGTCATCATTTACTCACTCTTGTGTTGTTCAAAACCCATTATGACTTACCTTCTTCCATGTAACATAAGAGAAATTTTGAAGGAAGTTTTTGCTGTTCTTTCTCATACATAAAAATTGAATGGGGACTGAGGCTGTCAGTCATTAATGTTCTTCTTTTGTGTTTCACAATGAGGAAAAACTAAAAAAATAAAAATTGGGTTTGGAATAACATGACGGTGAGTAAATGATGAAAGTATTTTAATTTTTGGGGTAAACTATCCCATTAAAGGTACTACAACAAAAAACAAAAAGGAAAATCATTGAAATTTTAAAGACCAACTTAAAGGAATTGGACATTTCAGGTCTAAACTATGGATAGAGTGTGTTGTGCAGGTCCAGCAATAAATAGAAAGACAACTCTACAGTCTTGCTGGAATGCCACAGTAAAGACAAGGCATGCAGTCTTTTATGTGCATCTAATGTACACTCACCGGCCACTTTATTAGGTACACCTGTACATATATTATTTATGCGATTATCTAATCAGCCAATCGTGTGGCAGCAGTGTAATGTATAAAATCATGCAGATATGAGTCAGGAGCTTCAGTTAATGTTCACATCAACCATCAGAATAGGGAAAAATGTGATCTCAGTGATTTAGACCGTGGCATGATTGTTGGTGCCAGATGGGCTGGTATGAGTATTTCTGTAACTGCTGATCTCCTGGGATTTTCACGCACAACAGTCTCTAGAGTGTAAAGAGAATGGTGCAATAAACAAAAAACATCCAGCGAGCGGCATCCATTAATGGCTTGTTAATGACAGAGGTCAGAGGTGTATGGCCAGACTGATCCAAGCTGACAGGAAGGTGACATTAACCCAAATAAACATGCGTTACAACAGTGCAATGCAGAAAAGCATTTCTGAACTTACAACATGTCAAAAATTGAGAAGGATGGGCTACAGCAGTACCACAACTGTCAGCTTAGAACAGGAAACTGAGGCTGCAGTCGGCACAGGCTCATCAAAACTGGACAGTATACGATTGTAAAACATCGCCTGGTCTGACAAATCTGGATTGCTGCTGAGGTACAAAAATGGTAGGCCCACTGCAGCCTCAGTTTTCTGTTCTTGGCTGACAGAAGAGATCAATTTTTTTCCCCATTCTGATGGTTGAAGTGAACATTAACTGAAGCTCCTGACCCGTATCTGCATGATTTTATACATTACACTGCTGCCACATGATTGGCTGATTAGATAATCACATGAATAAGTAGATGTACAGGTGTACCAAATAAAGTGGCTGGTGAGTGTATTTTTACTACATTGTTTACTCCGGGTTCAATACACGTTAGGCTCAATCGACAGAATTTGTTGCATAATATTAATTTTGACTTTCCCCTCCTTTCCTTTACAAATGCAAAAATCTGGGTTACAGTGAGATACTTCGTACGGCCAATCCGTAAACCTTAAAATAATTACCATTTTAAAAGCATAGTCGCAATATGTAAACAATGTGTGTGTTAAAATTATCTTAGTGTGATACAATCACTAACTAACCATTTCTGTGTTAAGTTGTAGCCAATTTTACAACATCATTGTCATGATGATGTAATTTCATCAAACCCTAAAACCCTAAAACAACTGATTTAAACAACTTTACAGCTCAAATAATACATGAGTTTTAACAGAAGAATTAATGTTAGTACTTTTATAAAAAAGATAATCCTCACATGTCTGCTTTTAAACCCTCCTAAAACTGGCCCCATTCACTTCCGTTGTAAGTTCCTCACTGTAACCTCGATTTTTGTTTCTTTAAAAAAAAAAAAAAAAAAAAAGGCTAGGTGCCTTAATTGTTTAAATCCAAAATGGTCATAGGTTTTGGATTATGGGCAGGGTCCAAAAATATTAGCCTTCACAGAGCTCCAAATGCATCTTTGGTGAGTAAATAAAATGTTATGGGAGTTGCTCACCACTTGGTCGGTAACATTACTAGGTACTGAAACATTGTATTGTTTATACTGAGTTGTACAGTAAGTGGGATAGTCTGACCCTTGCTGATGTCTGCAAATCAAATCAAGTGTCTACTAAAGATGTCTATTCACATGTCTTCTAACAACCTTTTCCCCAGTGGAAAATTTACCATCAAAAGTTTATCTATGATGCCTAAAGGTTTTTTCTCCAAAACTCCATGTAGCGACACATATGTGGAGTATTCCATTAAGCCACTAAAAAAATAGGAGGAACAAAATAATGATGTGTCTGTATATTTATAACACAGAGAGATGGAGACTGTCTCATCTCATTTATAGTACTGTAAAAAAAAAAAAAAAAAAATTATAATTTTTTTTTTTTAATAAATAAATAATGCTATTGTCCTAAGCACAAAAAATGGTAATAAGAATAATGCCAAATACAGTTTCATGGCTGGTAAGAAATATGTATGGCCAGTAAATTCTCTCAACTCAGTGGCCATTGGCAGATGTGGCAAAAAGTTACATTTCGTCTCTCTTTACAGGCATCGAACCAAAATCTTTCCTATTACTAGCCTGCAGGTTTAACCCCTATGCCACACCACCAAATCTAGCATCTCATAGTTTCATAAGTAACAGCTGCATCTGTTCAAGAGACAGCTGCTCTGCTCTGAGGAAAAAGACGGAATCTAAACCCTGAGAAAACACTTCATATGTCACTCGACAAGTATTGTTTAAGACCCTGTAAACACTGCCTCTGATAGGTTAGTTCTTGAGTTCTTGGTCCACTATGTCCTTGTACTGTATGAACCATCACAATCAACATTAGCAATGTGAGACATATTAAGTGGACCAAACCACTTTTTTTTTACAATCATCTCCAGAGGGACTTATCACTTGTTTCACACGTACGCATGGTCAAGGCCTTTGTGTGTTGTTTACTTTCAAATAATTACCAATAATTTAACATTTCCCTATCGGTGAGTTGATGGAAAACACACTGCTGTCCTCGCAAACCCAAGCAAAGCTGTGTTCTTCCCACACTTCACTTTGGATTAAGTGGACATAAAGCATGCTCCAAAATGAAAAATAATGCAAAACAAGTATGAAAATAAATACAAGGTTGTCTATAATTATATACTGAGAAGAGTGTATACTTTTATTATGACTAATGACCAGAGAGGAGTCATTAGGAGACAGGAGTTGGGAAATTTTTAAAAGGAGGAGGAAATTCACTAATACAGAGCCATTGAAATACAAAATCTGGGTTATTAAAAGTTTAAATGTTAAGTTTACGTATGATCTGAGATCTTACATCATAAAACTAAGATAGACTATGGATAAAGAGAAAACACAATTCCATAAGGTCTCACAGTTTAAGAACTTGAGATCCTGTTTAAAGGAATATTTTTGGTTCAATACAAGTTAAGCTCGGTCAACAGCATTTGTGGCATAATGTTGATTATCACAAAAATTCTTTCAACTCGTCCCTCCTTTTCTTTAAAAAAAGCAAAAAACAATGCTGTATGCAAACATCAAAACAAATATTACAGAGGACAAAATAATGTGGCAAGAGCTCATTCAAATGTATTACATTACAATTTGTTTGGTAAGT
Source organism: Myxocyprinus asiaticus (assembly GCF_019703515.2). Lineage (NCBI taxonomy): Eukaryota > Metazoa > Chordata > Actinopteri > Cypriniformes > Catostomidae > Myxocyprinus > Myxocyprinus asiaticus. Next base: position 11,396,939 of record NC_059384.1, read on the forward strand.
GTGACATAAACTAATAAATACTAAATAGACTAATAATACACACAATACTATACATTGTACAAAAATTGGCTGAAGACATGCCAATTTATGTTCTCCCCATTCAGCAAACACAACAGATACTGTAAACGGATTTAGAAGATGATAGGCATGATGCAATGGACATGTGCATGTGCACACACACACATACACACACACACACACACACACACACATTGCTAATACAGTACCTTTGGTGTTTAAAGACAGCTCGTCGGCCAGCATGCCCAAACATTCTTTCTCGGCCATCTGCAGCTCATACAGAAAGTGACAGTTGGCATGTCTCCCATTGACCTTTGAAGGGGTAAAGGAAACAGTGCAGTTCATCTTTGGAAATGAAATTATTAATTTTCATGGCAACGCTCATAGCGCATAACTGATCCAAATGTGGCTTTGATGTTGATTATAAATTAGTATTTTTCCAGACACTTCTAATTATGATCCAAATGCCAAATAACCTGACATTACCATTATACCTTCATGGAAAGCTTTGGATGTTTCTTACCTTATTCAAATGCAAAAATTGAGAAACACTAAATACTGGAAAGAAGAACCTTGAAGACCCTTGTGGCGGGGTGAGAGAGAGACAGACACAGTGGGTGTGGCCCCAGGCCTTGGAGAGGTGTTTATTTTAAACAATAATTAACATAATACATTAAAAAGGGGAATAAATTGTCCATGTATAAATATGTAAATTCTAAGGCCATTAGCGTCACCAAGCGAAATTGCAAAAATAAACATTGTTTTGAAACTTTCTGAACACAAACTTCACCTCTCATTTGTCGATCTACCAGATAGTCCCGACCAAACTCACTCACACTATTGGTTGAGTCAATATCGTTGTGTTGGGCTGGACAAGTCACTCAAAACAAAAAGAGAAATGTTGAACGTGCCACAGAGTTTACACTTTACAGTGAAATCAACCTACAGCTATGAATGGTTTACTTATAATTGTTTCTTTATATTAAGCTGGAGGTGGAGAACATATTTGAAAAATATTGAAAAAATGACAATAAGCTTTCATTTTAAAACTGAACATGTAGCTAATTTATAGACTGGCAATGACCTCATCATTTAACACACAAATCATAATAACGATGAAAACAAAAACAACTTATTAAATATAAAATGAGCTCTCAAGTGCTTGTCAAAAAATGGCTTATAACTAGTGCTGTCAGTCGATTAACATTTAAAAATTAATCGTATAATGTTTCATAGTTAATCACGATTAATCGCAGATTTTGAAAGTGCTGAAGTTTGACTCTAAATATATTTATTTTCCTGTCAAAATTCATTTATTTCCTTTTTATGAAAGACAATAAAACAATATGTAACAATATAATGCTTTATTAACATTTTCCAAACAAAGCCTTCCACAGTATAAAGATAAAAATGCACTAAAACAGCACCAATTCAAGTAACATTAAATGTTTCCCAAAGTGGAAGTTTGACAAATTGAATGAACTAGTTCCCACATAGGTTGCATATTCATTACAATGGGCATTAAATCTCTAAAACTCTCATCCTACACAACATTAACGTAGGGGCAGTGGTAGCTCAGCGGTTAAGGTTCTGGGTTACTGATCAGAAGGTTGGGGGTTTGAGCCCCAGCACCGCCAAGATGCCACTGTTGGGCCCTTGAGCAAGGCCCTTGACCCTATCTGCTCCAGGGGTGCCGTATCATGGCTGACCCTGTACTCTGACCCCAGCCTAGCTGGGATATGTGAAAAAGAAGAATTTCACTGTATATGTGCAAATGTATAATGTGATAAATAAATATAATTATTATTAAATTATAATTATTAAAAAAAAATTATATTAATCAGTCGGCAGACTGTGGCAATCCACTTTGTTACAGCAATCGTGAAGTTGCATTCATGATTCACGTCAGCACCAGCGTCAAGTGCCGCTTTGAACTCCACATGAAAGCACTTGCAGACAAAAACGTCTCATTCTGCGTTTTAGTGATAGTTAAGACTTACCATGAATCTGTGGTAATTAAAATGCGCCTTACATAGGCTTAAAAATACTTGATTTCTGTCACTAGACTTGTTTTGAACAATAAATAGCGTTAAGAGCTCCTTTCCTCATCACATTATCACTGACACTGAATCACTGCTGTGTGTGTTTGTGGTGTGTCCGTCAATGGAATGACTCCAGGCAGACACATCTCAAAGTTTCCGCCCTTTATGCTGGTTTATGCTGTATTAACAGTAAAATTAATGCTTTAAACTTTTTTAATCGCATACGTTAACGTGTTAATTTTGACAGCTCTACTTATAACGTGTTCTCAGGAACAATATGGTGAACGAATTTAGACACTGCTAACCTTAAAAGAAACAAGAAGGTCACAGAATGACAATATGACCTTATTTGCAAAATAACAAATAAACCTATCTGCAAAGATCTGCTTGTTAACGGGAGGCCAATGTGAATGTAGTAATATTATGTATTTTTATATTTTTCTAATTTTTAATGAGCTACTTCACCTCTATATGCCCTTGCAAAATGTTTAACTACAAAGAATGCACTCTTGGTAACACTTACACTGGCTACAGTGCAATATCAAACAAAAATTTGTAGAAGTTAACTGCTGTGTGTTTGTGATGCTATGGCCATTTTGGTTCTTTTTTCATGGCGTCACGACTGTCATGTCGGAGCTTAATTAAAATTCAGAGTTTCCAGCTTGCAATAACGAGTTCAAGATGCGAATGGTCAGAAACTCTAGTCGGAAACTCCAAAATGAAATGAAAGCAGTATTGTTAGACCAAGTGGCAGGGATAATGGGTTGCAAATGTCAAATGTCTTGAGAATAAAAATAATCGGTTCACGTGACGCCATGCGAGAGACAGACGTGTGAGACACGAGCTCTGCGAACTTTGCTAGTTTTTAAATTATTTTCATGTTGTGATCCGGTGAGATTCGATACACCCAATTACATACTTGCTCTTTGAGGTAATTATAGCAAAGAAGTCAAAATCCTCAGACTCTGGAGACATTAAAAGACACTTACGTGTTTAAGCTGAGGCCTCTGACGGGACTACGGACCGGAGACTCGATTTGGACGGCACGTCGGGAGAAGATATTCAGTGTCAGTTGTCCAACATGTCGGTGATGTTGACGAAGGTTCTTGCTGACTTGGAGGATCTCGCTGTAATACATCGATCGATTACGGCGATGGAAACAAAATTCTCTGAGTTGTTTACAAGAGTGACAGAAGTTGAAAATGAATCGATTATCTTGAGTCATCGGAAAGGGAATTAACCGCTAATCCACCCGTGTCCAAAACAGATTTGGAATTAATTTCGGAAAAACTGGAATATTTCGAAAACATGAGCCGAAGGAATAACATACGAATTGTTGGAATTCTTGAGCATGAAGAGGGCGGAGATATGGTGAAATTCCTGGACGAGTTTTTCCCGAGTCTGCTGGACATAACAGGCCACAAGCTGGAAATCAAGCGAGCTCACAGAGTCCCGGCTCGCAGAATTGCTGAGGGAGATAGGCTTCGATGCATTCTGGACAAATTTCTGAAATCATCCGATAAAGATCTCGTGTTGTGTCAGGCGAGGAGCAAAGGGAAGCTTTCTTGGAAGAACCATAATATTTTCTTGTTCCCGGACTTTGCGAATTCCTCAAGAGAGAAACGTGATCGGTTCAAAGAATGCAAGAAACTCTTACATCAGAAAAAGATCCTGTTTGCTCTGATGTTCCTGGCCAAACTGAGAATAGAAACGAAGAATGGTCGCAAAGTATTTACTTGTCTAAAACAGGCACTCTCCTTTATAAATACATTGGAGTAAGCCATTTGATGTTTTTTGTATTAGTGGACTGACTCGCGGTTTAAGGACTCTATTATCTGAGGAAGCTGGGTGCCATTTTTGTTTCTTTCTGTGTTGACTCCACCTAGCGGCTAGAGTTTGTTTTATGGCATTACTCCAAGAAACTTTTGCATTGACAGAAGATTTTTTGATACACTGAAGTTCCCAGCCAGATCGAGAATGGACACTTTGGATGACCACAAAATATCTTTATGCTCACATAAAGGACGTCTTTTATAAAGTTGACGGGTTGAGTAAGTTATGGTGTGCTTTTTTTTTTTTTTTCTTTTTGTTGTTTTTTTGCAAGGCCTCCGAGTTAGTTTGGCTCTTGATCATCCGAGGAACCGGGATGCCGGTTTTGTTTTGCGCGCTGGCTCTGCCTAAAGGCTGGAGCTTGTTTTGTGGAATTACACTACTTCGGGACAGTTGTGGTTAAATATGTTTGTTCTTTGGGCTTATGCCTCCTAGTAGAATGATTACCTCATCTGCTGCACTCATAACAGCCAGTTCACTGAACAATTGTTTGTCTGTCCGAGGAAACTGAATGGCTTTATATCAGCTGGAATTTATTTTGTGGAGGAACACACCTTCAAGACAGTTCTGTGGATGAATCTACATGTTTTTTCTGTTATTCTGCCTATTGGCTGGGGTATGTTTTACAAAGTATTTCCTGTTATTGTAATTGTGCCTCACAAAATTTGTGCAGACGCACCGGACTCGGGCAATCCGATGGCAAAGTTGTCGCGGGGGCTCTCGTGAGCGTACATGGACTCTTTGAGTTTGGAGGGATTGTCGCCAGTTGGCGCTGTTTTTCTTTTTTCTGTTTGTTTTGTTCCGGGGGAAGTTCGGGGTTTGATTGTTGCATTAATGGGGAATGTGGTCTGTATAATTTTGTTTTTGACACACTCATTTATTTATTTTTTTATTATATCAATATGTCAAATGTTAATGTGAATGGGTTATCTCTCTCCACATGGAATGTAAATGGGTTGGGGCACCCCATAAATAGAAGGAAGGTTATTTCTGTTCTTAAGCGCAAGAAATATGATATAGTGTTTCTTCAAGAAACACATCTTTCCCCGCAAGAAGCTGAAAAATTTGGGAAGATATGGGGTGGACATGTTTTCTTTAGTGCTGGCTCAAGTAAAAGCAGGGGAGTCATTATATTGATTAATAAACATCTACAATTCAAATGTCTCAAACAGATTAAAGATAAATTAGGAAGAGTCATTGTTGTGTTAGGAGAAATTCAGGGGCAAAGGTTGATTTTGGCTAATATTTATGCACCTAACGTTGATGATCAGGGCTTTTTTTATAGATCTTGAAGGGATGTTGCAAGCTGCTGGCATCTCTCATGACATAATATTGGGAGGAGACTTTAATCTTTTGATGGACTCAGTCCTTGATCACAGTGAAGCAAAAGTGTGTAAACCCCCTAAATCTTGGTCTTGTAGATATCTGGCGACTTTTGAACCCATCTGGTAGGGATTATAAATTTTTTTCATCAGTTCATAAGATTTACTCTAGAATAGATTTTTTGACATCGAAGTCCCTCATTTCATCTGTTGTTGATTGCTCAGTTGATTGGAAATATCTTAGTCTCAGATCACGATCCTGGTGAGTTTAGAGATATTGCCACATACAGAGAAAAGGAAATCGTATAATTGGTGCTTTAATGTATCCCTTTTGCAAAATCCAGATTTTCAACAAATGTTAAAGACTGAAATCAATGTTTATATGGAGACCAACTGGTCCTCAGTATCCTCTGTGGGTGTGGCTTGGGAGGCATTTAAGGCGGTTCTTAGGGGTCGGATCATACAGTATGCCTCATTTATCAAAAAATTCAAAGCACGAGAACTTGTGGAGTTGGAAGGAAATATTAAAAGTGCCGAGGCAGAGCTGAAGCGCCGTATGTCATCTGATGGCCTCAGAGAATTGACCCGATTGAAATACAGGTATAATACTATTCTGTCGCAGAAAGTGGAGTTTTGGTTGTTCAGGGCAAGACAGTCATACTTTGAGTCAGGGGACAAAGCAGGGAAGCTTTTGGATAGATATATAAAGCAGAGAGTGTCTCTTTCTATCATTCCCTCAGTGAAATCTGCTGGTGGTCAAATTTTTACCTCAGCCATTGATCTTAATAATGCTTTTAAAGAATTCTATCTTGATCTCTATAGTTCCACGTCTTCGTCTACTGATGAAGATTTCAGAAACTTTGTGGAACCATTAGAACTCCCTAAACTGACAAATGAGCGGGGAGGGGAAGTAGTGGGTGTTAATGGTGAATCACTGTATATATGTTTTGTTTTTCTTTGTTTTGAAAATTAATAAAAATGTTAATCACAAAAAAAGAGAATAAAAAGAATCTCCATAATAAGGGGCCATTCACAACGAAGCGTCCTTCTGCAACAACAAAAGGTTAACACAAGCTTTTTCTCAAGATGTATTTTTAATAGTAAAAGTTCTTTACAACGTAATACGGCAACTAAAAACGTGGCACTCCTGCATGAGACACTGAAAAAGCAGCGAGACATGGCGCAATGGTGAAAAACGTCCATCTAGCACATTTACATAGGAAAAGAATTGCAGAACGCAATAATGTCATGACTTCTGTCATTTGAAGGCAGTGCTTAATGCGTTTATAAAGTAAGGCGAGATTTGTGGTGAAGAAGACATTTCAGCTGAATATGAGGTGCTCAGTGCTGAACTCGGTTAAGACAGGTTTTCTGGTGACAGCATCTGAAGTGACGGATCAGCAAAGCTGGCATGATCAAAGAGTCTTCACAAAGCCCTTTTAACTGATGGGAAAAAATCTTCTATTATAAGAACTGTAATAATATCAAGGGAATTAACCATGAAATCATATCTTTAGTTAAAGACCTTATCTGTTTGGCCAAGGACTATTAGAGATTTTTAAATGTGGAATGATATAATTCAGAAAGCAGGGGTTTTGAACACTTAATTATTTTATTAATTTCATTGCATTAAAGGTGTCCTGATCCTATTTCCCCTCTCTCATCCCTGTTTTTCATGTAAACAAAGGAGATAAAAAAAGCACTTAAAAAAGCACCAAATCTTTTGAATGCAAGGTCACTTTCTTACGTTTGTGTGCATGCTTGTGCTGTGTATGAACCCTTAGTCACTTTGGCTTAAGGTTTTTCCAAATGACCTAATAAGACAAATCAGCCCCAGATCAGAAGAGGACATAAGCCCACTATTTATGTTTCTCATTGCATCCTTGACAAGTCGAGCCATGCACAGCCAAGCAGAGCTTTCTTCTTTACATATCACAGCAAGATTGATCTGCACGCATGCACGATTGTATCAGGGATTAATCAGAATCATTACTGTCAGACCAAATGAATGCTGGCTGTGATTAACTCAGGCAGAAAGCAATTACAGTCAAGTGGAAAACAGACTTGACATTTTTACACTTTTTTACACTGATTTCTCAGCTTGAGAGGGAATGGATTTAATTGTGATGATGGAATTACCAAGATTTTGAATCTCATTTTCAGACTCAAGCGACTTTTTTCCTTCTTAAAAATATATAAGTGAGAATTTCCATTTTAAATTTCCTTTTGTATAATTCAAACAGATCCCTTCCATTATATGACATTTGTGTGAAAAGTGTACAAGTTAAGGTAGGTAGTTTTCCTGGCTTAACAGACTAATTCTCAGCAGCAGTTGGAAGGCAGCCTGTCGCCTGGAAACGTATCACTGACTCATCCTTCTGCTTCGTTGGAATTGACATGATTTTTTCGAAAATAATTTGTTTGGAAAATGAATAGAGGCTTTGCAGTTAAAAGGGGAGCATCTGGTGCTATAAACATGTAATACAGTCCAACTTGAGATGTCTAAAATATTACATTAAAACCACCTGCCTAATATTGTGTAGGTCCCCCTCGTACCGCCAAAACTGTGCCAACCCGCATCTCAGAATAGCATTCTGAGATGCTGTTCTTCTCACCACAATTGTACAGAGCAGTTATCTGAGTTACCGTAGACTTTGTCAGTTCGAACCAGTCTGGCCATTCTCTGTTGACCTCTCTCATCAACAAGGCATTTCCGTCCGCAAAACTGCCGCTCACTGGATGTTTTTTGTTTTTGGCACCATTCTGAGTAAATTCTAGAGACTGTTGTGCGTGAAAATCTCAGGAGATCAGCAGTTACAGAAATACTCAAACCAGCCCGTCTGGCACCAACAATCATCCATGCGATTATCTAATCAGCCAATTGTGTGGTAGCAGTGCAGTGCATAAAATCATGCAGATACGGGTCAGCAGCTTCAGTTAATGTTCACATCAACCATCAGAATGGGGGAAAGATTTGATCTCAGTGATTTGGACCGTGGCATGATTGTTGGTGCCAGATGGGCAGATCTTTCATTTGAAAGGTAATTTCAAATGCCATATAAAGTACTGTATAAAAAAGACAGTTCATAAATCGAGTTGAAATGTTGACAACTAAGTAACGGTAGCCCTCCAAATGTGAACCACCTTCTATTTCCTTCCGTTTCAGTCACTATGTCACACTGATATGGGTAGACAGGGGCTAGTTGTCACAATATTTACTGTAGTGAAAATTTCTCAGGGTAGGTTTATTTTTAAAGTCAATTTCTGTATAGGCACCTACCTTAAAGGAATATTCCAGGTTCAATACAATTTAAGCTCAATCGATAGCATTTGTGGCATAATGTTGATTACCACAAAAAGACATTTCGACTCATCCCTCCTGGTCTTTAAAGAAGCCAAAATCGAGGTTACAGTGAGGCACTTACAATGAAAGTGTATGGGGCCAATCTGTAAACGTTAAAATAGTCACTGTTTCAAATGTTTAGCCACAAGACATGAACAATATGCGTGTTAACATGATTTTAGATCACTTACTAACCTTTTCTGTGTAAAATTATAGTCAATTTTACAACTTTGTTGCCATGATGATGTAATGTCAACAAATGCTAAAACCCTAAAATGACTGTAAAAATTTACATTTAAACAACTATTTAATGCCTTACTGTAACCTTGATTTTTGCTTCTTTTGTTTTAAAGAAAAGGAGGGACGAGTCGAAATGTATTTTTGTGATAATCAACATTATGCCACAAATGCTGCCGATTGAGTGCAACCTTGTATTGAACCTGGAATATTCGTTCAGTGTCTTAGCTACAAAAAGCTATTATACATTTCCACTGCCTCAAAAGTGGACTTATATATATATATTAAAAAAAAAATGCCCTTGTCCTGAGAACACATTTCAACCTTTTGGTTCAAATCTACTTTCATTGTATAGCTGACTCTTATCCCAGTATGATTCTCACTTGTTTACCCGACAGCTATAGCATAAATATAATAATACTGTAATTTTAGTTTGGAGGACAGAATTCATAAATACACTTATTAAATGTAATTTGCCTTTTGACTCAAAATCTTATAGTTACTGAGCCCTTGTGATAACTAGCCCCAGTCTCCCCTATTTTTTCATCTTGCTATACTGCTCTGTGCTGTACAGTGACACAGTTTCCTGCTCACTCATGTTTAAACCGCACTGGAGAAACTGCTAACACATCACCACAACACTTCACTAAGGGCTTCCATATGCACAATAACTTCAATTTAAGGTTCTTAAGTGCAATCAGTTTATTGAAAGGTATATTAATTTTGTTTAAAGGTATAATTTACCCAAAAATGAAAATTCTGTTATCATTTACTCACTCTCATGTTCCAAAGCCATATGACTTTCTTTCTTCTGTGGAACACAAAAGGAGATGTTAGACAGAACGTTAGCCTCAAGTCACCATTCACTGCACTTTTTTTCTATACAATGAAAGTAAATGGTGACTGAGGCTTACATTCTGCCTAACATCTCCTTTTGTGTTGCACAGAAGAAAGTCAGTCATTCGGGCTTAGAACAACATGTTCCAAACTGAATTTTCCAGACAGAATATTCATTTTCTGGGTGAGCAGTCCCTTTAAATCTATTGTGAATAACATCTTTACTATCTCTTTAGTGGCTTGACACACTGTTTTTGTACTACAATGACCCCTTCCAAAATACTCAAGATGCTCTATGCAGCAGGATGTGAAATTGGATTTTGGTTGTCCTTACCGCACTGCTGTGGGTCAGCTGGAAACCATGAAATGTCGTAATTTGCTTATATGAGAAAGTGTGATCTTATGTTTATGGTGAAACATAGTTGTGCATCTGTTAGCAGATTGCAAGCCAACTTTTCATTTCTCACACTAGAAAATACCGCATTGCTCAAAAATGTAATTAGGCACTCTCAAGGACTGTAAAAAATACATTTCAAGGTCACATGTATTCTGATATTTTATTGCTTTGTTTAAACAGTTGTTCTAATGCTTTTAACAACAGTGAAGCAACTCCCCTCACTGTAAACAATGTAAAAGTTCTATTAAAACGGGTCTATAACTCATATTTGTCACGCTGATGGGGAGAGACGAGACGGAAAAGTGTGGATCCAAACGCAGACTAATTTTATTAATGTAACTCAGATGAGAGGGTCACGTGACACCATGCAAGAAGCAGCCGTGTGAGCTATGAGCTCTGCGCACTTTGCTAAATTTTTGATTATTTTCATGTTATAATTTGGTGAAATTTGATACACCCCGTTACACATTTGCTCTTTGAGGCAAACCATGGCAAGGAAGTCAAAATCCTCAGGCTCTGGAGACATTAAAAGATACTTACGTGTTCAGGATGAAAGCCCCGACAGGCCTACAGACCGGGGACTCGATTTGGATGGCGCGTCAGTTGTCCAACATGTCGGTGATGTTGACGAAGGTTCTTGCTGACTTGGAGGATCTCGCTGTAATACGTCGATCGATTACAGCGATGGAAATAAAATTCTCTGAGATAGTTACAAGAGTGACTGATGTTGAGAGACGAATTGATTTTCTGGAATCTTCAGAGAGGGAATTTACCGCTAATCCGCCCACGACCAAAGTTGATTTGGAACATCTCCTTGAAAAGCTTGAAGATCTTGAGAATAGAAGCCGCAGGAATAATGTTCGAATTGTTGGAATTCCTGAGCATGAGGAGGGCAGAGATATGGTAAAATTTCTAGATGAGCTTTTCCCGAGTCTGCTCGACATAACAGGCCACAAGCTGGAAATCGAGCGAGCTCACAGAGTCTCTGCTCGGATATCTGCTGAGGGAGGAAGGCCCCGATCGATTCTGGCCAGATTTCTGAGATCATCCAATAAAGATCTTGTGTTGCGCCAGGCGAGGAGCAAAGGGAAGCTTTCTTGGAATAACCGTAATATTTTCTTGTTCCCGGACTTTGCGAACTCGACAAGAGAGAAACGCAGTCGGTTCAAGGAATGCAAGAAACTCTTACATCAGAAAAAGATCACTTTTGCTCTGATGTTCCCAGCCAAACTGAGAATAGAAACGAAGGTCGGTCGCAAAGTATTTACATGTCCCAATCAGGCAATGTCTTTTATTGAATCAATGAGCGAGTAAACTGTGTTGGCTCCGCCGGGCGGCTGGAGCTTGTTTTGTGAATAACACTTTTCCTTAAAGAAACTTTTGCATTGATGAAAGATTACTTTTGCATCGAAGTTCCCAGCCAGTTTGAGAGTGGACACTATGGATGACCGCAAAATATCTACATGCTCACACAAAGGATGTCTTTTATAAAGTTGACGGATTGTGTAAGTCATGGTATATACGTTTATGCGGCCTCCGAGTGAATTGACTCGACCATCCGGGGAACCGGGATTTGTTTCTTTTTGTATTGGTTCCGCCTAGCAGCTGGAGCTTGATCTATTTAATAACACTCCTTTGGAACAGCTGTGGATTAATGTGTTCATTCTTCGTGCGTATTCCTCCTGCTGGCTGTAGTTTGTTTTGTTGATTATTTTTACTGGACATTGGAATGATTACGTCATCCGCTGAACTCATAACAGCTGTCTCACTGAACATTCGTTTGTCTGTCCGAGGAATCTGAACGGTTTCATATCAGCTGGAATTTGTTTTGTGGAAGATCACACCTTTGAGACAGTTCTGTGAATTAATCTACTTGTCCTTTGTGTTCATTCTTCCTATTTGCTGGGGTTTATTTTACAAAGTATTTTCTATTATGTAATTTTGCCTCACAAATTTGTGAGGCAAAATTGAGCAATCCGATGGCAAAGTTGTCGTGGGGGCTCGTGGGCGTTCATGGACCTTTTGAGTTTAGAGGGATTGTCACCAGTTGTCGCTTCCGTGGAAAGTTAATGTGCACGTTTTTCTTTTTTCTGTTTGTTTTGTTCAGGGGGAAGTTCGGGGTTTGTTTGTTTCACTAATGGGGAATGTGGTCTGTATAATTTTGTTTTTGAAACACAATTTATTTTTTCTACTATATCAAAATGTCAAATGTTAATATAAGTGTACTATCTCAATCCACATGGAATGTAAATGGGTTGGGGCACCCCATTAAAAGAAGGAAGGTTATTACTTTTCTTAAATGTAAGAAATATGATATAGTGTTTTGTAGGGCTTTACTGGTTGTTTAGATCAGTGTTACTATCAGAAATAATTGGTAATTATTTCTTTAGTTGTTAATTAATATTTAAATTAATTAATTTAATCTAACTCATTAAAACCTCATATGTGTCTCCAGTAAATGTAGTGCGCTACGTTTAGGAGCGGGTTTGGTTATTAGCAATAATTAATAATTATCAAAGATAATTATTAATTATTAAAATCAATAGAACATCGATGAAAATCAATGTTAGTTTTTTTAATCCTTTAAATCAACAATTATCAAAGATAATCGTTAATTGTTAACATCGATGAAACATTAATTCAAATTAACACTAGCTTATTGATCATTCAAATTCAACAATCATCAAAGATAATTATCAATTATCAAAAATCAACAGAATATTAATAAGGATTAACATTGACGGGGCACCACCCTGGAATTAGGGACTAATAACCAGATAGTAAAACAGTCTCAATATTAGATTGTTTTTTTAGGAAAATCGACATCCGAAGAATATCGATATTCGGGGAAAAAAACAATGAATGAAGGTTTGAATCCGAGCAATGACATCCCGACAGCATGACACAGGCGTATGCAAAACAAACCAAAACACTTCTCTTTGTAATATAAACAAAGTTTATTTATGCAGTAATATCAATTAATAATTAATACAATGCAGTCAATAAACTTCCGACTTACAACTACAAACTAAGCAGTGATATGATTAGATATGGAAATCAAAATAATTCCATAACACAGGAGGGTGTGTGTGTGTGTGTGTGTGTGTGTGTGTGAGCGTGTGTGTGTGTGTGTGTGTGTGTGTGTGTGTGTGTGTGGTTAGTACGAGAGGAGAGAGAGAGAGAGAGAGAGAGAGAGAGAGAGAGAATAATGTGACGGCCCTAAAGCCGATTTCGCGATTGTGGGAGAGAAAGCAGCTGTTAGTTTATCGCTCAGAGACGCGGTGGATGGCTCGTAAAAGTCCCGCATTCTTTGACTCTTTAATGGATAAACTCAGTTTGCCGGTCTCACCCGCAATGGCGAAAATGCACAACAGTCCAATTTGGTTGGACCACAATACAGCAAAACAAATTCATGATAATTAATACCCTGAGTATTAATAATGAGCGGACATGGCAGTCCGTAAACTGTACAAGCAAAAACCTTGAAACACAAGAATAACACACTATAATATTCTATCTCTGCCCAGACGTAAACCTCTTACTTGAATCGCATGAGGATGCAGAATGTGTGTTCATCCGTCCTTTATCTCCGACCCGGTTCCTTGATGCTTGGGTGATGACGGGAGGCCATTTCCTCCCTCTGTTGGCGGGCATGGTTGTTGATTCTCAGCAGGCTGGCGGAGAACTCAGAAATGTCGACTTGATTGAAGATGGAAGAGAAATCTTTAATCTCTTCACTTCTGCAGGCAAACGGATGAAGATGCGGATTGCTCGGCAGTCTCCTTCGGATCCGTTAGAGTGTTCGGTTGAACACAGAGTAATCTCAACTCGTCCAGCGAGATGGAGATTGTATGGCCACAGTTTCAAGTCAAACGTTACTTCCTTGTGCCACGAGGTTGCACCTGAGAGCAGCGATGAGCTGTGTCTACACACTGCAAACAAAGTTGCTGGAAGCAAATCCCGGAAGCATTTCAAAGGTATTTCTACTCCTGATGATGTCATGGTTGAGGGACGTTCTGTTGTGTGCCTCATTCAATAGGAGTTGAGAGTTCAATCCTTTAGTGAGTAAGGCTTCATGGGATTTGTAGTCTGTTTTGGACTCCCTTTGTTTAATTTTGGCGCGATTTTTATCAGTACAATTTATGACCTGTTATGTGGGGGCCTGAGTTAGGTTATATGACTTGTGTTAGGCCTGCCTTTGTCTTCTATCTGAATACATGAGGCCCAACAGTTTCTTCAAGAAACACATCTCTCCCCGCAGGAAGCTGAAAAAATTGGGAAGATATGGGGTGGACATTTTTTTTTTTTTGTGCTGGCTCAAGTAAGAGCAAGGGAGTCATTATATTGGTAAATAAACATCTACAATTAAAATTTCTCAAACAGATTAAAGATAAATTAGGAAGAGTCATTATTGTTTTAGCTGAAATTCAAGGGCAAAGGTTGATTTTGGCTAATATTTACGCACCTAACACTGATGATCAGGGCTTTTTTATAGATCTTGAAGGGATGCTGCAAGCCGCTGGCACCCCTTATGATATAATATTGGGAGGAGACTTTCATCTTTTGATGGACTCAGTCCTTGAACATAGTGAAGCAAAAGTGTGTAAACCCCCTAGAGCAACATTGACGCTTCACAGGATGTGTAATAATCTTGGTCTTATGGATATTTGGAGACTTTTGAACCCATCCGGTAGGGACTATACATTTTTTTCATCAGTCTATAAGATTTATTCTAGAATAGTTTTTTTTTTTTTTTTGATATCCAAATCCCTCATTTCATCTGTTGTGGATGGCTCAATTGGAAATATCTTAGTTTCAGATCACGCTCTGGTGAGTTTAGAGGTGTTGCCATATACAGAGAAAAAGAAATCATATAGTTGGCACCTTAATGTGTCCCTTTTGCAAAATCCTGATTTCCAACAAATGTTAAAGACTGTTTATGTTAAGATTTATATGGAGACCAACTGGTCCTCAGTATCCTCTGTAGGCGTGGCTTGGGAGGCACTTAAGGTGGTTCTTAGGGGTTGGATCATACAGTATGCCTCATTCATTAAAAAATCCAAAGCACAAGAACTTGTGGAGTTGGAAGGAAATATTAAAAGTGCCGAGGCAGAGCTGAAGCACCGTATGTCATCTGATGGCCTCAGAGAATTGACCCAATTGAAATACAGATATAATACTATTTTGTCACGGAAAGTGGAGTTTTGGTTATTCAGGGCAAGACAGTCATACATTGAGTCGGGGGACAAAGCAGGAAAACTTTTGGCTAGATATATAAAGCATAGAGAGTCTTTTTCTACCATTCCCTCAGTGAAATCTGCTGGTGGTAAAATATTTACCTCGGCCATTGATATTAATAATGCTTTTAAAGAATTCTATTTTGATCTCTATAGTTCCACGTCTTCATCCACTGATGAAGATATTAGGAACTTTGTGGAACCATTAGATCTCCCTAAACTGACGACTGAGCAAAAAACCCTCTTGATTCTGAGATAACCTTGGAGGAGCTTGATGAGGTAATTAAGGAGTTTTTCAAATCTTATGCTACAGAACTGGCTCCACTTTTGTTAGAAGATTATACGGAATCATTAAAGAACGGAAAGCTACCTCCAACCATGACGCAAGCCCGGATCAGTCTGATTCTTAAAAAAGACAAAGATCCAAGCGAGTGTAAAAGTTACCGCCCAATTTCCCTGATCCAGTTAGATGTAAAAATGTTGTCCAAAATTCTGGCTAATCGATTAAGTAAAGTTATGACACCACTTCTACATATAGATCAGGTGGGGTTTATTCAAGGCCGTAGCTCTTCTGATAATATTATGCGTCTCATCAATATCATGTGGTCAGTAGCGAATGATCAATCTCCGGTCGCTGCCATCTCTCTTGATGCCGAAAAGACATTTGATATGGTAGAATGGGATTATCTTTTTAAGATTTTGGAAAGGTATGGGTTCGGGAGTACATTTATTGGTTGGATTAAGTTACTTTATAGACACCCTGTAGCAGCGGTACAAACAAATGGATTAATTTCAGATTATTTTACTCTGGATAGGGGCACTCGACAGGGTTGCCCACTTTCCCCATTATTGTTCTGTCTTGCCCTGGAACCATTAGCAGCCGCGATAAGAAAGGAGGATGATTTTCCAGGGGTGACGGCGGGAGGTGTGGTGCAAAAGCTTCTGCTTTACGCAGATTATATTTTATTATTCGTCTCCAACCCTACTAGATCTATGCCTTACCTCCACAGAATTATTAACTCCTTTTCCAAATTCTCAGGATACAAGGTCAGTTGGTCTAAATCCGAAGCTTTGGCTTTGACAGCGTACTGTCCAGTAACGGCCTTCCAGCTGAGTGCCTTCCAGTGGCCCAAACAGGGAATTAAGTATTTGGGAATTTTATTCCCAGCAAATTTGTCTGATTTAGTCAGAGTTAATTTTGATCCCTTAATAAAAAGGTTTTCGAATGATGTGGACAGGTGGGCTTCATTACACTTATCATTTCAAAATTCAATTACCTGCTACAGTCTCTCCCTGTAGATGTCCCCCTCTCTTATTTCAAGCAATTTGATAGCATAGCAAAGTCCTTCATTTGGAATGGTAAGCGTCCCAGGTTAAATTTCAATAAGTTACATAGGCCGATTGACAAAGGTGGGCTAGGCCTACCCAAGATTTTGTTTTATTATTATGCATTCAGTCTTAGACATTTGGCTCATTGGTCGCTTCCACCTGAGAGAGCTCCTCCCTGGTTTTTTATATTGAAAAGGAAGTTCTTGCCCCTATCTCGCCACTGAAAAGCCTTTCGATTAAACTAGCCGGAAAGGTTAAGTCGCACCCCATTGTTTTGCATTTGCACTTTATATGGACAAAAGTGTCCAGAGTGTTTAATTCTGATATTTATTTAAACGTAGCCTCGAGTATATGGCTGAACTCTAAACTATGTATTAATAAGTCCCCTTTCTGTTGGTCAGATTGGATTGTGAGGGGGGTTAATACACTTGGTGACCTATATGAGAGTGGAGTATTGAGATCTTTTGAAAATTTGATTCAACATTTTGGGATTCCCAGATCTCAATTTTATAAGTATTTACAGCTGCGCCACCTGCTCTGCTCTGTTTTTGGGAGTAGCATACACCCCCCTAGAGCGGCGGATACTCTGGAATTGGTGATTGCTGCTTTTGGGAAGGGTCATGAGGCATCAGTGAATTACTCCCTGTTAATTCAGAGTCTGGGGGACGGAGCTTTAAATTCTCTGAAAGATTATGGGAGGAAGATTTAAATTTGTTATTGGAGGAGGGAGTGTGGGCAAGGATTCTAAAAAACATAAAGTCTGCATCTAGAGATGCAAGGGTTCGCCTTATGCAATTTAAGATTTTACATAGATTTTATTGGACCCCCTCTAGATTGTATGGGCTTGGTCTTAAGGACACACCCATCTGCTGGCGATGCCATTCTGAAGATGGAGACACAATCCATGTTTTTTGGGGGTGCCGTGAGATCCAAGAATTTTGGCTGAAGGTGCAAAGTTTGTGTGTGATGTGTTAGGCACTCAGGTCTCGTTCTGCCCCAGACTCTATATTTTGGGAGATAGGGAGGTCATGGATTTGGAGGATAAGTACATGAAAGACTGGGTTTCGACCAGTGTGATGACTGGTAGGCAGGTTATTTTGAGGAGTTGGAAGTCGAATGGAGCACCCTCATTCCCGGAGTGGTGTGCGGAGATGGGGAGGGTGGCTGCCTTCGAGGAGGGGTCGAGCATAAGGATGGGGGTTAGGGATTCTTACAATAAGAAATGGGGCAATTATTTAGCATTTTTGAAGGAATCTCGAGGAGGTTTGGTGGAGGGAGTAATTTAGAGTTTTTTTTTTTTTTAGTTTTTTTTTATTATACTTGATTATTGTATTTTATGTTGTTGTTTTAGTTTGTGTTTTTTTTCTGTGTGTGTGTCTATAATCTATTGACCACAGGGGTGTTCGTGGGGGGGTCAGTGTGGGTTGAGAGTTTGGTAGGGGGAGGGGATATAGTGGGGGTTTAATGTTTAAAGTGTTTGATTCATTATATATATATATGTTGTTGTATTTTTTGTGTTAATTTATGAATCAATAAAAATGTTAATAACAAAAAAAAAAATGTAACAGATGAAAATAAAACACTTGAGAAAAAGGGGAGAAAAAAATCAAACGTGACAGCAGGTTGCTGGTTAAATAAGTCCGTAACATTCAAATTAACATGTTAACAAACTAACAAGAACGGACCATGAGGGAAGGAAACCAGAGGGCATTTATAAACAGAAGGATGATGATGGAACAGGGAACAGCTGTGGAAGATGGAGGGCAGGTGAGGGTAAACAAAGGTGCATCCTGGGAAATGAAGTCCATGCATAAGAGGAAAACATAGGGCAGTTCGTGACAATATTAGATTAAAAAGATGTATGTGTTTGGATTATTCAAAGTGTTTAATAGAAAATTATCCCCTGGATTATTGTCATTTTACAGTGATATGAATGCCCTTTTTTTTTTTTACTCTGCTATTCCAGAATAATTACTGACCCACTTATCACAGTTTAAATGCAATACCTATTTTTATCTCTTCTTATAACCTTTTCTACTAAACAAAAGAATTGGACAATGCACTTATGGCATTTAAGACAGTCTGGTGTCACTAAAACATATACTTTTCTTGTTCACAAAAAAACAGAAATACAATACAATACCATCAAACTCCAAAAGGAAGTCTAAAGTAGTAAAAATAAAACTGATATTAAATTTTAGTGTATGCAATTGTTCAGGGATTAAATTTTAATAGAGCACAACCAAACACAACTCCCTCTCTGGACTTTGATGGGATCTCTGTGTAATATGTCTTCAGTATCAGAGGATACCTTTTGATCCACGGATTGAAAACCTAGTTTTGGGACTATATTATATGAGTCACAATAAAACAAGGCTGGGGCAGATATTGCACAAACCACAGGTTCACTGTAAATTATAATATATATATAATATATTTAAATACTACAACTATATAAATCATGTTATATTGAATAAACATAAAATTGATCATCCATGACATAGACAATCCAGTTGCAGATGGATTCTGTAGTGTACTAAGATTGAGTTTGTGTACTATCTGCCTCTAGGGAGGCAGCCATATGGACACAGAGTGTTGCACTTCAATTAAGGTCATAAAGAGCTGCTCTGTGCTCTAAAAAATAACTGATTAATGGACTTTTGAATAGGTAAGCTTTGGCTTATTTAAAACAAGATTAACAGCAGTGCTTGTAAACCATGCAAATAGGTTATACTGTATCATCTTATTTATGTTGTATTGTGACCTTTTCCTAAAACATCTCAACTATATATCCTTGACCTTGTGATTTACACTGCATAAATATATTTTCTAGTTAAATGTCTAAACAGCCTTAAAACAAGATAAATTTACCTTAAGAGCAAAATTGCACTTGTTTTAATAGAAGATGTCTTATATTTTACATTACATTTGCTTTTTCTTACAATTGTTTTAAGTATAAACCTCTACAAATGTATAATTTTATTTCTTATTTTCTTTGCATGCAAAGTCTAAAAGTCGACATTTACACTTATGCTATTTTGTAGTCTACTACTGAAGGCTACTTTACTCTTGAAATGATTTTACTAATGGTTTTGATAGTTCATTAGGCTACTACTAATATTGCTGATGACTTATGTATAACAAAATGCTCGCTTTCCCTCAATTGTAGGTCGCTCTGCATAAAAGCATGTGCTAAATGATTAAACGTGATGTAAAAGTAATTGTAGACTTCATATGAGATTGGCTTGTAAAAGTGAATTTGGAGACAAATGTTTTGTTTCAAGAAGTTGCAAAACACGTTTAAAAAATGTTTGAAGAAAATACAGATGTTTACAGCTGAGCCAAAAAAAAATAAAAAAATAAAAATAAAAACATATGTCGCCCCAATATTTTCATTTGTCTGCGGGCCACGACAAACTGAATAAAAGAGCTCGCGCCCTTTTGGATCCTTTCGCGCCAGTCCCCTTTGGGCGATACACCTGAATCACCACAGAGAGACCGTCTAAAATAGCCATGGCCCACTTCTGCATAGCCCTTTAAATACTTTGTAATAGGTCTTTTTTTTTTTTAATAATATTTGTGAGACATTTCTAGTTACACAAGCCTATGTGACAATTTAAACCCCAAAAAAGTGTCGCCTATAGTCTAAGGCAAATTAAGATGAGCAAGACACAAAAGAAACAAAATACTCGAAGAACAGAAAATATGCATTTTTAAAGCCAACGTTTTACCTGCAATGTTTTGTTATAACATGCGAATAACTTTTTTAAGGTTACCTTGCTCATAAAATCAGGTTTGTTGCATAAAGGGCAAACATGGGCCAGTTGTCACATTTTTTACTCCACTGAATATCTCAGGGTATGTTTATTTATGCTAATTTCTGTTTAGGCGCATACCTAAAAAAGCATATTGGGTTGAACGTTGACCAATAGCGGGGCAAGTGCTTAATATTAAATGGGGTATGTTGTTACAATGGGAACTTGCCATAAAATAACCAATTATAAGTTTGTCAGCGAAATTTAAACAGTAAAACAATTATGAATCACACAATAATTCACGAAATAGCAAAACAGTAAAATGTTACTCACACAAATGTCAATAATTGTATAAAATTGTACAACATATAGCCTAAAACAGATCTCCCCAATTTATAGGTGAATCCCGCACACCTGCTCTGGAACTCACAAGCTGCAGTTAAACAACTTACCGTGTGCGCGTGCCAAACTAAGAGCAGAACTAAGCAGTTAACGAGGTTCATGTTCATCTCTTGCTGGTTTCTTCAACGCAAATCTTAAACACTCCAGCTGAACTCGTCAAGGTAACTCATAAATAACATCTCGTTTGCGTAAATTCCAGCCAGACCTCGGTATTAAGAGCGAGAAATCATGCTTTAAGATACGCAACTTGTGCGCGCGTAAAATCCATGTGCGATGTCTTGGAGTGATCCCAGAGCGGACGAGTGAGTCTGTCTGTCAGCTGAGTGGAGGCAGTTCATCCGAAGAGATTGTGTTACCCCTCCTTTAGCTCACACCAGAGATGCGCAACTGGCATTGCGCCTTATACACACATTTTACATTTTGCCTGGAATTTTAACAGAACTGCCATTCTTGGCTGCTTTGGGGTCACTCAAATTTAGGTGATTTTTGCATGGAAAAATTTTGTTTTAGAGTCTAATTATACACTCCTACATTTACTACACTGCAAAACACCATAGCCCCATTATGTTATGTTAACTTTTTTCTTATCTTTAACTCAAATTGTCATGACAAGTTTTGGATATTGAACTCAAGTTTATAAGTTTTCAAAAAATTAAACTTAAAGTAATCCATTGTCTTGACTATTTGTGAGTTGTCTGGGTTTTCAATGTTTATTTAACTCATGTCTGTAAGTTATAAGTTGAAAAAGGAGAAGGAGGAAGAGGGTTGATACTGAACGGGAAATACAGAGACGTTTCCGCCTTTTTGAGTGAGCTGGAGTAGCTGAATTTCTGTTGAGTAACACAAAGGCAGTGAGGAGGTGAGTTTGTATTTTTTTAATTTGTGTTGATAAAATGTAATAATGTTGCCACTTTCTTGCATGGTGAAAAGTTTAGCACATTGACCGTGCTCTGTGAATGTGACTGCACCAGTTCTGTAAAACTCTGTAGAAACCTGGATATTATTTTGATGAAATGTGTGTTTTTACAACCAGTCTTCATTAGAACCTGTTGTCCTATTAGGAATGAATTCCCAAGCCAATGTTAAAGCTTGTGTAACATTGTTCTTGTTCAAATAAATGTTATATTTTTGAGCAGATAAGTTGTAAGTTCATTCTGTATAAATAAGGAAACTGGCAAACTTGCCGTTATTAGTCAAGATGAGAAATAAATGTAAGAAACAATTTAAAAACATTAGTTATCTTAACTTAAAATGGCAATTGATATGAATATAGTTTAAGTTATCTTAACTTGAAAGTGTGAGTTGAAATAGTGAGGAATTGTATGTTTATTTGACAAGATAAAGTGAGTTTTCTTGAATTGATAATGTAAAAGTAAGTTGTTTTAACTCAGAGTATCAAGTTGAACAACAAATGATCATTAGTTAAACAACCTGTAAAACGTAACTATTTGATTTGAAACAAAGGTTATCTTCAAGTTAAGTTTACTCACGTTTTTAAGGCAGCAGGTGAACTTTCGTTCTAAGTTTAACCAACTTGAAATGTTTTACAGTGTACCTATAGGCTGCAATAAAAATAAAGTTTCTAAAAAGGTTTTTTTTTTTTTTTTACATTAATGCTATAGAGGTATGATTTTTGGTTCCCCAAAGAAGAACCTTTTTCCAGTAGCTTTTGTGCAATGGAAAAGTTCCATGGATGTCAAAGGTTCTTCATGGAACCATTCATGCAGAAACGGAACCGTTATTTTTAAGAGTGTGGTAAAGTGCACAGTTATGAATGATAATATCTGTAAATATAAGGTTAAACAAAAAAGGATTCCACTTATATAGAAACATTGAGCTCAAGACTGTGAAACTGAACAATATTTTGACATCAAAGCACAATTCATTAGGCCTTTGGAAATCTGTCTCTAGAGAGAAGAACAACTGGTTAACAAGAATGTAAAATAAGAGTGAATATACACTCACTGGGCACTTTATTAGGAACACTATGGTCCTGATGTGGTCTTCTACTGTTGTAGCCCATCTGCCTCAAGTTTCAACGTGTTGTGCATTCTGTGATGCTATTCTGCTCACTACAATTTTACAGAGTTGTTATCCAAGTTATCGTAGCCTTTGTCAGCTCGAACCAGTCTGATCATTCTCTGCTGACTTCTCCCATCAACAAGGCGTTTCCGTCCACAGAACTGCCACTCACTGGATGTTTTTTGTTTTTAGCACCATTCTGAGTTAACTCTACAGACTGTTGTGTGTGAAAATCCCAGGAGATCAGCAGTTACAGAAATACTCAAATCAGGAGTCGCGTGGCGCCATGCGAGGGTCAGACGTGTGAATGGCGAGCTCTGCGCACTTTGCTAGTTTTAAATACTTTTTGTGTCATAAACCGGTGAGATTCAATACACCCTGTTCCATAACTGTTCTATGAAGACAATATGTCAAAGAATTCAAAATCCTCGGGCTCTGGAGACATTAAAAGACACTTATGTGCTCAAGCTGACATCCCTGACAGGGCCGCAGACCGGGGACTCAGTTTGGACGGTGCAGCGGGAGAGATTCAGCATCAACTGTTGAGCATGTCGGCAATGCTGGTGAAGGTCGTTGCTGACTTGGAGGATCTTGCTGTAATACGTCGATTGATCACTGCCATGGAGACGAAATTCTCTGAGTTGGTTACAAGAGTGGGGGATGTCGAGAAACGGATCGATTATCTGGAGTCATCGGAGAAGGAATTAGCTGCTACCCGCTAGTGACCAAATGGACTTGGAACGCGTTTGGGAAAAGTTGGAAGACCTTGAGAATTGAAAACCGGTGAAACAACGTCCGAATTGTTGGAATTCCTGAGAACGAAGAAGGCAGAGATATGGTGAAATTCCTAGATGAGCTCTTCCCGAGTCTGCTCGACATAACGGGCCATAAGCTGGAAATCGAGCCTGCTCACAGAGTTCCAGCTCGGAGATCACAGACCCCGATCAAGTCTGGCAAATTTCTGAGATCATCCAATAAAGATCTTGTGTTATGCGAGGCGAGGAGTCAAGGAAGGCTTTCTTAGAAGAACCACAGCATTTTCTTGTTCCCAGAACATGATCGATTCAAGGAATGCAAGAAACTCTTACATCAATGGAAGGTCGCTTTTGCACTGATGTTAGATACTAAGGATGGCCACAAAATATTTACATGCCCACAGCAAGCAATGTCCTTCATAAAGTCAGTGGAATGAGTAAGTTATTGTATGATGCTCTCGATACAGCCGAGTGGACCTGACTCACTGAACATTCACTTGATCGTCCGAAGAAACTGGGCACCTTCTTTGTTTCTTTTTGTGCTGGTTCCGCTAATGGCTGGAGTTTGTTTTATGGAGGAACACACCTTGTGGATGAATTTATGGAGGAACACACCTTGTGGATGAATCTAATGTTCTTTGCATTTATTCTGCCTATTGGCTAGAGTTTGTTATATAGATTATCTTCTGTTGTGTAATTCTGTTTTACATAATTTGTATAGAAACATCAGACTCGAGCAATCTGATGGCAAAGTTGTCACGGGGGTTCTCGTGGGCGTACATAGACTGTTTGAGTTTAGCGGGATGGACGCCAGTTGGCGCTGTTGTGCGCGGGATTAATGCGCACGTTTTTCTTTTTACTGTTTTTTTTTTTTTTTTTCTGGGGGAAGTTCGGGGTTTGTTTGTTGCTCTAATGTTGGAATGTGTTCTTTATAATTTTGTTTTTGACACACAATCTATTTTTTCTAATATGTCAAAATGTCAAATGTTAATATGAGTAGACTGTCTCTCTCCACTTGGAATGTGAATGGGTTGGGGCACCCCATAAAAAGAAGGAACATTATTTATTTTCTTAAACATAAGAAATATGATATAGTGTTTCTGCAAGAAACACATCTTTCCCCGCAGGAAGCTGAAAAATTTGGGAAGATATGGGGTGGGCATGTTTTCTTTAATGCTGGCTCAAGTAAGAGCAGGGGAGTCATTACATTGATAAGTAAACATCTACAATTCAAATGTCTCAAACGGATTAAAGATAAATTAGGGAGAGTCATTATTGTTTTAGCTGAAATTCAGGTTGATTTTGGCTAATATTTACGCACCTAACGCTGATGATCAGGGCTGTTATATAGATCTTGAAGAGATGTTGCTAGCCACTGGCACCCCTCATGATATAATATTGGGAGTAGACTTTAATCTTTTGATGGACTCAGTCCTTGATCGTAGTGAAGCAAAAGTGTGTAAGCCCCCTAGAGCAACATTGACGCTTCACAGGATTTGTAAAAATCTTGGTCTTACAGATATTTGGAGACTTTTGAACCCATCTGGTAGGAACTATACTTTTTTTTTTTCATCAGTCCATAACATTTATTCTAGAATAGATTTTTTTTAATATATATATCCAAGTCCCTCATTTCATCTGTTGTTGATCATGCCCTGGTGAGTTTAGAGGTGTTGCCACATATGGAGAAAAGGAAATCATATACACTGCCATTCAAAAGTTTGGGGTCACTTGACTGAAATGTTTCTCATGATCTTAAAAATCTTTTGATTTGAAGGCGTATGCTTAAATGTTTGAAATTAGTTTTGTAGACAAAAATATAATTGTGCCAACATATTAATTTATTTCATTACAAAACTAACATTTTATATATAAAAAAATGTCTTTTGAAATGGATGACTTGGACTGAATAATAAAGACAAGCAGCTAATAAGTGCCCAGTATTGATGGGATACCTCAAGAAGTTGGTTGAGAAAATGTAGAGTACATTTCTGCAAATTCTATGCAAAGGCTGGCTACTTTGAAGATGCTAAAATATAAAATAGTTTTTGATTGATTTTGGATTTTTTTAGTCACAACACAGTTCCTATAGTTCCATTTCTGTTCTTCCATAGTTTTGATGACTTTATTATGATTTATTTATTATGATGAGTCGGGGGACAAAGGAGGGAAGCTTTTGGCTAGATATATAAAGCAGAGAGAGTCTTTTTCTACCATTCCCTCAGTGAAATCTGCTGGTGGTGAAATATTTACCTCAGCCATTGATATTAATAATGCTTTTTAAAGAATGCTATCTTGATCTCTATAGTTCCACGTCTTCGTCTACTGATGAAGACATTAGAAACTTTGTGGAACCATTAGAACTCTCTAAATTGAGGAATGAGCAAAAAAATTCTCTTGATTCTGAGATAACTTTGGAGGAGCTTGGCGAGGTAATTAAGGCCTTGCCTACAGGCAAGGCTCTAGGGCCAGATGGTTTTGCCGCTGAATTTTTTTGATCTTATGCTACAGCATTGGCTCCACTTTTGTTAGAAGTTTATAGGGAATCATTAAAGAATGGAAAGCTTCCGCCATCCATAACACAAGCCCGGATCAGTCTAATTCTTAGAAAGGAAAAAGATCCAAGTGAGTGTAAGAGTTACCATCCAATTTCCCTGATCCAGCTAGACGTAAAAATATTGTCAAAAATTCTGGTTAACCGATTAAGTAAAGTTATGATAACTCTTATACATATAGATCAGGTAGGGTTTATTTGGGGCTGCAGCTCTTCTGATAACATTAGGTGTTTCATCAATATTATGTGGTCAGTGGCGAATGATCAGACTCCAGTCGTGGGCCATCTCACTTGACACCGAAAAGGCGTTTGATATGGTAGAATGGGATTATCTTAATCATAATCTTTTGCTTGAACAGCAGAGGAGGTTTTATCATCCAGGGCCCACCAGATAGGACTCACAAAGATGGTAGGAGGCAGGATGGGATCTGGAATGGTGGTATCCGGTTCTGGAGAGTGTAATCATGATAATGCATCACCTTGACATTTCTGGATCCCGGACGATAGGTTACCGAGAAGCTAAATGGGGTGAAGAATAGTGCCCATCTCACCTGACGAGGATTCAGCCTCTTTGCCTCCCGGAGATATTCGAGGTTACGGTGGTCGGTTACTACCTGGAAAGGGTACTTGGAACCCTCCAGCCAATGGCGCCTCTCATCCAAAGCCAACTTGATGGAAAGAAGCTCTCGGTTGCCGATGTCATAGTTCCTTTTCGCAAACGATAGCTTGCGGGAGAAAAAGGCACAAGGATAAGGCACCTTGGTGTTGAGACAACACCGCTCCGACGCCGGTGGTGGAGGCGTCGACTTCTACAATGAAAGGGAGCTCAGGGTATGGATGGCAAAGTATCAGAGCGGAGGTGAAGGCCAGTTTGAGGGTTTGGAAGGCATGGGCAGCTTTGTGTGACCAAGGTCATTTCTTAGGCTTCTTGCGCAGAAGGGCGGTTAATGGAGCGGCGATGGAGCTGAAGTTCCTTATGAAGCGACGGTAAAAGTTGGCAAATCCAAGAAAGCGCTGGTGTTCCTTTACCGTAGTAGGTGTTGGCCAGGACTGTACTGCTTCGACTTTCCCCTGGTCCATTTGCACCCCTTCAGGTCCAATACAGTAGCCTAAGGACTGAACTGATGGGAGATGGAAGGCTCACTTTTCAGCTTTCAAGTATAGGTGATGTTCTCGGAGGCTCTGGAGGACTAACTGTACACGTCATTGGTGCTCACCTGGGGATTTGGAGTAGACAAGGATATCGTCGATGTAAATGATGAGAAATTGATGGAGGTAGTCATGGAAGATCTCGTTCATAAACCCCTGGAAGACGGATGGGGCTTTGGAAAATCCTTATGGCATCACCCGATATTCGTAGAGTCCTGTAGGGGTCACGAATGCGGTCTTCCATTCATCCCCTTTACGGATACGGATGAGATTGTATGCACTGCAAAGGTCCGGTTTGGTGTAAATATTGGCTCCTTGCAGCATCTCCAGGGCGGAAGGGACCAGGGGAAGAGGGTATCAGAACTTCACCGTTACTTAGTTGAGGGTGCGGTAGTCTGTAGATGGTCTCAAGCCTCTATTCTTTTTAGCAATGAAGAAACTAGATGCACAGGGTGAGGTGGAAGGGTGAATATATCCTTGCTTAAGGGCTTCCTTGATATACTCCAATCTCACGCTGTTTGGGCAGTGAGAGAGGATAAACTCGTCCCCGTGGAAATGGAGCCCCTGGGAGCAGATCCATCATGCAATGGGTGATGAGGTGGGAGTTGGGCTGCTTTGGTCGAACTGAAAACGTCCTTGAATTTAGTGTACTCAGGAGGAATGGAGACAGATTGATTAATGTTGGGACTCTCAATTGTTGTCGTGTTGATCTGTACCAGAAAAGAGTTGGTAGCAGGTGGAGGTGTATGTTGACGAGGCAGTGTCAGACATCCTTGGAAACACTACGAACCCCAGGACAAGACTTCTCTGGAGGCCCAAGACACAATGGGGGAGTGTTGAAGCAGCCATGGTCTGCCCAGATGATGTTGGATGTGGAGCCTTCCAGCACCAGAAAGGATACATTTTCTGAATGACAAGCACCTACTTTCAGCATTACAGGATCTGTATGATGAGTGATGAAGCCTTTTCCTAGGGGTTGTCCCACTACTGAGTGGATGGGGAGCACCGAGGAACAGGTGAAGGTGGTGAGGCCAATTCGTTGGCAGAGCGTTGGGGAGATGAAGTTACCAGCCGAACCTGAGTCAACGAGGGCCTGTACGGTGAAAGATAGACAACTGACAGAAATAGTGACCGCCGTACTCAACGGGGAATGAATCACAGGCTTAAGTTGGACTGAACTCACCACTACTCGTGGAGGATGAATGGGGCAGTTATTCAGCAGGTGGCTGGAAGCCCCACAGTAAAGGCAGAGGTGATGCTGGATACGGCGATGGTGCTCTGCGGAGCTGAGATGTGATGAATCCACTTGCATGGGTTCATCGCTGGGGTCTGTGGTGTAAGGAGCAGCTAAACTTCGCTCTGGTTGTGACGTTGGTGATGG
Organism: Myxocyprinus asiaticus; assembly: GCF_019703515.2. Taxonomy (NCBI): domain Eukaryota; kingdom Metazoa; phylum Chordata; class Actinopteri; order Cypriniformes; family Catostomidae; genus Myxocyprinus; species Myxocyprinus asiaticus. Next base: position 11,425,549 of record NC_059384.1, read on the forward strand.
AGTACTCCCACATGACTATAGATGATGAGCCACCCGGATGGAGAGCTGGATGAAACGCTCAAGCCCCATCGTATCGTCGTAGGAAGCAAGCTGTGTTTGAAGAGTTGCTGTGAACCCCTGGTGATGTGTGATGAGGAGTGCTGCTTCATTCTACCTGCTGGCTGAGGTGAGGGTACGGAAGGTTATAGCATAATCTGAGATGGAATGACTGCCTTGATGTAGATGATGCAATTGCTCTCCCGCACGTGCGTTCCCGGCTGGATGTGAGAATACCTCCCTGAAATGAGAAATGAAGGCCTCAAGGGAACGAGTGACCAGGCCGTTGTTATTCCAGAGGGAGGTCGCCCATTGTAATGCTCGACCAGACAGGAGAGAGATGATGAAAGCGATCTTAGAGCAGTCAGTGGTGAAACGGTGTGGCTGCATCTCCATGGAAAGAGAACACTGGAGGAGGAATCCATTACAATCCTCAGCAGACCTGGAATATGGTGCTGGATTGACTGTAGGTCCTGAATGGTGGCTGGTGGGTGAAGGTGGCGCTGGTGTGTTCAATAACGAGTCCACTGGAGGGGCTGATGGCATGGGAGGACTGGGCTGCGGTTGACTGACTGCGGGAGTAGCACTCTTCGAAGCGAGGGAACGCCGAAGTTGCTGTACTAGCGCCTTGAGGATCTCATCAGCGCTGGGTGAGTCTGGTCTCGCTGGTTCCATAGCTGGTCAAGTCTACTGTTTTTGGAACCAGGTGCGAGAGCGTTTAATGTGAACACACAGGGTTTACAGGAAATGCACGGTGAGATCAACACACATGATGACACAGTTAAGTTATGGTAAGTAGACTTCTCAGGATGATGAAGGATCAGCAAGGTGAGTATCAATGTAATATTGTTAACAGAACTTTGGAGGAAGAGTCAGGTTAGAGAAACTTGGTTAAAATAAACAAACAACAAGGTAAATCTTCAAGCTTAGATCAATTTCATTACATAAACACTGCATGGGAGCAGCGTGGTCAGACTATAGTCCTTAGTGAGAATTGACAGTGAACTGAAGTGAAAGTGACTTATTTAAGCAGTCCTTGATGAGTGAGCTGATTGTGTGCAGGTGTGGCGAATTAGAAAGCAGGAGAAGAGGAGAGGAACACTGAGGGAGGTGGAGAGCCCAAGGGAGGCGTGACAATAAGTAAATGATCCATATTTACATTAGAATGTACGTAAAGTATGTATTCATGTGTGTGTGTGTGTGTGTGTGCGCGCGTGCATGTATGTTTGTGGAAGGTGTTTTGCTGTGCGTTGGTCAGGTCTTGCTTGAACCACACAAGCAAGACAAACACACACACATTCAGACACAAATTTGTTGCCATTGATGTCTATCATTTTTATACTGAGCTAATAATATTGTGACAAACAATATTGTGTTTTTGTGTTTGTGTGTGTGTGTGTGTGTGTGGGTGTTGGTGTTTGTTGGTGGGTGGGTGGGGGTAGGTGTGTGGGTGTGTGTGGGTCCAGTTTTGCTTAAATCACACAAACACATTTGTTTCCATTTAACTTCATTATTTTTACATTGAATTAATAATTTGTCACATATTGTTTATTTGTGTTTTTTGTGTGTGTTTACTGTGTGTGTGCATGTGTGTGAGTGTGCATTCATGCGTTCTTGTGGATGGGTGGGTGTGTATGCCCCCCTCCCCACACACACAAACACATTTGTTCCTATCATTGTGAAACAAATGATACTAGTTTTTATTATTTTCAAACAGTTGTAATCTTTGGTGATATTTTTATTTTGACACTGCCATACAGTTTTAAAATACAAGTTTTTTGGCATTGTACAGCTTTCTTGTAAGTCTTTAAATGAACTGGGTCAAATTTACCCGTAACAACGGTGTTCAGCACAGCCCTCAAGCGCAGTGTACAGTGGTGTGAAAAAGTGTTTGCCCCCTTCCTGATTTCTTATTTTTTTGCATGTTTGTCACACTTAAATGTTTCAGATCATCAAACAAGTTTAAATATTAGTCAAAGATAACACAAGTAAACACAAAATGCAGTTTTTAAATGAAGGTTGTTATTATTAAGGGAAAACAAAATCCAAACCTACATGGCCCTGTGTGAAAAAGTGATTGCCCCCTAAACCTAATAACTGGTTGGGCCACCCTTAGCAGCAACAACTGCAATCAAGCGTTTGCGATAACTTGCAATGAGTCTTTTACAGCGCTGTGGAGGAATTTTGGCCCACTCATCTTTGCAGAATTGTTGTAATTCAGCCACATTGGAGGGTTTTCGAGCATGAACTGCCTTTTTAAGGTCATGCCACAGCATCTCAATAGGATTCAGGTCAGGACTTTGACTAGGCCACTCCAAAGTCTTCATTTTGTTTTTCTTCAGCCATTCAGAGGTGGACTTGGTGGTGTGTTTTGGATCATTGTCCTGCTGCAGAACCCAAGTTCGCTTCAGCTTGAGGTCACGAACAGATGGCCGGACATTCTCCTTCAGGATTTTTTGGTAGACAGCAGAATTCACGGTTCCATTTATCACAGCAAGTCTTCCAGGTCCTGAAGCAGCAAAACAGCCCCAGACCATCACACTACCACCACCATATTTTACTGTTGGTATGATGTTCTTTTTCTGAAATGCGGTGTTACTTTTACGCCAGATGTAATGGGACATACACCTTCCAAAAAGTTCAACTTTTGTCTCGTCAGTCCACAGAGTATTTTCCCAAAAGTCTTGGGGATCATCAAGATGTTTTCTGGCAAAAATGAGACGAGCCTTAATGTTCTTTTTGCTCAGCAGTGGTTTTCGTCTTGGAACTCTGCCATGCAGGCCATTTTTGCCCAGTCTCTTTCTTATGGTGGAGTCATGAACACTGACCTTAACTGAGGCAAGTGAGGCCTGCAGTTCTTTGGATGTTGTTGTGGGGAATTTTGTGACCTCTTGGATGAGTCGTCGCTGTGCTCTTGGGGTAATTTTGGTCGATTGGCCACTCCTGGGAAGGTTCACCACTGTTCCATGTTTTTGCCATTTGTGGATAATGGCTCTCACTGTGGTTCTCTGGAGTCCCAAAGCTTTAGAAATGGCTTTATAACCTTTTCCAGACTGATAGATCTCAATTACTTTCTTTCTCATTTGTTCCTGAATTTCTTTGGATCTCGGCATGATGTCTAGCTTTTGAAGATCTTTTGGTCTACTTCTCTTTGTCAGGCAGGTCCTATTTAAGTGATTTCTTGATTGAGAACAGGTGTGGCAGAAATCAGGCCTGGGTGTGGCTAGAGAAATTGAACTCAGGTGTGATAAACCACAGATAAGTTATGTTTTAACAGGTGGGGCAAACACTTTTTCACACAGGGCCATGTAGGTTTGGATTTTGTTTTCCCTTAATAATAACAACCTTCATTTAAAAACTGCATTTTGTGTTTACTTGTGTTATCTTTGACTAATATTTAAACTTATTTGATGATCTGAAACTTTTAAGTGTGACAAACATGCAAAAAAATAAGAAATCAGGAAGGGGGCAAACACTTTTTCACACCACTGTATATGGATGTCAGTAGAGTCATAACTTCTAAAGCTGGAGTCCAAGACAGTTTGTTTCACATCACTCGAGTCAACACAAAGGATGGAGATGATCTGAAAACTCGAATGAGGATATTTAAAAAAAAATACTGGCATACAGTGCTGGGATTTTCTCATTAAAAATGATTCTGGAGATGAGTGGCAGGGATTTGACATAACAGTGACCTCTTCTGGTTGTCCCAGGGCCAGTGTGACACATTATAAATCAACTTTGCATGACATTACATATGTTATGCATTAAATTCAAATTAAAAAATTATAGGTTAGCCAGACTGATATAAACACAACTTGATCCAGTTGTTGTGATTGAGATCTGTCTATATACAAAGGAAATTATTATTTTATTATTTTATGATGTTTGAATAAATGCATTTCAATAGAAATGAGTGTTTTAGTGAATGTCATTGCACAGGAAACAAGAGGAAATTCAGTAATGTGGAAAAATTAATAGTAGATATTAATCTTTCAAACTCAGACCATCATCTGCACTGGAGAATTTTACAAAGTTAAAGTCTGACATGTAGTTCATCATCATTTATGGATTCTGTTTTACGTATGCTTTTACGTTCTCTCAAGCACTCCTGCTTTTTGTCCCAAAAATACACTTTGTTTGAGCTGTATATATTAAAATAAAATCCAGAAAGATTTATCCATCTATGAAGATTTAACAATTGAACTAAAAAATGATGCAAGAACGCAGGTCTATCATTTTCCTAAAGTCTGAGTGCTCAGAGTGTACACTCAACAGAGTGTAGATTAATGCATGCACTGGCAGGATAATGCCTGTACTGATCCAGGAGGACCTGTCATTTTCAAGACGGTCTGCCCTGACAGGAATCTGACATTTAATAATAGACTGGTAGTCAGATGAACAAATGAAAATGCTTATTTTGCCATGTACACTGAGATAGTCTGGAACTCCTAATTAATATATATTAATAATATGTATAATTATTTAGGAACCCAAAAAGGTGGGTGGCTGAACTTGAATCTGTCTGGTTGGGAACTTATGCATTGGCTTTTATATGCAGAGGTATCTTAAAACAAGAAGGCATTTCATCATAGTCATTAGTTCTGTTTCTACTTGAAAGGGTAAAACTGAAGCCAGATGAGAAATGCTATACCCAGGTGTATATAAACACGCCAGGGTGTGAATGGTTCTTGTAAAAGCATAGAATCATTTACAACTTCCATGTCATCTCACTGTCTCACTTTGTGTCCCACCTGAAGTACAGAGCAAAAGGAACTGAGAATGAGTGCCAAAAAATGCAACTTCTGTTGGCTGCATCCACTGGATAGTAATACATTTATCTCTAAAAGGTTTCAACAATAAAAATTAGTCTTTGCATGTAACAAAATACGACTTGCAAAGTGATGATTACCCAGGGAATAGAAACATTTTGTCTTCTGAGCGTTCTCATTCTTGGCTAACTGTTTCTTGCAATAAGGACATATCAAGCAGACATTACCAGAATAATCTTTGCCACATGGCAAACATTTTGTCAAAACTTGAAATGTGTTTAGACTTAACAATATTTTGTTGTGATACTAAAGTTAGGAAAAATGTAAGCACACTCAGATCCAAATGCATTTTGCAACACATTTGGATTCAAGGCGATCCAGTCCTCATAAGGTTTGCTTGTATGGTAAAAATAGCTGAATACTTTTTCAAGGCAATTATCCAGTTCTTTCTCTCAAATCACTGCCCAACTCCTCATCTCATTCTGTTATGACATACTTTTGTAAATAAAGGAATTTAAATCGTTCTATTCATGTTGGGTAATGAAATATTCGTGCTTGACAGCTGTACATTGCTGTACACAGGGAGAGAATGAGAGTTAAATTTTAAACAACCTACTGTACTATTCCACCTGACACAGAACATGTGACATGAAGCAATAATTACTTATGTATTTCTTCTTTGTTTGGTTGTTACAGACTTTTCTTTTATACCATACGATCAAGCCAATTCCTTATACTGTTTAACACTGAACTCACTGGTGCGGTTTGTGTTTTTCTGCTGTTGCCTCCACATTTAAATAGTGTCAATCTATATACGTCAGTTTATCGCCATCTGCTGGAAAAGCGGCTGATAACAAACAAACAAATAAATAAATAAATAAAAACTTGTTCACCTCAAAAATAGGTTAAGAAATAATTTAATTTATTTTCAATTTCAGAGTACTTTATTGGCATTGTTGTTTTTGCATACAACATTGCCAAAGCATCAATACACACAACAAAAGCTAACAACAACATAAACAACAACAACAACAAGAACAACAATTATAATATTAATAATTTAATATTAATTACGAGAAACCATAAAAATTAAAGGTGCCAGTAGTGGTAATAATAATAATAATTCTTTTTTTTTTTTTTTTTTTTTTTTTTTTACTCACTCCAGTGTAAATGTTAGGTTACACAATGTGCTTATTTGTGACCTTTCAGAACAATACAATAATAGTGAGGATTTATGATTAAATATTAGGGTACAATGGGGCTAAAGGCCCCCTGGGATAAAATGCACTTTTTATTTTATTTTCTCCCAAAACACTAAACAGCAACAAAAACAGTTATTTCCTTAACACCTGTTTGTCACTATACACCGCAAAAATAATGCTGATCCATGAAGTTTGATTTTGAGGTAATTTGATTTAATATTTAATTACTTGTTGCAAATGTATGTAGCTAACGAGAATCCCTAAAATTATCACATTTATTATTTGACAAAATATTTATTTATCATTTTGAGTTTTGTTCAAGGTAATTAAATCAAAAGTGTTTTAAGAACTGTCCAAGAAGTGAAAGGATAGTATTTGAGGTAAAAAAAATTAAAAAAATAAAATAAAATAAAAAGCCCCCCTGTTGCAAGGGATAAAGGCCCCCTTAAAACATTATGTTTTTCTTAAAGATGCATTCAGTAATTTTTTTCAAAAGTTGAACTCCTAAAGACATGAATTGTAATTTTGCAACATATGTACTGTAGGACATCATGAGCAGTCACATTAAAATGAAGACTCCAGTCATATCAGTAACCTTATAAAAGCTGTTTTATTCTACATGGAGAGGGTCCGCACATGGGGGCTGCCATGTCAGAATCACATGACCAGCTGAATACTACTCACGTAATCTCCGTAAGCATCCTGTTATTTGACACTTTTTCTCATTGATTAAAATAATCATGGCTGACTGTGAATACTGCATTTCTACAATGACATCTGAAACTGAAAACAATTGATTTTAAATGATGCAGCATCCAAGCCACTAGGTGTCAGTGTAAATCCAAGATGACACAAAGACAAAAGTTATTGAATGCAGCTTTAAGTTGGTCGAGTAGATTTATTTATTTATTTATTTATTTTTTATTGATTGTTTTTTTTATTTTTTACAAAAAATGATCAAAGTAATTTCACATTGACTGATCCAATCAAATGTTTATAGAATACTTGAGATGTTATGAAATGCCAAATGTGATTGGATTGAAATGAACAGAAAATGTTAACCCTTTTCTGAAGTGGTTATTTTGAATAAGCATTATCTTAATTTGTTATTCAAAAAAGCACCTTGCTGTTTCAAAAGTATTTGCCTAAGTTGACCCATTTTGCCATATAACTATTGTCTCAATATTTACTCTATATCACTATAACCCGGCGGGGGGCCTTTTAACCCTAGTGTTTACCCAAGTGTGGGGTAAAAGGCTCCCTCACCACTAAGAATTTGAATTATACAAATATACGTTATTATTTATTTTCACACAAATTATGTTGCTCCATCAGTATTTAGTAAAAATAAATTTATTTTCTTCAATCTTGATACACTTTGTGACCAGAAAAAAAGCGAATTTTCCTTAAGATGTGCCTTTAACCCCGTTTGTACCCTATTACACAACATATTGCATCTATAATAAAGAGGAAAATAAACTATCAATAATAAAAAATAAAAAAATAAATAAGGTTATAAATTGATAATAAATGTTCAGATATAACAGAGTAATTACTAAAAGTGGAATTTTACTTGAAATTGTTTCATCTATGAGTGAAAAGAAAAAAATATATATATCATAAATTATAGTGAGGCTGTGAAAAAAAGATTCTAGGTGAGACGTGCGAATCAAAGCGTGCAACTCCAGAAACTGTCACTAGAGTTCTCTATCAGCTTGCATATGTGTATAGGTGCAGTGTGTGAGCGCCCCCTCCGAACGCTTAACTGAGGCCGGGCTCTTCCAACCAACCATCATTCTGACATTTAACTCCGGAAACACAAATGTAAGCAGCGCTGCGTTACATCCTAAAGTGAGACTAAACGGCGAGGCGTTTAATCAGCTGTCGGACAGCGGTAAGTAGACGCACAAACCGGGTCGATTTGATGACATTCGTAGCAAAGAGAGAAAAAAAAAAGAAAAAAAAATCAACAACAACAAAAAAAATCCACTTCCAACTGGATGGTTTTGTCTAGAAGCGAGGGAGGGATATCAACATGGCGTCCATGTAGCTCACCAGCAAGAATGTCTAGGCACCGATGAAGGGGTTTCCCTCCATTTGCAATTGAATCGGGTTATTATTGGTGGATCCTTGCGTTTTGATTAGATGAAACGGTGTGGACAGGTGTAAAAAAAAAAAACACACACACAACAGCTGGCGTGTTTACGCCGCCCTCGTGTTTATAGTTTTATGACTCGTAGACACACGTTTGTTGTTTATTTTTGGCACTGTGGCCGACAGCGCGAAATGGGTTTGATTGATATCACTAATAAGACAGACAGCTGTCAAAAACATCATGCTTTCAGAAGTAACATTGGCATGAATCTGTTAGTAAAGGTAATCTGTCATAAATGCTTTTTGTTCCGATCCGCACGTAGGCTACTGTACATTCCAGCACTCGGGTTTTGATCACATGGGCGGCTTGTGGATACAGTATCCGTCTACAAGGGTTGTAAAAATTACCGTGCAATAGTTTTAAAAACGTTAGAATGTAACTTTTGTTCATACTGTTACAGTTGTTACAATGTTGTCCTGGTAGCATTCGATCGGGAAGCCTTCGGTTCCCATCCTTTCTGCGGATTGCGCAATTAAGTGAACATATAGTTTTGCCCCTTTTTTTTTCTCCTCACGAATTTTATTATAATGTTCTTCTGCTTCTTTCCAGACATCATATTAAAAAAAAAACAAAAAAACAATTATGCTCATTGAAATAAAAACAGCAAACTGACAACGTAAAGTCGTAAAATGTTCCATAAAAGTGCACTGGAAAAAAAAAATAAAAAAAATAAAGTCAAGTAAATAAAACAGAAAAGTACTTTCTACACTGAGTAAGTTAGTTCAAGCGCGAACTTGCAAATATTAAGTAAATTCTACATTTGTACTCAATTCCTAATGCTCTAGCTTATATGTAAATATTATTTGTTTGTTTGGAATCTTTTCAATGCGTAATCATGTACCAATCCTAAACTAGTAAACTTTGTCATATTTATTTGCTAATTTGAGTAAACATTACTTATATGAAATAAGTAAATTTTACTTAACTTTTCTAAGGTGGTGTTCCCAGCATGCACAGGGCTTGAATTATTGATGAATGTGCATGATTTTACTGTTTGCAAGTTTATTGACACCATTTTTATTGTTGATTTTGTTGTTACATTTAGGAACTTCTTGTTTTGTGAAGTCAGAATTTTATTTTCTATTCAAAATTACCCTTTCATGATAAAAAAATAAATAAAAAATAATCGGTTGATTGTTACCGTCATCGTGTTTTGTGCACCAGGTGTACACGTCTGCATGCGCAACTCTGTGCATTGTTTCTGTAGCCATAAAAGCAAGGTGATGTTGTCTAATAGACTACATAGCATGAATTAAGCTTCCCTGTGAAAGGTTTCTGTGTGTCATGTGGTACATGACTAAGTTTGTTAAAAAAGTATTGAAATGTTAGTACACTTTTAAAAGCATTCAGTGCTACATTGCTTAAGTAAAATGTACAAACAAATAGTGAGTAAAATTTACTTGAAACAATATTACAAGCAAATTTACTTGAGAATGTCTAATTAAAGCCACCAAGAATTGTCTGTAGACTTTACTTGAAATTATGGTCTGTTAAATTTACTAGCAATCTCTGCTGTCTTTTTTATACTTTCATTGGATAGTTTAGAAAAGCCCATCGCCATTTGAAAATGCCCACAGATTGAGAAACACCCATTATTGTACCGCAGAGACCTATACTTCCAACACACTCTCACGGCGAATTCGTCAGGATTCGTACGACCTTTCTAAATTTGGCTTATTCGAATGATATCGTGCGACTGCACTTGTTTGAATCCCTACGAGTTTCATTACAGCCAATGATGTCGCTGGACAACGTTTCCATCTAATACGTGACAATTACTTGCTTCTGTCACACAAAACAGCTTCCTATCATGTTTACACACTCTACTGATTGGTTAAATTTAAATAAGGGGTTTGGGTAAGGGCATAATATTAATAAGTATGTCATTAACGCCTCGTGCGTGGAACTCATGCTGCCGCATTACACATCCGGGAATTTGCACGTGATGAAGTCGTACGAGTTTATGCGAACAACATCGTGCGAGACCATACGACATAGCCAACTCGTAAATTATGTACAACTTTTCATGAGATCGGGTTGTATACTTCTTTCTGCTTGGAAATGGTTTCCTAGGTTTTTTCAGTAAAATTACTTTTGCTTATTGAAATAAAAACAGCTAACAGGTTTCACAATGTGAATACAAGTTGCATAAGGTTATAAGTGGCAAATCGCAGTTACAGTAAGGCACTTATATTGGAAGTGAAGGGGGTCAGTCCATAAACATTAAAATATACACTGTTTTAAAAGTATAGTCACACAACATGAACATTTTATGTGTTAACATGATTTTACTTTGATAAAATCGCTTGCGAACCATATTTGTGTAGAGTTAAAAACAATATTACAACTTTGTTGTCATGACAGCGTATAGCGGTAAACCATGTAATTCCGGTAAACGATTTTTATCACACTAAAATCATGGTAAAATGTCTTGTGGCTATACCTTTGAAAGTTTGTATTTTACTGTTTATGGACTGGCCCCATTCACCTTCATTGTAAGTGCTTTACTGTAATTGCGATATTTGCTTTTTGCTACATAAACGGTGGAGTCAATTGTTTTTTGATGGTAATCAACATTAAGCAAATGTTGTTGATTGAGCTTAACTTGTATTGAAACTAGAACATTCATTTAATGTTTTTAAAATCAAAAACAGTTATTTTTGCTTTTTAATTAGTAAGTGTTTGTTGTTGTTTTCTTATTCTCTGAAACTCATTAGAATCTACCTTTAATCAGATGGTTTCCTACTGAAATCTGTAAGAACCATCTGGCAGTATAATGTAGAAGCAGTAACAGTTAGCGCAACAGCAATTAATGTGACATTCTGTTTTGTCTGTTCTTCATGCCACGTAGAGCCTGAAAATACCGCAGACTATTGCAGATACAGAGTTAATGCTGATGAAGGTTTTAGCTTAAATAGGTGTAAATCTGTGCAATTCTGTAATGTTGAGATGTGCTAGATTAGTTTTTTCATTCTTGTCCAAGGTATTAAATAAACTACTAATAAATCCCACAACAATTTCTGCTCTTGGTTGAAGCATGGTGAGCGGTAAGAACATTTTATTGTGCTATAAACAGAACAGAGAGTTGATTGTGCGTATAGAGAGGTGCACATCATATACAAGACACTGTTGAATGCTCCAAAACTAACAGAGTAACTGTGGAAATCAACAATCATATAAAAATGGTCTGCTTGTCATGAAGTGATGAACAATAACTTTTTCCTGGGAACAACACTGTCTGACAGATGACAGTTGTCAACTAATTTTGTATTTTTGTGTATCCATTTTGGTGAAAACAAAGGCTTGTTAAATGAAGTATGTTATTGTAGGATTAGTCTGGTTTTGGTGTGGATGATTTTATTACGGTGTATTACGCTTTTGCTCCATTTAGCAAAAGGTTAAAAGGATGCAGTATCTTCACATTTTGTAGTGCTGTCGATTTAACTGTTAATTTAGTGTGATTAATTATATAAAAAATAATGCGTTAAATTAACGCAATTATTTAAGCCCCCTGACCGGTATTTTAATTCCATAATAAAAGTACGTTTCCAACCATCGGAGCAATTTGTGCACGAATTACACTTTGTGTTTTAATGCAGTAAGCAGGCCCCAACAAATATGCATATCTGAAATACATATATGTATATATATATATATATATATATATATATATATATATATATATATATATATATATATATATATATATATTACATTTATAGTACTGTGCAAAAGTCTTAGGCACATAAGATGTTTCACAAAAGCATTTGCCTTAAAGTGTACCTATTATTGTTTTTCAAATATTACCTTTCATGTAGTGTGTTATATAGCTGTTTGTGAATGTAAAAAAGTCTGCAAAGTTTCAAAAATCAAAGTGCACGACAAATGGAGTTATTGGCTGTGTCTCGTTTCGAAGGCTGCATGCTAGGTAGGACGCGTCCTTTGAAGGCTGCTTTATACTGTGTGTCCTCCTTTAAACAAGCCTCGTTTAAACGAGACGGCCTTCGTAGGACAAACGGAAGGTAACATGGTTGCTTTGACAGCACGCCACTCTTTAACAAGCGTGAGCGCTTTGAGTGAGAAGGGAACAAAGTCCCTCTGGAAAGGAATGTATGAGATACATTTTAGGAGAGTTATAATGATTTAAAGAGAAAAGAAAATAGATTTTACAGGTGTACTTTTAGTCTAATAGTTTATTTTAATTATATTTTAATATAATTATACATTATATACTCTGCACCCTTCTACTGAGGTACTTCAGCTTGGGAATTAACATTCCTTGCATTTGAACATCATATTTACGGGCAAATTGGCGTCATTTTTTAGACATTTCCATTGAAGCAAAGAATTGTGGGTTGTGAGTGCCCACGACGGATACACCTCATGCATCCTCCGAATTCCTGTGAAAGAAGGTCACATTCGAAGTGTCCTACTCGCTTTTCTGAAACGAGACAGCCTCTGACTGTATGCAGCTGACAAATGCGACCTCTGGAGGTCTTCCAAACGAGACACAAAAGAAAGAACCGATTTTGAACACCCAAAACGAGTCGTTAGTAATTCCAGACTTACTTCCTGTACTAACCTGTGTAATTTGGTAACAAAAAACCCACCTCTGGTCTTCTTTGACTGCTCACGAACAACTTTGACCCACCCTCAAACACTACACTAAGCGGTAGACCAATCACAACAGACTGGGACATCTGACCAATCAGAGCAGAGTAGGCTCTGTGGAGTAGAGTTTAGAATTAATCCTTTAGAATGGATCATAGAACGAAACGTTTTTGACACTGGGGAAAAAAGGTAATGCTGCAATTTAAATTATGTGCAAATTAAAGTGTTTTTTGACCTTGGATGCATGTAAATCTATTGTATGAAACCATTAAAACAAAATTAGGCACGTTTAAAAACCATAATAGGTGCTCTTTAAGATTGTTATTTATATCTTCAGCTTTAGTGTGTCAATAGGAAATATAAATGTTAGACTCCCAAACATTACTTTTGCAAATAGAAAAGATTAGAATTGAAGAACAGGGAGCCCTGCAACAGATGTCATGGCCCCCACAAATCCCCCCACTAAACATCGTGTCTGTCTGAGATTGCATATAGAGACAGAAGCAATTGAGACAGAAGATAGAAGAACTGTGGCAAATTCTCCAAGAAGCTTGGAACATCCTATCTGCCAACAACCAAGAAAAACTGTGTCCAGGTGTACCTAGGAGAATTGGTGCTGTTTTAAAGGCAAAGGTGATCACACCGAATATTGATTTAACTTTTTTATGTTTACTGGACTTTGTATGACATTAAGTGATAAATGAAAACTAATTATTTCATTATTTTTGAAGACATCCTCACTATGCAACATTTTTCACAAGTGCCTAAAACTTTTGCACAGTACTGTATATATTAGGGCTGGGCGATATATAAAATATTAACAATATAATGGAGATAATTTTGCTGACGATGTAAAATTGACCAGTATCGTCAATATCGTGATGATTTTAATGTGCTTTTATTTGGCCATTAAGTTTCATAAAGAGCGCATCAATAGACTAATTTCACGATCCTTCAGGGCTGCACAATTAAAATAACATCAAAGTGGCAAGTTGGTCATATGTGATTATTAATCCACAAAAGGCTGTGATTTAAATACAGAGAAACGGTCTGTGTGTGATTCAGAACAAACCGTTGACGCGCTGATCTGTGGGCTATAGCATTGTGGCGCTCTCAGATCAGTTCATGTGCATTGTGAAATCAAAATAATGCAGGTTCAAGCAAGGCCGTAACTAGAGCCCGACCGATATGGGATTTTTGAGACTGATACCGATTTTAGAGAGGGAAAATTCAGATTACCGATATGGTGGCCGATATATTTAATTTTTGAGCTGGAATGAAAACAGACCTTTTTATGCAAAGGTCTCAGAAGGCTGATTTCTTAAATAATTTTTATCAAAGAATATTTGACATTATTATTATACATTGCCAACAAATTCTAGAAATGAACACTGAGAAAATAAAGAATAAATAAAAATACAATAAATAGCTTAATAAACATCAGTACTGTATGTTTAGTATCAGTCAAATGCTGACCATTAAAATAAAGAATAAATAAAAATAAAATAAATAGCTAAATATACATCAGTACTGTATGTTTAGTATTAGTCAAATGCTGACCATTAAAGTAAAGAATAAATAAAAATAAAATAAATATCTAAATAAACATCAGTATTACTGTTTAGGATCAGTCAAATGCTGACTATATTAATACTGCCGAGTCAAGATAAACAGATAAGCAGCGCTGTTGCACCGTATTCTGCTATACAAGTTCAGGGGAAACTTTCAACGGTGGAAAACCAGACTTTTAAATATTACATTTTATAAATGCAGCGACTGGAATTGTTTGGTTGAAGGGGTACCAAACTGTGAATCCTGAACAAAACAGTTTGGTGAATACATGTTTACACGTTAGCTTCCACTCAGCTGACAACAATAGCCTAGTTTCCATCCACTTTTCGTGCTATTTTGTTATCGACAAAGTGAAAATGCATAAATTTTTTTTGCAAAATTTGCTGTCTTCTGCCTGTTTCCATTCAAATGGCCTTTTATTGATAAAAATGGTGTGCGTGATGACATCATGCTTATAAAAACACTTTGTTGCATAAGTTTTGGTTTATCGCAAAAGAAATCTGCCCTGAAGCCGTTTTCATACAGAAATATGTGTTTATCGCTAGTTCGCCTCTCAGATGTCCCTAATTTTTTTCTTCCGAAGTTTTGGTAAAATGGGGAGAGTATTGAGACGATTCATTGAAATTAACCAGCTAACTGTCAGTTTAATTTCACAAATAAATGCAATCAGAAGATGAGTAATTGCAATCAAAAGGGAGCTGTTGCCCTTCTGATAGGACTATAATATTGGTCCTGATGTTGTGTCTATCACAGGTTGCCACCGGTTCTGACCTGAAAGTGAATCGTCTTGGCCCTGTTCAAGCTGGCAACCTGCACCAAGTAGTGGGGGAAATTTTCGGTCTTAGTATAAGGACCATCCATCGATGTGTATATGCTTTGTGCACAGCAGTTAAAGAAAAATTGATGCGATGTAATATCAGGGATTACATATGATACATTTCTGATATTCAGTAGGCTATTTTGAACAATCATCTAATCTAAAGCATCGCCATCACAACTGCATTATGTCCTGCATATTTGTCCAGCAACTTTTAACGACCAACTGAACTCGATTAACATCTAAAAGAAATTTTAGCATCATAATGCAATTTACATTTTCTGAAGAAGCTCAGCAAATGCGATCCGAGGTAAAGAGGGTTAGATTTATAATATTTAAGTGTTTAAATGTTCAAAAGCTCGTTTTCTGAACGTGAACTCAGCATTGGACAAATAGTTCTGATAGTTTATAGTCTTGAAGTGTAGAAAATGACATTCAGCCGACTTTATTCGTCTGCAGAACAGGGTACGGCTAATTTAAGTTTGTGTAAAGAAAAGGCATATATAGGTCTAAAAAAAATTTTTTTTGATAATTTTTTTTTTTTTTTACATTTAATGCGTTTTTTGTTTGGTAATTTATTTAATTTAATACAGGGAATTTTGCCAGCATTTTTTTCAAAAGTAAGCTAAACAATAATTTTATAGAATTGGGCTGTTAGTGTTCCAAAAAAGCACACTGATGCTTTTCTCTTAGTATTGTGTATTTATTTTTAATTTAAAACATCTTTGTGTATAGAAATTATATGTTTTTTGTATTGTGGGCTAATTCCATGACTGACATCTGTTATTTTGAATGGTGTGTAAAAGCAACTTTTTAATCGTCTACCGCGATTAAATTAATCGCAAAGAGTGGCCATTCATTTGTTCTCCGTGCACTTGTCAATGTGCATGTCTTGATACGAGATATTTGTGTTGGCACTTCTGGAAGTGTCATGTTTGCAGTGATCGGATCATTATGCCATTCAGATCAATCCATAAACATATAAATTGGCTTTTATGGATGTATACCTTGTCGTCATGATTAACACAGGCAAACGATTGAGGTAAATTCTGTCATGTGACATTACATTTTTGCATTAATGCCAATTTTCTCGACAAAAAGTGTTTCCAAACCAGTTTTTCGTGACATTTGATGTATCGACATAGAGTTTATGCGCTAAAGTTAAATGGAAAAATATTATGTCGATACTTGAGAAATTTTAGCGATAATTTGCGTTTCCATCAGCTTTATTTTGATGCGCTAAAACTTTTTTCGCAAAAAGTCCTTGGATGGAAAGTAGTTAATGAAAGTAACTACGTGACTAGCTAGTTAGCTATAAGCTCGTTGTCACGGAGAGTAAAAGACGGACGTTGTTTATTTTACTTTCCAGCATTGTGTCTCACCAACTACGTAACAACATAGCATGAAATCAGCACTCATCAGACACAATCCACCACCGCACTGTTGTCTGCTGAGCTGCAAAAAGATGCTCTCTTACCTTTCAATCTGTTACATTACTGACTGCACTGAAAAACTATAGCTGGCTAACAGCAAACAGACATGAGTGACATGGTTGTCAGGGACAAGGTTAATGTTATATTAGTTATATTGAAAAGGGAAAATGATGGGGACATTTTTTATTAAGTTTCCAATATGTATTTCACAAACTAGTTAACTTACCGAGACAGTGCTTAACTCCGCCCTGTCTGCAGAGACACCGTCAGCTCAGAGTCAGCTTTGTAGACAGTGGAGTCGGAGCGCACTCTGCTGGACAAACTACGCTATGAGACCAATTCTAAAGCATTGTTTTCTGCGTTATATTTTCTGAAAAAAAGTTTTCATATCGGTGCGCTTACGGTAAAATATAGGCCGATACGATATATTGGTGAAAGGCTAATATCGGACGTTGAGGGAGAGGTTGTGCTCCTGACACCAGCGTGTTAGAGTGTGCACCTCCTCTCTGTAGGCTGTTTCGTCATTGTCAGTGATCAGACCTACCACCGTCGTATCATCAGCAAACTTAATGATGGCATTGGAGCCATGTGTTGCCACACAGTCATGTGTGTACAGGGAATACAGGAGTGGGCTAAGAACACAGCCCTGCGGGGCTCCAGTGTTGAGGGTCAGTGATGAGGAGATGTTGCTGCCTATTCTAACCACCTGGCATCTGCTTGACAGGAAGTCCAGGATCCAGCTGCACAGCGAGCTGTTTAAGCCCAGAGCCCGGAGTTTCTCATCAAGCTTGGAGGGCACTATGGTGTTGAATGCTGAGCTGTAGTCTACAAACAGCATTCTCACATAAGTGTCCCTTTTTTCCAGGTGGGAGAGAGCAGTGTATATTGTAGATGCAATGGCATCATCAGTGGAGCGGTTGTTGCAGTAAGCAAACTGCAATGGGTCCAATGATGGAGGCAGCACAGAGCAGATGTAATCTCTGATTAGTCTCTCAAAGCATTTGCTGATGATGGGGGTCAGAGCAACAGGACGCCAGTCATTTAAGCAAGTGATTTTGGATTGCTTTAGTACAGGCACAATGGTGGACGTTTTAAAGCATGTGGGGACTACAGACAAAGAGGTCCATTAAAAACACCAGTGGATGCTTCCTGTTTCAGTTTCTGCCTGTAAGCCGGCAGAAGCAGAATGGAAGAGTGGTCCGATTTGCCAAATGGTGGGAGGGGGAGGGATTTGTAGCCATCCCGGAAGAGAGAGTAGCAATGGTCCAAAACCCGGTCCCCTCGTGTGTTAAAACTGGTGTGTTGATGGTATTTTGGTGCAACTGATTTAAAATTGGCTTTGTTAAAGTCCCCGGTCACAATGAACATGGCCTCAGGGTGCGCGGTTTCCTGCTTGCTTATAATCCCGTACAGTTCCTTGAGAGCCCGGTCTGTGTCGGCTTGTGGGGGAATGTACACAGATGTGATAATGACCGCTGTGAATTCCCTCGGAAGCCAGAATGGTTGACACAGAAGCATGAGAAATTCCAGATCAGGAGAGCAGAAAGACTTGATAGAATGTACATTCCTCCGATCACACCAGGATTTGTTGATCGTAAAACATACACCACCACCTCTGCTTTTACCTGAGAGGTCTTTCGCTCTGTCCGCTCGGTGCACGGAGAACCCCGCGGGTTCGATGGCTGAGTCTGGAATCTCTGCAGACATCCAAGTTTCTGTAAGGCAGATAATGCAGCAGTTTCTCATTGGAAAGAGATCCGCGCTCTCAGCTCGCAGAGCTTGTTGTCCAGAGACTGAACATTTGCCAGTAGAATACTTGGTAGCGGGGGTCGATTTGTGTGACGTCTTACTCTGATGAGAACGCTGGCTCTGTTTCCCCTTTTCCTTCTGCGTTTTCACAGCCGGGTAGCCCAGACATAGGGCTCCGCTGGCGTGTTTGTAAACAGCGGGTCGGCATTGAGGAATTTGAAGTCCGGTTTACGGTGTGTAATTGCAGAACCAATGTCCAAAAGTGTTTGTCTGTTGTAGACAATAAGGCAGACAACATCCAAGACAAAAAAACATAAGAATTGTTAATTCTTGTTGTTTCGGAGTTCGCAACACAGCAGCCATACTCGGCGCCATCTTGAGGCTTGAAATGCGATAAAGGCCCAAAATTGTATAATTTTTGGTTTTAAAAGAAACATGTATTTTTAAAGTTCACACAGTACAAGACAAACAATGTGTCTGCATTGCTAGCAATTTGCCTGTTTCAGTCATCTTTTCTTTCTTTTTTGTGCTGTCTCAAAGAAAAGATGAATATAATTTGAATTTCTTTTCATCATTGATGTATCTGTAAAATGACATGACTGTGTCAGCTTGCTAGCAAAAAGAAAATGCACAAAATTATTTACTTCCCTCATCGTTTTTTCCTCCCAGTAGAATATTAGCTCAGTAGTTTCTTCAAGAATCCTAACGCTGCTCTTTTCCATACAAAAACAGTTCATATTGTCCTCCGCTGTCTAGGTCCAAAGAGAATTTTTTAATTTTTTTAAATACCGTAAAAGTAGTCCATACAATACATAGCTCTTGTATGGCCCCAGAACGCTTGGAATATAGTGCACTTGTCATATGGACTACTGTTATGATGTCTTTACTGAACCTTTAATAGTGCTTTATCGTATTTGTCCTTTTTGAAGCTTGACAGCTCCTGCTCACTATAAACTGTTATTCTATGGAATAGAGCTGCTTAAAATATATCTATTTTTATGTTCCAAGAAAAAACCCAGCATATGGGTTTTGAACAGCATAAGGGTGAGTAAATGAGTGAGTAAAAGTACATTTTCCATTTTTAGGTGAACTCCTTTAACTGGTGGCTCATTTTTGAGCACAAACCTGACAAGACATACTCAAAATAAAATTGTCTCTTTAAAAGTAGACTCTTAGGAGATTCAAAATTCAAAATTAATTAAAGACATAAATTATTTAGAAAGTCTTAAATTGATTTTAAATTATTACCTAATAATATTTGCATTAAAAAGATATGACCTGTCCATACCAAAACCTGAAGCACAATTGAAGTCACAGGTCTTACCATGTTCTAGTTCTGATCTGGGTGATCACTCTACTTTGTGTTTTTTTTTTTTGTTTTGTATAGATAATTTTCTTAGACGTCAAAGTCAAGAGAATTATCTAAAAAGCTACTTCAAAAGCCTGCTAGATAACCACATTCATTCAATCCCTTTACAGTATACACACATTTGAGCTTTGTCTTAAGTCTAATTTGCTGAAAACTGCTCCGTTAATGTTTTCACATTCACAGTTATGAATGACATACAAATCACGTACTGTACATGACATTTTAAATTCAAAATGGTGAATTTCGCCAAATGGTGAATAGTTTGCACCCTTGGAAATGAATGTCGATCGGTACAACATTTCAATATAAAACAGTGGTCAAATATGCCATGTTTAGTTAGATACATCTCACATGACACTAACACTCTTAACCTGAACTGTTTGCTGATGCATGATGCTTGAATAATCCACGTGATTCCCTCTTAGTGTCTTAAACTTGAGTCCCGCCTTCATCGATTTGATTGGCTATCTCAAATGACATTGACGAGCAGTGTTAGACTACTGAGTGCGGTAAAAATGTAACTTTTTTTAAACCATTATGCTATTCCTGCACAACTTAATGACAATTAGACAGCGGTGCATAATGAACTGCAGCAGAACAGCAACTAGGATATCAGTTATCGGGGGGACAATCTGGCCATATCTGATTATTTTGATCCCCTCAAAGTAGATTGTGGTTATGGCCCTGGGTTCAAGCATTTGCGGAATTCCAAACATTAGTAACAGTTACAAGTATTTATACAAATCTACAAACGCGGCACAGAATAACAGAAAAGGAGGAGATTACAGCATTTCAGGAAATGCAGAACATTGTAAACTGTCAAATACACATTGCCTTTTCTATGTCAAAATAAAAGCTGAAGTAAATACAGTAGCATTTTCAGTGTCAAAATAAAAGCCCCCAGGTGAAGATGAAGTAAGCAAGACAGAAATATATTACTTTTGTGTAACGCAAATCTAATAATCAGAATAATAATGAGAATTCAGTATTATATTATAATAATCAACCTGACGTGTCCCACAGTAATAATTTAGTATTATGCAATGTTCAACAGGGGTTTCAAAAAGTCTCTTAGACAATGATCTCCTGTGATTTGACTATGCTCAGATTACGAGAAAACAGTTTTTGCAAATTGCAACTACAAAATCCACACTTAAACCAAGGCAAAACGCAGTACTTTCAAGGCATTTTTCTCAGTTGTAGCGTTTTTCCACAACCAGTGTCAGAAATGAACTTTTCCATTAGGTGGCAATATTTGCCCCCTGGAATTGATTTACAGGGGCCTTTTTTTTTTTTTTTTTTTTTCTTTTTCTAACATAATAAAATGACTCTGTAATACTTTTTATGTCAAATACTCAATTTAATCAATTAATTCAGTTTGAATAATGGGAATCAACATCAGCTAATATTTGTAGGGCTGGGTATTGGCATTGATTTCCCAATTTAATTCAATTCAGTTAGATTCCAATTTGGATTTGATTTAATATCAATTAATTTGGGAATATTTAAATTACAGTGTCAACAGGCATGTTTCAATAATTACATATTGCCTAATCTCTGACCTGCATAATGTGCATTGTGACTGAAACACATACCGGGATCACTTTTTTTCTCATTCGCATATTTCCAAAAATGTTGGCTACTAGTTAACATATAATGCAACAGCCTAGATAAGTAGATGACAGTATTTCTCTGTATTTTGAATGAGGAGCTTTTTAAACAAAACATTTTATCAAGTCCTTCATGCCAATTTAATAAAACAAGGCAAAAATAAATATTTCACACATTGTTTAGTCCGAGAGATGATTCACACAGTAAAAGTGGTTAATGTTCTGTATAAGTATTGTATTATTATAATAATAAAGTTTTAGTGAACCTTAGGGTTATTTAACATATCCAGAATAATTAACATATAGCATTATTATTAAGTAAATTATAACATTTGGTTATATTACAATTTTATGATTTCTCATACTTGATTAACTTACTAAATGTATAGCAATTTCATACAGATTGCAGCTTAAGTGAGATGGGCCGACGAGCAGGGAAATATAGCACATGGAGCGAAAGTGTTACTAAGGCAGTTTGTTTTCAGTGAGAGGAGCGAACGGTCAAGGAATTTAGTGCGGGGGCATGACACTGAGCTGATGCCGAGCGAGAGAAGCGAAGTGCTCATCTATGTGCTTCAATGGTGCGATGATCCTCCACTGACTTGGCAACATCTGCACGATGGACTGTGCACTACAAATAATGTAAAGTGGAAATTCAAATGAAGATCGCAATGTATGTATTTGTAACTAAATTACATGATACATGATGACATTTTTTGCCCCCTTATTTTGAATTTTGGTGGCATTTTTGCCCCCATTCCCTGGTAATATCCGACCCTGTCCACAACAATGATGGTACAAATGTTCAGATAATGCACTCAGAGAAGTGGTGTGTAATTTGATGCTCTCGCTGGCAAGACTATTTGCATTTTGCTGCTTGATGTGCAAGCACCTAAGCTTTACAGCCTGTGGTTTGTTTATTATGGGTAGCATGAGTTGTAGTTCAAGCGTTTGTTCTTGTTTCAGAAACCTTGAGTTTATAGCAGGTGTCTTCATTCGTTACAGGTTGGATCTGGCCACAATGTCACGGGTGTTGAAGAAGAGGCAAGCGGACCCCAAAGTGGTTCAGTATGTCTGGTCAGCCATCGAAGTCATTCGCAATCAGAAACAGATCGCAAATATGGACAGAATCTCAAAGTAAACAGTGTTTTTACCCCCCAACTTTATACTAACTGGATCATGGATTAGACGCTATATTAGATATGTTTTCAGTATGATGACTGTATTTACAGTGCCGTTCAAGAGTCCACATGCGTAAATACTTCTATTTTGCATGATTCTAATTTTATTTGCAAATTATATTATTGGCGTAACAATTTGATCATTGGTCAAATTTGGTTAACATGGTCAATGTCACAAATTTGTCCATTTGATAGGTCACCTAGAAATGGTGAAGAATCTTAAATATTTCTTATTCATTTAACATGTTAACTTTTCTTTGGTTTTACATTTTTTGAAATCCTAAAACTTTGTTTACTGCCAGCTTTAAATTAGATTTTGAATCCTAGATTGTCACTGTGGACTCAGACTTTTGAACCCAGTGGTAATTTAAGTTGCATAAGTAAGATATTCTTGTGACATGGCTTTGCTGTGTGTTTTGATACAGATATTTAAGTCGTGTGTATGGAATGCACCCTAAAGACACAGCCAGGCAGTTGGTCTTAGCAGTGAAAGACGGGCTGGTGGTTGAGACGCTCACAGTGGGCTGCAAGGGCTCCAAGGCTGGGATCGAGCAGGAGGGATACTGGCTACCAGGAGACGAGATGGTGAGACATAAACCAGAGCATGTTTACTTTAAACAAAACATACTTTTATTCATGTACTTCCTGAATGAAAAATGTTAAGGGTAAACATGACCTATATTTCTTATTTTTGTCATGCCAAATGCCAAGACATGCCAAATAGCAGGAATTATTCAATTACAAATCCATTAAATGAAATCATACGTTCAAACTTTTATGTTGCCGGCATCAACCTTCATATTACCATGTAAATATGTTGGCTTAACATGGACATCTGTGTTTGGAATGAAACACTAGCTAATTACTGAATACTAAGCATACTATTTAAAGTAGTAAGTGAAACAGTAAGCAATATTTCACAATAAACGTTTCAAACATTAGGATGCTACAGTATCACATGACTTTGTGCAATATCCAATGAACCACCTCTTTAGATCATTATTAGGGCATGTTTTCTTGGTTAAGTTTATAAGAAAAAAGGTCACATTGGTCATATTAGGTGTCTTTAACTACTACAGTGCTGTGAAAAAGTATTTGCTCTGATGTTTTTATATTTTTGTGTATTTATCATACTAAATTGTTTAAGATCTTCAAATGAGGTATAACATAAGACAAAGGGAACATGAGTAAACACAAAATACAATTTTCAAAGTTATCCAACTATATCACCCATTTGAAAAACGAACTGCCCCCTTAAACTTAATAGCTGGTTGTGCCACCTTTAGCAGCAACAACTGCAACCAAACACTTCTGATAACTGGAGATCAGTCTTTCACAACACTGTGGTGGAATTTTGGCACACTCTTCTTTGCAGAACTGCTTTAGTTCAGCCACTTAGAGGGTTTTGAACTGCCCGTTTAAGGTCCTGCCACAGCATCTCAATCAGGTTCAAGTCAGGACTTTGACTAGGCCACGCCAAAACTTTAATTTTAGCTTTTTTTGAGCCATTCAGAGGTGGACTTACTCCTATACTTTGGATCGTTGTCTTGCTGCATAATCCAGTTGCGCTTGAGCTTCAACTCACGCACTGATAACCGGACGTTCTCCTTTAGGGTTTTCTGGTAGAGAGCAGAATTCATGTTTCCCTCAATTATTGCAAGTCGCCCTGACCCTGAAGCAGCAAAGCATCCTCACACCATCACACTGCCACCACCATTCTTGACCGTAGGTATGATGTTCTTTTTGTGGAATTCTGCAATTGATTTATGCCAGATGTAACGGGACCTCTGTCTTCCAAACAGTTCCACTTTTGTCTCATCAGCTTTGAGGATCATCAAGGTGTGTTTTGGCAAAATTCAGACATGCCTTAATGCTCTTCTGGGTTAGCAGTGGTTTTCGCCTTGCCACTCTTCCATGGATGGCATTTTTGGCCAGTGTCTTTCTGATGAACATTGTGACATTTATTGATGAGAGAGAGGCCTGCAGTTCCTTGGATGTTGTCCTAGGCTTTTTTGTGACTTCCTGGATGAGTTGTTGCTGTGCTCTTGGAGGAATTTTGGAAGGTCGGCCACTTCTGGGAAGGTTCACTACTGTGCCAAGTTTTCTCCATTTGGAGATAATGGCTCTCACTGTGGTTCTTTGGAGTCCCAGAATGAAATAGCTTTGTAACCCTTTCCAGACTGATGTATTTCAATCACCATTTCTGGAAATTCTTTCGACCTTGGCAAACTGGGTGAGACCTTTTGGACAACTTCATGCTGCTGAAAAAGTTCTATTTAGGTGTTGATTTGATTGAACAGTGCTGGCAGTAATCAGGCCTGGGTGTGTCTAGTCCTGCTGAACCCCATTATGAATGCAGTTTTAATAGATTTGGGAATTTAGTAACTAAGGGGGCAAATACTTTTTCACACAGGCCCAGTTAGTATTGGATAACTTTTTTGCTTCATTAAATAACATTATCATTTAAAAACTGTATTTTGTGTTTACTCAGATTGCCTTTGTTTTATGTTAGATTTTGTTTGATGTTTTGAAAATATATAGTATGAGAGATACACAAAAACAAAAGAAATCCGGATGGGAGAAAATACTTTTTTCAGAACACTGTATGTACTAACATTAAAATACAGACAATGCAATGAATTTACTATGTTTTTCTGCAAAGTTCTCACAAGATTCACATTTGCTGCTACTGAGGTTGAGGTACAGGTAGGTTTAGGAGTAGGGTTAGGGTTTAGGGGTAAGGATTGGGTTAAGGTTAGTTTGACGGTTAGAGGTAAGGCTAACAGTGTAACTACAAATGTAATTAAATGCAGGTACTTTAAAATGTAAATACAATGCAGCAACACGTATGTACAAAGTGAGTACATAGTAGTTAAAGACACCTACTATAAAGTGGGGCTGAGAAAAATCAAGCGCTTGATTTCCAAGTTCACAACTTTTATACATGATAGAGAGTTTTGAGCTGTAAACCTCCTCCATATGCACCCAGGGCAATAGTGAGGGTTGATGTGTCAGTGCCTTCACCAGCACACAGAGACATTCCTCTGCTGTGTGAGAGAGAACTTTTGGAGGAAACAGTGTTTGTTTTTGGGGAATGGCTTACAGCTAGGAATAAATGTACTTCTTAGCCTGTATATGTCTGTCCCAGGCTTCATCCCTCATTTATGGGGTTTTCATAAAAAAAATACACCAAATTCTTGACTGACTTGCGTGGAAAATTGCTAGATATGTAAAAACGGCACTTTATATGAAAATATCGTTATACATAGCAGTTTAGGTTAAAGGAATGTTGCAGGTTGAATACATGTTAAGCTTAATCGACAGCATTTGTGGCATAATGTTGATCACCACAAAAAATATATGACTCGTCCCTTGTTTATTAAAAATAAAAATAAAAAAGCAAATATCACGGTTACAGTGAGGTACTTAGAATGGAAGTTGTAAGTGCATAAACATTGAAATACACCTTGTTTCAAAAGTACATCCACAAGATGTAAACATCATAGGTGTTAACTTGATTGTAGTGTGATAAAATTGTTTACTAACCTTATCAGTGTGAAGTTATATCCAATATTAAAACTCCGTTGCCATGACGATGCAACACCGGAAACCCTGTAAACAATTTTATCACTCTAAAATCCTGTAGAACAGATTTTGTCAGATTAAAATCATGTTAAACATGTATATTGTTTATGTCTTGTAGTATACTTTTGAAACGATGTGTATTTAAATGTTTATGGACTGGCTCCATTCACTTCTATTGTAAGTGGAAGTGTAATTTTTGCTTTACGAAAGTTTTTTTGTTTATGGTAATCAGTATTATGCTACAAAAGCTGTAAATTGAGCTTAACTTGTATTGAACCTGGAACATTGTTTTTAATGTGTATGTAATTTGTGTGCTGAATTCTGGTACTTTTCACAAAAAATGCTTGTCCCTAACACAGAGTCCCTTACATGGAGTGCCAGTGGTTAGTTTCAGCCAGCCTTAGCTTTCAGATAAGGATTTTAAACAATGTTTTTTGGGTCACTTGCAATCACAGGACCAGATGTCAGAGGGAAGCAAGGTATGTTCACATCCAGATGCTGTGAGTTCTTTACTTAACTTAATCTACCCTTTAATTAGTGGTCTGTTTAACCTCTACATGGAACAGCACCTGAATTGAGTCAAGCTTTTATATGGTATCTTAGCGCTTAGTTTTCCCCTCTAAATACTAAACTTTCTATTCATATCATTCTAAATCCTTGAGTCAGTAATGCACATTCAACATGTGTATAATCATAACATTTTGATTGACAAGAGTATCACACTGTTGATACTGGTATGTAGGGTTATACTGGTATCAACAAGCTTAATTTCACTTCAGAGCTGTGATGTGTGTGGTATTTGTGTCCTTGTTTTGCCACTGAATGCTCAGTATTAGTGATTTTTCTCTTCTATAGCTCTCTCTACTCTCTAATGCTCCTTTTCCATGTGTTTCACACACACATTTAACATATTTTCAAACACAAAGCCAAATTTTTGTCAATATGAAGACCAGTTTAACCTCAAGCTTGAAGCCAGTTCTCAAAGTTAGCAAGCTGTTAAAGCTGAAGTGTGTAATTCCTGCACCACTGAATGAAATCGCAAAAATAAATATTGTTTTCAAAACAGCTTTTTCAAATACGCTTCCATCTGCTATTGATCGAATAAACAGATAGTCCCGACCCAACTCACTCCATTGGTCGAGTCAGTGTTTTTGTCGGGCTGGACGAGCCGCTTAGAATAAACAGAAATTTTTATAGTGCCACAGACATGGTGTTTACAGTTTTCGAGAAAATTAACCTATGAATTGTATTAATAGTTGTCTCTGCATATGAAACTGTAATAGCAGAAAGTATTTTAACACTGAAAAGGTTACACACTTCAGCTTTAACCAGGGTATAGGCCAGTGTCAGAAATGTTCCATTAAAGCTAAAGTGTGTAATTCCTGCGCCACCAAACGAAATTGCAAAAATAAACAATGTTTTCGAATACGCCCCGTCTGCTGTTGATCGAGCAATCAGATAGTCCAGCCCCCAACTCACGCCATTGGTTGAGGCAATGTAATTGTGTTTGTATGGATGGGTCGTTCAAAACAAGCATAGGAATTTTTGATAGCGCCACAGAGACACAGTGTTTGTAGTTTTTGAGACAAGCTACATATGGCTCACAGTTGTCTCTGCATATTAAACTGGGATAAGAGAAAGTATTTTAACACAGAAAAAGTTACACACTTTAGCTTAAAGTAAAATTTGAGTTTCTTTTCAGGGGCCTCTTTTTCTTACCATAAAGTGTACTATGTTTCATCCTTTCGTATCAAGTACTTCATTAACATATATTAACAAATTCAATTCAATAACATAAATTATCAAACTGAATAATCAGATGGAGAATTTATGAATTATTGTTTTCCTGTAAAATAAAAACATTTAACATCTCACATTTTATGCAATAATATGTTTAATTAGAACATAATATTAATGTTTTTTACATTTTTGTTTTTAGGGGCATTTTTGCCCCAAGTCCCCATTAATTTCTGTCCTTGTTTAGACTAATTTTAAATATAACTATATTGAAAAGTTTGTGGACAAACTTTAGCTTGGCTTGAAAAAGCCTAGTCTGAAGTTTATAGGTAGATACATAGATAGATAGATAGGTAGATAGATTAGCTTGGTGTTGTTAATATATTTTAGCATGTTGCTAACATGTATTAGCACTTAGCTAAGCAATGTTTGCATAATTTAATATGATGGTAGCAAGTTTTATCACTTAGCTAGGCGTTGCTAGCATGTTTTAGCACTTAGCTAGGTGTTTCTAGCGTGTTTTAGCATGTTGCTAGCATGTTGCTTTTATGTTTTAGCACTTAGCTAGGCATTGCTAGCATATTTTAGCACTTAGCTAGGTGTTGCTAGTGTGATTTAGCATGTCGCTAGAATGTTGCTAGCATGTTTTAGCACTTAGCTAGGCATTGCTAACATGTTTTAGCACTAAGCTAGGTGTTGCTAGCATGTTTTAGCACTTAGCTAGGCATTGCAAACATGTTTTTGCATGTTACTAGCATTTTTCAAGCCAACCTAATAATAATCTTCTAGCTGGGCCTTATCTCTTGTAGACAATACCAACATTTTTCTGAAATAACTCTGCTCTGTATACGGTCTATGTAGATTTTGTAAACATCCACTGTAACCAGAGCAGGGAATATGGTGAAACTTGTCTAATGTGTGTTGGAAGACTGTTCTGTTTAAGGTCTGTTATGTAGTTTGAACAGATTTGGAGAGGATGGTTTGAACATGTGGTGAATGTGATCGTGGCATGTGAGAATGTGATTGCTCACTGTTTCTTACACAAAACACTTAGTCATATTTGAGGTTTGATTTAAATGGTCATTTGATGGAACAGAGAAGTGCACACATTCATTCATTTGCAGTTTTGGATTTGTAGGTTTCATAAAAGTGCTCTAATAGTGTTTAATCTGTGTTAAACAGGCTTTATCCTTTGTCCTAATTTGTTCTTGTGAGTGTTTGTAACATTTTATTGGAATTGCAAAGATATCTGAAACCTGTTTTAAAAATGGCCATTTAAATTGAACCAAAAGTACAACAATGTTACTTTTGTATTCTCTGTTTCTCTGAAAATATCAAACATATTAAACATTTATGATTAATGTTTGTTAGATCTTTGTTATAATGAAAAAGTTGGGGTTTTTTTGCTTTGGAAACTGCTAATCAGATAAGACCAGCCCTCATACTCATAGCTTGAAAAATTAGCTAAAGTCCTCAAAGTTGATTTAAAATGATAGTTACTTATGACTTTCTTTCTTCCATGCACTACAAAGGACAAGTTAGGCAGAATGTTAGGAACCGACAGCCTCAGTCACCATTTACTTTCATTGAATGGTAAAAAGATTCTATGAAAGTGAATGGGGACCAAGGCTGTCAGTCCCTAACATATGGGTTTGGATTGGAACAACATGAGGGTGAGTAAAAGATGACCAAATTTTTATTTTTGGGTGAGCTAACCCTTTGAATATAGAAATTGACATATAGTACTTTTATAGAAAATTTCACCATTTTGAAGTACATTTCAGAGTAAGAGGGCTGATCTTGGATCTTTTCCCCAAGAAATAACTTGCAGGATAAGAAAGGGAAAAATGTATCCTGGATCAGTGATTTTATTCCTCGGAGCTTTGTGTGTGTGTGTGTGTGTGTGGGTCAGAGCGATGTGGCCCAGGTGGGCTGGGATGTGCATTACTGTACTGTGTGTGTTTCAGGACTGGGAGGCAGAAAGTCATGACTGGTACTGCTTTGAGTGCCATCTGCCCGGAGACGTGATGGAATGTGACGGCTGTTTCCGTGTCTACCACCTTCGGTGTGTGTCTGAAGACCACCGGCCACGGGACACCACCTCCCACTGGCAGTGCGGTATCTGCAGGGTGGGTATGGATACAGATAGTTTCGATACTAAATTCTGATTGGATGATTCATCTGCTCATGACTCCAGTTTTTGCCCATGACTTTGGCAGCCATCTTGAAATGTTATGAAAATTAACTTTTGCAAACTCGTCCCACAGCCTTCATCGGATCTTTTCCAAATTTTTGTCAGAGCACCTTGAGAAACTGCTGGCCAGAAGTTTTTTGATAGACCAAACCGTTTTTTCATAACGCATCAACGAATTCAGCGGCGAGGACACCAAACAGGAATTGAGGCTGAATCTCGAAAATGCATTGTCCAATTAAAACAAAACTAGATATACTTCATTAGGACCATGATCTGAGGGGACATGGCAAGTTTGGGGACAGTGCCACCTATGGGTTAAGAAATCTCAAAAATGGCAATTTTTTCCCATAACTCAGCTAGATGTTGTTGGATTCTTTAGGTCATACGGAATCCGATGATAGTTTTTTTTCTATGATTGTCCATATCGCCTGTCCACAAGTTTGAAATTGATCAAAAACACTATCTTTCCAACCGTTTGGCATATCAAAACGAAACTTGGTAAACCCTGAACTAACCTGGGCTATGTTTCCCAAAAGCATCGCAAGCTTAAGTTGATTGTAGAGACCATTGGTGCCAATTGGTGCCTCTGATCTCTTTCCTTCCATCATACCAAATACAATGATACCAATCTTTTCAAAGTCTGCCATTCTGACTTTCATTTTCATCTGCCATTTTTAACTGGTCCTGCAGCTTTCATCAGATCGTTCCCAAATATTGGTCTGATAATCTTTACACTCAGCTGGCAAAAAATTTGCAAAAGATTTTTCATATTCCAAACCGTTTTCCTGTAACACAGCAACAAATTTGACCATGAAGGTGTCCATCAGAAGTGAAACTTTTAACACTTTGGCCAATTCTCACTACATTTGGCTGGGCTGGATTGTCAAAGCATGTCAGACAAAGGTTATTTAATGGATGCAATATATTAATTCAACTTTGCATTAGTAGTGTCTTACCAATGGTTTTGTTTGCTGACTCTTATTTTGCTATGCCTGTTTTGCTATGAGACAACAGTGTGTCTGGTGTGGCTCAGAATGTTAGTGCTCTGAGTTTGAATCAGAATGTTCAAGAGAACGGGGGTTCAAATCCAGTCTTGAACAAGAGCATAAATGCTTCTGTTTCTTTTGAATTTGCATCTTGCTGAGCACAATAAAGGCTGATCTCATGGGCTAAAGGGCTAAAGTAATCAAATGAATGCTTTAAATCTGTGGTTCTCAATTCTGGTCCAGAGGACCTACAGCACTTGCCCCTTTTAGTATGTCTCACTTATGTGCAGTGCTGTGGATCCCCAGGACTTATGTTTGTCTCTTTGGCAGTTTTGGGCTATGTCTGCTGAGTGGCATAGTGTGTAAAGCAGTGAGCTAACATTTCAAACGCATCCAAGTCTGGTGTATGAGTCACACCTAGACTGGTGTGAAAGTTGTACTACTGTTGACTTTTGAGTCCTCACATTGTGCCTACTGCAACATATCCCTTGCTTGAGGAGTGCTTGGCCCCGATTTTGTTTGGTGCTCTTAGTGGCACAGAAATGAAATACAAAACCTTTAAAGATAAAAATGAAATAATTTTTGGATTTGATTTGATTTTTGTTGGACTTTTAAACCTCAATTTGCGCAGATAATTTTGTGGATATTGAGTCATTTGTTTCTTGCGGTGATGTTTACAGGGCAGTAAAAGGAAGAATTTGAACAAACAGGAAATGACAACATGCCTGAAGTTCATTCTTGGCCGCATGAAGGAAAGGGTGCGTTTCACAGTTTTGTTTTACACTTTGCCGCACTAATGTAGAAATGAAGGCTTTTCTCTCACTTGCATCTTCCATTCAGATGGCAAATCATAAACTGTGGACAGATTTTAATTTTCCCTTCTCTCAGGCTGTTGACCTGCAGAAGAGAGGCAAAGAGTCCAAGCAGCCCGTGTACAAAAGACTCATCCACACACCTCTGGATGTGGATAATATACAAGAGGTACATGAACCACACACCACATATAGAAACAATTTAATGACACAACAGCAAACATAGAGTGCAAGTAGTGTAGTCTGATTCAGGAACCAATGACTCTTATGAACCAGTTCTTTTCAGTGAACCAAAAACACTTTGAATCATTTGGAGTGGTTATGCACATGCTTATCGTGTTCAACTAAAAAAGGAGAAGCCAAATTTATTCGAGCAAGAGGAAGTGGTGTAATTTTGCTAGGATAAACCCTTTGGTCTTTGTTTTTATAGAAATGAAAAAATACAGTTATTAATTGTTGACAAGCATTATAAAAATATAGTTTACACCCCGAAACAATTAAAAGGGACTTTATTTCAGTTGTTGGTTTTCATTTTTATTCCTTGAACCATTTCTATTCCTTACTCAAAAGTACTAACAGAATCATTAATGGTCCCGTTAAAGAACCAGAACGATAAGCAGAATCAGAATCTGAATCAGAAACATTTAATTACTCACAATTCCCATCCCTAGAAAAAATTCAAACCATCAACATTGATGTGTTCTCTGATTTCTTCTGTTTCATAGAACATCTCAGAGGGGAAATATAAGAGTTTTGAGGAGTTCAGGGCTGATGCTCAGCTTATAGTTCACAACACAGCCATTCTGCATGGAGGTGAGGCAGTTTGAAACACAGTCATTGACATGATTTATGAAACAGCATACACTTCACTTGTCAACAAATGCACTTCACAAGTGTCAACTTGACCGATTTCATATTCTCCGTCAACAGTGAACAGTGATCAGACCGAAATTGCCAGACTTCTCTATAATGACACATGCCATGAGGTCAGACCACACGAACAGTTGGAATTTTAAGCTTGTTTAATGCACTAGAAAAACATGGTTAAGACTTTTGCTGTTTGGGTAGGAAAACATTTAGATGCTAATATGTGGAAGTTCTTATGCTATTTCCAACAGGAAAAATTGGATGAATTTAAAATGAATTGTCCAATTATTTGTTTTCCTCCAGCTGAATGAACTACTGTTGTGCAGAAACTGCTTCTATCTTTCAAATGCACGACCCGACAACTGGTTCTGTTATCCATGTGTAAGCACAGACACACACGCTCATTCATACTCCATTTGGTGTGACATACGATTTGTTAATGTAACATATTAAAAGATGTTTTTCTTTGTGCACAGAGTCCGAATCATGAGCTGGTGTGGGCCAGGATGAAGGGGTTTGGTTACTGGCCTGCCAAGGTGATGCAGAGGGAGGGTAACCAGGTGGATGTGCGGTTTTTTGGTCACCAGCACCAAAGGTAAATCGCAGGTTATTCTATGTTTAAGAAAACAATATGAAGTTGACAAATAGCATAGACATTAACTTTATTTAGATTTTTTTTAAAGATCAGTTTCGCACCATTTTAAAATGTCTTTTTGCATCACTAGTTGATCTCAGTAGTGCAGTATGACAAATTATTTTTTTTAAAGTACAGATATTCGGTAACACTTTAGAATACTGTTCCATTTGTTAACATTAGTTAACATGAACTAACAATGAACAATTCTTTTACAGCATTTATTAATTTTGGTTCATGTTAATCTCAACAAATAGTAATTCATTTTTTAAATCAAAAGTTGAATATGTTAACATTAGTTAATGATTAA
Source organism: Myxocyprinus asiaticus (assembly GCF_019703515.2). NCBI lineage: Eukaryota > Metazoa > Chordata > Actinopteri > Cypriniformes > Catostomidae > Myxocyprinus > Myxocyprinus asiaticus. The sequence continues at coordinate 11,459,181 of NC_059384.1, forward strand.
CTAACATGAACTAACAATGAACAACTGTATTTTTATTAACTAACATTATCAAAGCGTAATAAATGTACAAAATACATTATATTGTTAATGTTTTGCTAATGATACCTAATGCATTTACTGATTTTAACAAATGGAACCTTATTGTAAAATGTTACCAAATATTCCATGCAGTCTCTCAATTAATTTGAGGTCATAAAAACATAAGTATACCTAATTATTAAAGTAGTTTTACTGTTACTGCTTGAGATGTCATGTCAGCTACCAATCTATAGTTTAAGTGACTAAATGTAGACTAAAAATTGATTTTTCAATGACGTGACACTAGGTTTTTTTCCCCAGATCAATTAAGTTACTAAAAAAAAACAAAAAAAAAACATATTCAAATAATTTCCAAGTTTAAAGTACTGAAATAAATAAATAAAAATAACAATAATAAAATAAATGTCTCATTAAATGTTGAAATTCTTAAAAGGAAGAGTTTGGAATACTGTATTATTTTATATATATAAAGATGACATTTTATTTTAAAATATTATTCATATTTGAAAAACTTTAAAACACCAGATCAAAGCCAACGTGCAAGAAGCCATTCTGTTGTCATGTAAAAAAAAAACATAAAACAGAGAAGACCTCTTTAGACCCTCATGAATGTATGTGAAGTTTTTAAAAAAAATCAGATATTTTAACATTTTTATGGAAAGGCACATTTTCTTCATGATATTTGTGAAAAATATTTTTTTATCTTGAAAAATATATTAAATTAATGATCAAGTTGTGTACTTTCACGTGTATTCAGGGTGTAAGGTAAGTATTTTAATACCTGTTACTTGATGGTTACACCACTTGACATCAATTTTGTTTAAAAAAAAAATGTTTAAACCACATGGACACAAATATTGCATTTTTTTTTTTATATTTCTCATTTTTATCATCTTAGACCACCTGATTAGTCAGAGACCCATATACTTCAAGCTACATCCTGAACTTAACAGGATTTTCAGTGGAACTAGTTTTGACTCGCAGCTTAATCCTAGACTAGGTGCGAGTCAGTGTCTGGAGAAACTGGCTTGTAAGGCAGACCTGTGTCTGTTTTGCTGCAGGGCATGGATTCCTTCTGACAACATCCAGGAGATCTCTGTGAGTGTGCAGCAGCTGCAGGTGAAGCGGAGCGCCGGGTGGAAGAAGGCGTGTGATGAGCTGGAGCTCCACCAGCGATACCTGAGAGAAGGACGCACCTGGAAGGGCAAGCTGGAAGAAAAGCATGACCGGTCGGAGAGGCATGATAGACAGGAAGACAGACAGGAGGAGGCGGAGTCTAGCATCTCCTCTACATCCAATGAGCAGGTGAGCGCTCTGCTGCTCTCTAGTGATGTTTCTTGGCTACTATTGATGAGGATTGTAATTATAGGGTTGCTTTAGTGGGTTTATTGCTGGATGAAAGGGAATTTGCACATTTATATTATGTTGTAATTACAGAGGGTTTTTTTGTTGTTATATTAGTGCAAAACATAGCCAAATTGATATTGCCTTTTTGACAATTAATCACAGGAATGTTGAAATTGCTTTAGCTTCCTTCAAATTTATTGCATGTATTTACTGCAATAGCATAAGGCCTCTCAATTTGTTACATTATTATTTATGGGGGTGATAAATAAATCATTCATTAAATGCACCCAAACAGATTTGATTTACACACTTATGTTTTGTATTGCAGCACTGTTAATGTTGTTGACTTGTGATTAATTGCTTGTGTCTGTATTGCTCATCATTTGTAAGTCACTTTGGATAAAATCATCTGCTAAAATGAATCAATTTAAAGGTGTAAGTGCGTAATGCAGTGTGTAATTTCTACAATCTGTTTGTTTGAGTGACTCAACTGGGTCCGACACAACATGGGCTCAACAAATGACTCGAGTTTGAAGCTTTACTACCAGTTTGTCCAATTTAGTTCACCCAAAAATGAAGATTCTCTCATCATTTACTCACCCTCATGCCATCCCAGATGTGTATGACTTTCTTTCTTCTGCTAAACACAAACTAAGATATTTTAGAAGAATATTTCAGCTCTGTAGGTCCATACAATACAAATGAATGGTGACCAGACCTTTGAAGCTCCTAAAATCACAAAGGCAGCGTAAAAGTAATCCATACAACTCCAGTGGTTTAATATTTGTCTTCTGAAGTGATGCAGCCATTTTGAGTGAGAAACAAATCAGTATTTTAATCCTTTTTTACTATCAATTTCCACTTTCACTTTCAGACTGTGAAAGTGAAAGTGGAGATTTATAGTAAAAAAGTTCTTCAATATTAATCTGTTTCTCACCCACAACTATCATATCACTTCTGAAGATACAGATTTAACCACTGGAGTCGTATGGATTGCCTTTATGTGCCTTTTGGAGCTTGAAAGGTCTGGTCGCCATTCACTTACGTTGTATGGACCTACAGAGCTGAAATATTCTAAAAATCAATTTTCATTTTTTGGGTGAACTATCCCTTTAAGCAAGATTGGCTTTGCTTAATTTAGCATGTAGTTTCCATATTTTTCAGCATTCTACTTTTGTGTATTTCTACAGTCGAAAGTCAACCAAGAGCCTAAAGCAAAAAAGAGCCGCCGTTCCCAAGTCGCTGAGGCCAAAGAAGAGGTTGGTAATACATAATGGGCAGTGGTAGCTCAACGGTTAAGGCTCTGGGTTACTGATCAGAAGGTCGGGGGTTCAAGCCCCAGCACCGCCAAGATGCCACTGTTGGGCCCTTGAGCAAGGCCCTTAACCCTATCTGCTCCAGGGGTGCCGTATCATGGCTGACCCTGCACTCTGACCCCAGCCTAGCTGGGATATGTGAAAAAGAAGAATTTCACCGTATATGTGCAAATGTATAATGTGTGATAAATAAAGAAAATTATAATTATATAATTATAATGGCCTATCGAATTACAAACGTTATGTAGAGTTTATGTCGCCTTTATCATTCCCTGTTGTTCTTTCAGGAACCTGAGCCTGAGATGGAGGCCGTCAGCTCCAGTCAAGAGATCCCGACAGCTTTTCCCCATCAGCCAGAGCGTATGTCCGTCTCCACCCAGACCAAGAAATCTGCCTCATCTTCCTCTTCTTCCTCGCCAACCCCCCGCATGGTACACAGAGGCACACAGACAGTCAATGAGGGCAACTGTCAAAACATGTGCCACGACAAATACACCAAGATCTTCAGTGACGTTAAAGAAATGATGAAGGCTGAGAATAAACGGGAGACCGAACGTGTTCTCAAAGAGGCTCTGGACAAGGTGAGTAACATTGACTCAATTTGAATGAATTTGTTTACAACTTGTATTGCCCTCTAGCTCCCTCTTGTGGCAGGGTTCACATACAGCCTGAAACATTTTGGGAGAGACAACTGCATTTATTTGCAAGTTATGATTTATGAAGCTATGTTTGTACAGAATAAAAATGTCAGTCCTACTACTGCAAACTGGGCATGGTTGTCATAGTGATAATCATAGCATTGCCACAGTCGCGATAACTCTGGTATGTGCTCGTTCTTACAGTTGCGAGGGGAGATGGAGGAAGAGAAGAGGCAGGCGGTGAGCAAAGCGGTGTCCAGCACACAGGCTGAGATGGAGAGAAAGTGTAAACAGGTGAAGGAGAAGTGCAAAGAGGAGCTCATGGAGGAGATGAAGAAGATGGTGGCTCAGCATAAACAACTGATTTCCCAGACCAAGAAGAAGCAGTGGGTGAGTGAATCTTCACAGTGCCCCAGGCTGAGTTAAATCTGACAGAAGATCAATAGCGTCAATAAGCTGTTAGAACCACACAGTCTTATCATTCATGATGGAAAGGAGTGAATATCTTAATGTCTGGGTGAAATGGAAAAAAAAAAATACCCCAGTCATATTCCACACCAAAATAATAATAATAATAATATGAAAATGTATTTTGCATAAAGAAAATGAAGACCACTTTGTAAGACCATAAAGGTATTTTTTTGCATTGTGACATTTTCATTATTTTCACATTTTGATGTTGGCTTGACAAAGCCTGGTCTGAAAGTTTTAAGTAATTAAAAAAGTTTGAAGGTTATAGATAAAGAAAGAACGAAAACAAGGCAAGAAAGAGAGACAGGGTGTGTCTCAATCAGCTCCCTATGTCGTGAATCAGTACAGGTGCTGGTCATATAATTAGAATATCATCAAAAAGTTGATTTATTTCACTAATTCCATTCAAAAAGTGAAACTTGTATATTATATTCATTCATTACACACAGACTGATACATTTCAAATGTTTATTTCTTTTAATTTTGATGATTATAACTGACAACTAAGGAAAATCCCAAATTCAGTATCTCAGAAAATTAGAATATTACTTAAGACCAGTACAAAGAAAGGATTTTTAGAAATCTTGGCCAACTGAAAAGTATGAACATGAAAAGTATGAGCATGTACAGCACTCAATACTTAGTTGGGGCTCCTTTTGCCTGAATTACTGCAGCAATGCGGCGTGGCATGGAGTCGATCAGTCTGTGGCACTGCTCAGGTGTTATGAGAGCCCAGGTTGCTCTGATAGTGGCCTTCAGCTCTTCTGCATTGTTGGGTCTGGCATATCGCATCTTCCTCTTCACAATACCCCATAGATTTTCTATGGGGTTAAGGTCAGGCGAGTTTGCTGGCCAATTAAGAACAGGGATACCATGGTCCTTAAACCAGATACTGGTTGCTTTGGCACTGTGTGCAGGTGCCAAGTCCTGTTGGAAAATGAAATCTGCATCTCCATAAAGTTGGTCAGCAGCAGGAAGCATGAAGTGCTCTAAAACTTCCTGGTATACGGCTGCGTTGACCTTGGACCTCAGAAAACACAGTGGACCAACACCAGCAGATGACATGGCACCCCAAACCATCACTGACTGTGGAAACTTTACACTGGACCTCAAGCAACGTGGATTGTGTGCCTCTCCTCTCTTCCTCCAGACTCTGGGACCCTGATTTCCAAAGGAAATGCAAAATTTACTTTCATCAGAGAACATAACTTTGGACCACTCAGCAGCAGTCCAGTCCTTTTTGTCTTTAGCCCAGGCGAGACGCTTCAGACGCTGTCTGTTGTTCAAGAGTGACTTGACACAAGGAATGCGACAGCTGAAACCCATGTCTTGCATACGTCTGTGCGTAGTGGTTCTCCCCCCACATTTTTGAATGGGTTTTGTTTCACAGTCCTCTCCAGGGTGCGGTTATCCCTATTGCTTGTACACTTTTTTCTACCACATCTTTTCCTTCCCTTCGCCTCTCTATTAATGTGCTTGGACACAGAGCTCTGTGAACAGCCAGCCTCTTTTGCAATGACCTTTTGTGTCTTGCCCTCCTTGTGCAACGTGTCAATGGTCATCTTTTGGACAACTGTCAAGTCAGCAGTCTTCCCCATGATTGTGTAGCGTACAGAACTAGACTGAGAGACCATTTAAAGGCCTTTGCAGGTGTTTTGAGTTAATTAGCTGATTAGAGTGTGGCACCAGGTGTCTTCAATATTGAACCTTTTCACAATATTCTAATTTTCTGAGATACTGAATTTGGGATTTTCCTTAGTTGTCAGTTATAATCATCAAAATTAAAAGAAATAAACATTTGAAATATATCAGTCTGTGTGTAATGAATGAATATAATATACAAATTTCACTTTTTGAATGGAATTAGTGAAATAAATCAACTTTTTGATGATATTCTAATTATATGACCAGAACCTGTATATCATGAACACTATTCCGGGCACTGGCAAGGGTGTTCATCCACTGAACATAGGGATACTTACGACTCAATTACCTGCAAAATGTTAATGAGCTTGCGCTTTTAAGCACAGTTGTTATTAATCACCACCATCGCTGTATAAATAAATCGTTTTATTTTCATTGAAGATATTCAAACGTAGTGTTATTATGAAAGGTAAATTACATTAAATAAAGAAATTAAAATATAAAGGATTGTATTTTAAACCTACTTTTAAAACTCGTAATATTTAAAGACGCACTCAGTCATTCTAATCCAATACGCTGTTTGTCAATTTCTGTTCAAGCATACATAGTCTGAATAAAGGTTGAAGGAAGAAAAGTCATCTGATAATGAACCAGCTTGCAGCATAATCACACATTATAGGTGCACTCAGTAACGTTTGTCTTTGTGTAATCTTGGACTTACACTGACACCTAGCGGCTTGGATGTAGCATCATTTAAAATCAATAGTTTTCAGTTTCAGATGCCATTGTAGAAATTTAGTATTGACAGTCAGCCATGATTACTTTAATCAATGAGTGAAAGTGTCAAATAACAATACGGTTACTGAAATTAAGCAAGTAGTATTCGGCTGGTCATGTGATTCTAACATGGCAGCCCCCATGTGCGGACCCTCTCCATGTAGAATAAAACAGCTTTTATAAGGTTACGGATATGACTGGAGTCTTCATTTTAATGTGAGTGCTCATGATTTCCTACATATATTGCAAACTAACAATTCATGTCTTTAGGAGTTAAACGTTTTTAATGAGAAAAAACTACAGAGATCACATTTAACATTCAGCAGTGTATGCAATACATCAGAATACATTTAGTTTAAAATCATTGTATACAAGTACAGATGTTGTGTAGTTGTTTTGATGTTGTTTGGTTGGAAAAAACAATTATTTGGTTTTGTAGATTTTGACTACTGAGTTGTAAATAAATTATTATTCTGTCCAAGTCATCCATTTCAAAAAAAAGTTTTTTTTTGTATAAATTTTTAGTTTTGTAATGAAATAAATGAATATGGTGGCACAATTATATTTTTGTCTACAAAACTAATTTGAAACATTTAAACATACACCTTCAGATCAAAAGATTTTTAAGATCATGAGAAACATTTCAGACAAGTGATTTCAAAACTTTTGTACGGTAGTGTATATAATGGATGAATGGGGGAAAATTCCACTTTTTAAACTTAAACTTGTGTCTTCAGTGCTCAAATGCTTAAGTGTTATTAGAAGAAATGGTGATGTTTCACAGTGGTAAACACTCGACTGTCCTAACTTTTTTGGAGTGTGTTGCAATCATCTGATTTGAAATTACTGTAAATTTTCAAAAAAGAATGAAATTCACAAGGAAAAACATCATATAATGTGTAGTTGTAGTGCTTTCAATATAGCAAAGGATGAATATAATTTATAAATCACTCCTTTTGGATTTTATTAGCATTTTTCATAATGTACCAACTTTTTCAGAATTGGGGTTATATATGAGATTTCAAGAAGACAACAGGATTTCTTAATAATAATAATAATAATAATAATAATAATAATAAGGCAGAGGCTATTTGCACTAAGTGCACAGTGTTAGACAGATACTATTTGCACCCCTATTAAATACTAAAAGGGCATCACTGCAGTGTGTTTATTTAGAGTCCCACAGACACCCTACACTACCCAATCACTGCGAGGAAATCAACCTTTATATTCATTTTATTTATGATTATAAGTAGTAGTAATTACAAATATAAAGAGCGGAGCCAGAAAATGGGGGAAATCTGGGTCTAAAGGAGGATTAAAACCCAGGTCATCCGCATAGAAAAATCACATTCACACCGTCTTATCACACTAAGTCATTGCAGAGACACTTAAGGAGCAGTTTTTCTTTAATTTCTTTGTTTCCACCAGACTATTTCAGTGCAAATAGCTGCACTATGTGGCAGGTTTTTACACCTAGTGCAAATAGTCACTCTATGATGATGATAATAATAATGTTATATTATTGAAGTGTCTGATGATTTCCATCATTACTAAGCTAAAATTCAAGCAACAAAGCACAGGCGAAAGCATCTTAACAGAATGTGCATGCGTGAGAAGTTGACGAGAGAGGGATCCCTTCTAGACACGACCATTTATCCATCGGAAGCAGCAGCGACGTCTCCTCAAAACCACACGTCAAAATAAAAGCATGATTCAAAATAAAAGCTAGATGCCTGAAATTGAAGAAATTGCAATAGAATTATATTATAACTGTATAGTAAAATGTAATATTCACTGTAATATTAATAATATTAATGAATAAATAATAATAAAAAATTAAGCAATATATCACAAGCAAGTGCTGTTGTACGGAAAAGTTTGTATTCATTACTTTTTAAAAATTGTAAGAATTAATTTGATTAGACACAATTTTGATGTTGAAATTAGATTAAACTTTAAAACATGGGATTCTGCAAAAAAAAATAAAAAATACTAATAATAAAACAGATTTCATTTGAAGGAAACATGCTTTCTTATAATTTATTATTTACATTTGAAATGTAACTTTAAATAGGCTAAAGGAGTGTGTTCAATAGGACATGACCGTATTAGCGTATTTTTGCTGTGGTATCCGAATTGGTATCACTACCGATACTATAATTTTGGTACTGTGACAACTCTATATGCATTCTTTTGTAAGTCTTTAGCATCTCAGTACTTCTTTATGTTGACGCTGTATTATGAATTTCAGTGTTATAACTGTGAAGAGGAGGCGATGTACCACTGCTGCTGGAACACGTCCTACTGCTCCATCAAATGCCAGCAGGAGCATTGGCACGCCGACCACAAACGTACCTGTCGCCGGAAGAGATGAGATGCACCAACTACGCCAACCCTCTCGAGCCACGCTATTGGATAGATCTATCTTAAAATCTCACCACCTTGCCCCTGCCTGAGGATTCTTTGTTTTAAGCCAGCATTTTAAACCCCAGCTCTCTAGAACACTTTTACTGGGACATTTTACTGAGTTGCGGTGAATGCTAATAGGGCAGTGAGTGTGGGATGTCATGATCCTCCTGGAAATGTTTTTATGTTTTGGAATTTCTGGTATCACTTTGCATATCCCTTTTGTTTTTAAATCTTTTATTTGCTGTACAGTGGACAACAACTTTGCTTGCATACAGACTAGCTGAATGTGAAGTACTAGTACTCTTTTTTTTTTTTAAACCTCTTAATCACGAGCTATGTAGATATTTGACTTTTTATAATGTGAGAATCATGTCCGCCGCATACATTAAGTGAAGTTGGTGCTTTTGAACTCGACGGTTGGTTTTTATCAGTGGTTGTGATGTGTCAATATTTTGGGAACAGGGTTTAAAGATGGCAGGTCACATCTGTCTGAATGATACAATCTTCCATTAATGAATATGCATATATTGTGGTTACACTTTTAAATAGACCTTTAAATTTGTAACAAGAAAACTAAATTATGTGCGAATTTTGGGTCCATTTATGTAGCTTAAGTGTACTAAATCTTTGCCAACTGGGATCTTTAGTGAGGTTTATACGTGTCTAACTTAATCCAGTTTTAGTGTGGGCATATTTGCTTGTACGAACTGTTACCATGTCCTCCCAGACAGAAAGAACATTATCTGTTGATTCCAGGTGATTAAGATCCCATTAAATTGCAAATTTTAATCAAGAATGAAGACTGTATAGAGATCAGAGTAAATGAAACAATCAGAAATTATTGCTAAGGGGTTACCCAGGGATTTATAATTGAGAATTACCATTCTCCTGCACTTTGTGACCTGAGGGAGATGTTAAAGAGAGCGTTCACCCTAAAAGGAAAATTCTGTCATTATTTACTAACCTTCATGTCGTTCTGACTTTTCTTCCGTGGAACACGAACTACTTTTAGTACTGTGTTACCAAAGTCATATGGGTTTGGAATTATATGATGTTGAGTAAATGATGCCAGAATATTCCTTTTTGGGTAAACGATCCCTTTAAATCGTTAAAATACTTACTGCAATAACCAATTTTTTGTACAAATGAAAAGATCTATCTATAGAGAGTTTTTGAGGAGGTTATTTGTCTATTTAGAACAGGAGAACCAATCAGCTGAAGGATATAGGTGACATGCAAAAATATGTTTTGCACAGACCCCTGGATGTACACCGATCAGCCACAACATTAAAACCACCTGCCTAATATTGTGCAAGTCCCCCTCGTGCTGCCAAAACGGCGCCAACCCGCATCTCGGAATGCTGTTCTTCTCACCACAATTGTACAGAGCGGTTATCTGAGTTACCGTAGACTTTGTCAGTTCGAACCAGTCTGGCCATTCTCTGTTGACCTCTCTCATCAACAAGGCATTTCTGTCTGCAGAACTGCCCCTCACTGGATGTTTTTTGTTTTTGGCACCATTCGGGGTAAATTCTAGAGACTGTTTGAAAGTGTGTGAAAATCCCAGGAGATCAGCAGTTATAGAAATACTCAAATCAGCATGTCTGGCACCAACAATCATGCCACAGTCCAAATCACTGAGATCACATTTTTCCCCCATTCTGATGGTTGATGTGAACATTAACTGAAGCTCCTGACCCGTATCTGCATGGTTTTATGCACTGTACTGCTGCCACACAATTGGCTGACTAGATAATCGCATGGATAATTGTTGGTGCCAGACTGGCTGGTTTGAGTATTTCTGTAACTGCTGGTGGGACCTACACAATATTAGGCGGGTGGTTTTAATGTTGTGGCTGATCAGTGGATGTGCACCTATATTCTGTTTCTAAAGTTCTAGATGCATTTTAAATCATGGTTTTTGTTTTGCCCCCTCTCTATCTCTTCCCCTTCCCAACCCAACTGTTGCACTACATGTAAATAACTGTTTGCCGCTAACCGTGACTGATGATGTTTGCACGTTGGCAAATGTACATTTCTGAATGCATTAACTATGTATTTGATAAAAAGTCGATCTGTAAAGGAAAAAAAAAAAAAAGTATTTGTGATATAACTGTAATATGTTCCATTCCAGTATGCATGAAACCAGGTTGCGTGTTCCTTATTTTCGGCTCTACGTTAATCTCCATTCTTGTGTGTCATCGGTGATACAGTACGTCTACTTTTGATTTTCTAGGGTAATTCGACACCACTTTGTAACTGCAAGTTAACCCTTTTTTAAAATGTATTTTTTAACTTCTATTTATGCAGACAGAGTAATGACTACTGAGAATTTCCGACACCTGGCGAGAAGCCTGCTATACGAACACCTGTCTTTCATGTGCATACAAATTAATGTGGTGTAAACGTTCCCCCCCCTCTGACATCACTGATGTCCCTCTTGCATTACATTATGTAACATTACTATGTATAAATAAACATATCAACTGGTGGTAGATTTGCATGTTTTTTATTTTTTTTTTTATTTTTACTTGTGAACATGTATTTAAAGGAATATTATGGGTTAAATCAGGGGTATCAAACTCATTTTGGGTCACGGGCCAGATTGGACCAAGAAACATTACTTGGGGGATGAAGTTTATATTTATAAATAACATACACTGAGTTACCGTAGACTTTGTCAGTTCGAACCAGTCTTTTCATTCTCTGTTGACCTCTCTCATCAACAAGGCGTTTCTGTCCACAGAACTGCTGCTCACTGTCAAAGATGATGTCAATACAAGTTAAGCTAAATCAACAGCATTTGTGGCACAATGTTAATTACCACAAAAAATTATTTCTACTTGTCCCTCCTTTAAAAAAGCAAAAATTGAAGTTATAGTGAGGCACTTTCAATTGAAGTGAATTTTAAAGGGGTTTAAAGGCAAAAAGGTAAAGTTTTTAATTTATAAAATCACATATTCTTCTGTTAAAACTTGGGTATTATTTGAGCAGTAAAGTTGTTTAAATCACCGTTTTAGGTTCACAATAGTACGTCATCATGGCAATAAAGTTGAAAAATTTGGTTAGTAATTTATCACACTAAAATCATGCTAACATGCTTATTGTTTACGTCTTGTTGCTATGCTTTTGAAACAGTATTTTAATGTTTACAGATTGGCCCCATTCACTTCCATTGTAAGTACATCACTGTAACCTAGATTTTTGCTTTTTCGAAAGAAAAGGAGGGACGAGTCTAAAATAATTTTTGTGTTAATCAACATTATGCCAGAAATGTTGTCAATTGAGCTTAACCTGGAATATTCCTTCAAACGTGACATATTAAGGTAAAAAAATAAAACAAAAGAAATGACACTGTGGGGCTCTTGCAAATTTAACAACCACAGATTATCAATCAAAGCACTTTATTGCACCATATTTTGTGAAGGTAGGCCAAAGCAGGCTTCTATAAAAGTGTAATTTAATACTTTTAATCATGTGTACAAAACAGAATTTCAAACACACCTGCACCATACAAAATAAATTTTGTTTTTTTGTCTTTTTTTCTCTAACCAACAATATTTACAGACACCATGCAGACTCTCTCACACAAGTTCAGATTCCTAACAAAAAGGAAATTAACTTCACAGGTTGAAAGTTATGTGCACATTTTTTCTTTTCAAAATGGGGAAATATTTCCGTTTTGTGTGGGATTGGCAACACTAAAGCTTCCAAACATTTTAAGACTTCTTTCCTTCGTTTTAAATGGACAAAATAAGAGAACATTGCATTGTCACTCTCTGAATGTGTAAACTCATTTCCCATAGACAGTATTAATGTCTATTACACCAATAAAAAAAAGAAAATTAAAAAAAGTTGCCTTGAACTGGACCTCAATGAGGCTGATTGCAGTACAATTCACACCTCTGCATCTTCATGATTATTTTCTGTCTGATGCCTGCTGTATTATCTGAACAAAAAAGAACAGAATAAAATCCTGAATACTCAATTTCATCATGACGATTTAACGGATTGACAGCCATATGGAGTTCAAAAAGGACATCCCATCTAATGCAGCTCATACAATACAGAAGAATGGCACAATTCTCTTTTTATTCACTAATTTTTTTGTTTGCATTATGGCCAATTTCCCATGTTTCATGCTTTGCTTATATTGCATGTGCCAACAATCTCTCGGCATGTATTTCCCAAATAAACCGATACAAAAAAAAGAGCTTAGTTCATTCACATGAGCCAACTGGGATGGAAAGTTATACGCAGCGCATTTAGGAATATATATTTCATGATAGTGCCTAAATCTGCATTACAGTCTGGTGCATTATAAATGAAAACGGTCACTTTGCTGCCAAAAGCTTTAGCTGCACCAAAGTTTCTATGTGGATATGTAAACTACTGTAAAATACAAAAATCAGTACTTTGCTAAGGACGTACTAAAATTTTACTGCTAATGTTGTTGTAGTACATTTACTGTTGTTAAAAACATCTGGAAAAAAAAAACTCTTGTGTAAAAAGCCTTTGTCAATAAATAATGATGGATCACTCAAAGTAAAACAATACAAAAGTTACAAATTAAATCCAAGCAAATAAAAACAACAAACAAGCAAAGTTGTGGTGCAGTTTTGAGAAGTTGTAAAAGCAGAATGTAAACAAAATTCCAGGCACATTTTTCGGGTTCGTTTTCAATCGTAATGACATCGCGATTTTGTTTAATTTAGAAAAATTAAAGCATTTGTTCGAGCTTAACAAAACATATTTTTCATTGCTATTAGTAGTAGTTTTTTGCGATTTATTTGAAATGTACTGGATGTCTGACATCATGTCTTGAAACTCCTATTAGTTCGTATCAAACGTGTGGGTAACGTTGATCTGTTCGATCAGACTGTTCTTTCTACAAACATGCAAGTGGAAATTACTGCATTAGAAATGCTTCATTGGTGATTCGTAGATCTTTATATATATATATATATATATATATATATATATATATATATATATATATATATATATATATTTTTAATGTCATATATATATATATATATATATATATATATATATATATTTGTATTTATATTTATATTTATATTTTTTACATATACTTGATGTGATACTACTCACTCAAGATTATACAATGTTTTCAGCAATATTATTTAATGAGGAAAACATTTCCAAATGTCTTCACTCACCAATTCTAAAAAGAGATAAATAAATAAGAACTATTATCTGTACATAATTACACAATTATCAACCGACTATGTGTTTACCTTCAGCTTTGTACAATGATATTAAACATGTAGGAATTGAAAAAGCATGGGGCGATTTTCTTTTTTCTTTTTTTTTTTTCTTCTTGCTGCTCTGAAATCATTTACAAAGATTAAAAACTAAACCGGCAAAATGCTGAAGGACGGCTGCAACACACATACAAATACAATTTGATTTGTACCTTTTTTTAAATGAAAGGACAGAGTTTTTGATACAATGTATACTTTCAACAAGTTACTCCAAACTGAATTCCTGAAACTTCAAATGCACATTTCGCCACAGTATGCAGATTTTAAAAAATACCCCTTCGCTCATGTAGGGGGGAATAAAAATTAACTACGTCGCAATACCTCACATGAAAACAGCGCGACACGCACACAAGCAAAAGCAGAGGCAATTCTTCTTCCCTTCAGGAGACTGAATCAGATTTTCCGTTTGGAACCAGTCATGTGCAGTCAGCAAAACGCACACACACACAAACATACACCGCAACAAACGCACACATACACTCATGCTACATGTTATATGCCACATAGATGGGGTCCAGCTGATCGGCCAGAAAGCCGTCTCGCAGGTGCATCCTCTGTTTCTCTCCACGAGAGTTGATGGGAATGACGCCAATGTCCACAACGACCACCACGCCCACGATCAGATAGTGCTCCTCCAGCACCGCGTTAGTCACTAGAGGAACCAGGTCCAATGCTTCCTGCTCCGAACCTTCCAGCTCCACGACCACCACCAACAGGTTGGTCCAGGGAAACACCGCACTGAAACAGACCGATCCATTACTTACAATATTTTGACAAGCAACAGTCTTGCTTACAATTCGTCCAGTGCAACTAGCTGTGGTGGGTCAGGTTTTGAGCATCAAGTAAATTTTCTGAAAATCACATTCAACATATTTCAAGTTTAGAATACAGATGTTAAATGGGATTTTGGACCAATGAGGTTTCACTAAAACAGAAACCAAGCAACAGTCAAAATGTTGATAATGACGGAAGGTTATGTCAAAAACTCAGATTAACATGGAAGAGATTTCTAATCAACAATTAAGTATATTATGAAATGTGAGCCAAAAAAATAAGGTGTGAAACGAAAAGCATACACCTTCAAGTGTAAACTGTCACTATACACATTTATTTACTGTAGTCCATTGTATTTCTTCAAAACAGCCCATTTCTTAATTGCTAAAAACCAAAAAGGTACTTGAATTGGATGTGAGATGGTCGTACCATTCCATGATGCTCTTGTGGGTGCGTATAACTGAGGTCTCGATGTCGATGGGGTGATACCTCATTCCTCTCAGCTCCATGGCCTCATCCAGAGCGCCCACTACATACAGAGCATCATGCCGCTCTGGAAATACAGAGAGACAAAGTTAGCATCATCCACATACTATAAACAACCATTAAAGGGATAGTTTACCCTTGAACAAAAAAGGAGATGAATGACTTTCATTGAATCTTTTTTCTATACAATGAAAGTGAATGGTGACCGGGGCTGACATTCTGTCTAACATCTCCTTTTGTGTTCCACGGAAGACAGTAATACGTGTTTGGAACAACATGATGGTGAGTAAAGGACAGAACTGTGCTGCAGTATCACCTCCGCTTGCATCTGTAAGTTCGGTCCTTCGAAGGAAGCCCAGATAACCGGTACGTGCCCATACGGTCTGCGTATCTCCAAAGCTCAAGCGGGAGTTGAAATGATCGGACTGCAGGGCCTCATCTCCATACACCGTGAAATAACCACTGCCGTTGTGAGTGCATTGAACCCAGATCTGCAGCGACACAAAACAGTACTGTGATTCCAGAGCAAATGAAATTACAGGCTACTACAACACCGTGAGCCAAAGTGGCAAATTTAGATTTTTTTTTTTTTTTTTGTGAGGTTGTTTATATGACCTTTTAAATGTGGACCATAACAGACACTAGTCTAAACAGGCAATCCTTATAAACTGACCTGCATGTGTAAAACAACCTACCTCTGCATTTTTCTGCATAATATTTATATTTTATTAATTATACGTAAATGTGACAATATTTTGTACTGAAATTATTTATTACTATTAATAATGTTGATGGGGTTATTATTAATATTTACATATCTGTCTAACATCTTTTATACATGTTGATGTATTAATATTAATTAATAAATAATAATAATTTGCTAAATGACCATTATATTTTGGTGAATTATATGTATTTAATAGGAATGTCATAAAATATCAATATATTTATTATTGATCAGCACTATATTTTATCGAGGCATTTATGAGGCATCGATATATTAACATCAACCGACATTTAAATTAGAAGACTAATTTGTGTGCTTTCAATTCACAGCCAGTTACCTTCCATTCAATGCAGTCTGATGTAAAAGCTTTGGGAGATCACAACATTTACTGAAAGCGGTAGCGGCAAGACACAGATATCACACAACATTACAAGCTGATGGCAGTCCAAAGTTACAAAGGTTTTTTAACTTCTTGAAGAATTAACGAAGTGACGTTGATGAGTTTGCAGGTTAGTGTATGAAACTGGTTTAACTGTGCAAACGGAACGATTACAAATGGCAATTTCCCTGAATGTAGCTTTGAATAGGTCTTTCATTCAAGCTGTCAAACCACAAAAAGACATACAGTTGAAGTCATTAAAACTCATTTTTTAACCACTCCACAGATTTCAAATTAGCAAACTATAGTTTTGGCAAGTCGTTTAGGAAATATACTTTGTGCATGACATGAGTAATTTTTCAACAAGTGTTTACAGACAGACTGTTTCACTTTTAATTGACTATAACACAATTCCAGTGGGTCAGAAGTTTACATACTCTAAGTTAACTGTGCCTTTAAGCAGCTTGGAAAATTCCAGAAAATAATGTCAAGCCTTTAGGCAATTAGCCAGTTAGCTTCTGATAGGCTAATTGGAGTCAATTGGAGATGTACCTGTGGATGTATTTTAAGGCCTACCTTCAAACTCAGTGCCTCTTTGCTTGACATCATGGGGAAATCAAAAGAAATCAGCCAAGACCTTAGAAAAAAAATTGCGGACCTCCACAAGTCTTGTTCATCCTTGGGAGCAATTTCTAAAGGACAGAAGGTACCATGTTCATCTGTACAAACAATAGTACACAAGAATAAACACCATGGGATCACGCAGCCATCATACCGCTCAGTAAGGAGACACATTCTGTCTCCTAGAGATGAACGTAGTTTGGTGCGAAAAGTGCAAATCAATCCCAGAACAACAGCAAAGGACCTTGTGAAGATGCTGGAGAAAACAAGTAGACAAGTAACTATATCCACAGTAAAACAAGTCCTATATTGACATAACCTAAAAGGCTGCTCAGCGAGGAAGAAGCCACTGCTCCAAAACCGCCATAAAAAAGCCAGACTACAGTTTGCAAGTGCACATGGGGACAAAGACAAAGATCTTACTTTTTGGAGAAATGTCCTCTGGTCTGATGAAACAAAAATGTAACTGTTCGGCCATAATGACCAACATTATGTTTGGAGGAAAAAGGGTGAGGCTGGCAAGCCAAAGAACACCATCCCAACCGTGACGCATGGGGGTGGCAGCATCATGTTGTGGAAGTGCTTTGCTGCATGAGGGACTGGTGCACTTCACAAAATAGATGGCATCAAGAGGAAAGAAAATTATGTGGATATAATGAAGCAACATCTCAAGACATCAGCCAGGAAGTTAAAGCTCGGTCACAAATGGGTTTTCCAAATGGACAATGGCCCCAAGCATACCTCCAAAGTTATGGCAAAATGGCTTAAGGACAACAAAGTCAAGGTATTGGAGTGACCATCACAAAGACCTCAATCCGATAGAAAATTTGTGGGCAGAGCTGAAAAGACATGTGCGAGCCAGGAGGTCTACAAATCTGACTCCCTTACACCAGTTCTGTCTGGAGGAATGGGCCAAAATTCCAGCAACTTATTGTGAGAAGCTTGTGGAAGGCTACCCAAAATGTTTGACCCAAGTTAAACAATTTAAAGGCAATGCTACCAAATACTAACAAAGTGTATGTAAACCTCTGGGAATGTGATGAAAGAAATAAAAGCTGAAATAAATCATTCTCTCTACTATTATTCTGACATTTCACATTCTTAAAATAAAGCAGTGATCCTAACTGACCTAAGACAGGGAATGTTTTCTACGATTAAATGTCGGGAGTTGTGAAAAACTGAGTTTAAATGTATTTGGCTAAGGTGTATGTAAACTTCTGACTTCAACTGTACTTGTAACTGAAAATACATTTTCACTTTTATACAATATATATTATCCAGTAATGAATGGAGTAAATAATCTATGTCCTTTGATAATGATTTGAGTCGAATTTTATGGAAAACTATGCGAGCTGATCTCTGTTGCACTGCAGAATTTTTAACAGCCTCCGGAGACAGCGAGACAAAATCTATTGTGCAACAAGCAGCCCTATTTATATCTGAAAAAAATCCTGATATGTATCGATAATCATCAAGAAAATGTTACGATTATCTATATGTGAAAAAGGCATCAATCCCAAGCCTAGTATTTAATAAAATTGCCGTGCAATTTTTAATGTTAAATAAATAAATGTTGCTTTAGATTCATTTATAAAACTGATAGTTCCAGTCCTGAATGCCAATTAGCTGTGCTGTATTCATGATTAAAATAAAGCACAGCTAAAACTAATATATATATATATATATATATATATATATATATATATATATATATATGTATATATATATATATTTTTTTATTGGTGTCCTTTATATTTTTATTGTGTGTTAACCGTTTTATAAAAGCAAAAGGGCCCTAACAAATGCCTTCAGCAATGACTATATTCACAATTTAGCACGGCCTCTCAGACCTCATTGCTTACATGAATTCTGACCTCACTGTTCACACAAGTACCATTGCAAAAAGTCAGATATGGATCCGATTTAGTTCCACGTACGAAAGTGATCCAGAATGTAACAGAAAATGTCACATTCAATGTGATTTTTGCTTTTCACACTGTGGCAAATAAATGGGGTCAGATTCAGCATAGCCATAAAGAAACTTGGATGATTTGGAAAATCCTTTTTCCTGTGGTCTGAACACACCTCCCCAAGATGGGAGTCTCCCAGTGGACCCTTGGTTTCAGGATTGGCGATGATGATTCGAACTCCGGGTAAAATCTGGTAGAGGGTGAAATTCAGATGCATCAGTTTACTCATGCAGTCAGATGGACCAAAAGCAACTGAAATAGCTGTAAAGAGAAGGGTACCTTTCCGGACTCCATGAGGGGGAGGCTATGTGGAGACCCTCGTTCAACCAGCCGCACTCTGAGGAAGAACAAGCAGACTGTTGTTTATCCTTTAATTATGAGCTCATAAACATAATCATAAAAATGAATAATGTGATTATGTTGAACAGATATCCTGATACTTCTGAATAAATAAAATTATATTACAGAGTGAGCCAGAACAAAAGAGTGCTGCTGTCTGGATATGTTTCCGGAAAATAAAAGCAAACGTTGTGCCTTGGTGGCGGGCCACAGTAAATCTGCTTGTGATGGCAGTCAAATTTTATGACACTGGCATTTTCCAACAGAATTTAGTGTTACTCCAGTATAGACAACAGAGAAAAGCGTCAGACACGTAAACCCATATATATATAACAACACAGACATATACAGTACATGAACAAAAACGTTAGCATCCCCTTGTGTCCCTTTCAAAATTTATAGACAGCCTTGGCAATGGACAAATGTTTTCAAATATTTTTGAGTGACTTTTCTGTAAATATAACCTACATTTAGTTTCAGCATTTTTGTCTCAGTTGGTCTTAACTAATTATGTCTTACATTTTATTGGCCGTTGATCACCGTTTTAATTAACATTCATTGTTGTTTTGCAAATTTCTCCACTTTGATGCCTGAATAAAGATTATTGCTTATCCTCTTACCTGTCGTGCCGGAGAGCTCTCATGTCTACGTACACAGTAGTCGGGTCTGGACCTGATGTCCCCTGAAAGGCATACCACACAACAGTTAACCAGAATATACACATTAACATAGTTGTTTACAGAGAACTAGCTATGAGTGATTTCTCTAGGGGGAGGTAGGACTGATCAGTTTCCTCTGAGAGGACCCACTTCAGCTGTTAACTAGTTAGTAGTAGTACAGCCTACAGAACACAGACATCTGAAAACGATGAAAAAGACGATGAGTTTGAGGAAAAGGGGAGAACCAAGCAGCAAACTGCAGCAGAAACGGCCCAAAATTTAAACAATCGCCCTGAAAGTCACACAGTTATAAATGATGCCAAAGGAGTTTTAGACAGCAGAGTGAAAAATAGGACTTGTTTATGAAGCTGGAATGATAAATGTGTGGGTGTTTGTGAGGAAGACAAAAAGAGGGCTATGAACACAGGCTGACAGACTCTCCAGAGTAGCGATGTGCAAAACTATCAATTTTCATAATCGACTAGTCGGTTGGTTGTTTGAACGACTAGTCAACTAGTTAATGTTAAGGCTAATAATGTATAATTATGCTCTGTATGTTCATGTGACCCCTGATCTGACACGTTTCAGAGAGATATATGAACGCTAAGTGCAGCACTTCAACATGTTGACTAAAGGATATTCAACACATAAATAGGCTAAATAACTATAACATCATATTGCACAAAGCTATCAAATTAAGAAAAGAAATAAGAAAGTCTCCAATACAGAGCAGCACGAAACCGCTTATGTGCATCCTGAATGCAGAATGATGTGCCTTAATGTACTGTAACTGGAATGCTTCTGCACATTCAAAAACGCAAAACTGTAAGATAATATTGCGGGTACATATCTAGTTCAGGACAACAAGCAGTTTAAACCTTTTTTACAGCAACTTTTTATCTAAGCAATGTCAGACAGAATCAGCAAAAGACTTTAATCTCTCCACAGCACCTCACAAATTTGGTGCTTTGATGGCTGTAACAACAGCTTATAAAAAGACTAAATCTAAAGCATTAAAGAGATGAAACTTCTTGCAGAGGATTTTACTGTGGTGACTGTTTAATCTTAGTAATCGACCCCACTAAACAACTAGTCAGTTGTTAAGCACATCCCTACTCCAGAGTTCAGAATATTTCCATGCCATGAAAATCCCTAGTATTGCAGATCTTTTGCCACCCTTTTTGACTACTGGCATAAAGTATGGTCCACCCCGAAGCTTAATCTGGCCAAGAATCGCCCACCAATAGTGCCTTTGCGTCTAAAAAAGCTAGATGGATTACAATGAATAGAACAGAATGCAGGTGTCTCAAGATGCGTTTATTAAAGTTGAAGTTCTTTTAACTTGACATGGCATCTAGTGGTCAAAGATGTCCATCTAGCACGTTTACATAGGAAAACAATAATAAAAAAAAAAAAAAGCACAGACGGACGCAAAAAGAAGTTTTATGTATCGACCCTTAGACAGGTAAAATCATCTGGCCAACATGAAATCAATCACAGTTCGTTTTTATTTAAATGCGCTGTAAAAGTTTTTAGCCTTTCTGGGTCTTCCATGAGACTGTGGTGTTGAATTAGACACGCCCCCTCTTTCCAAAACCATGCCTTTCAAAGATGGTGTTGTACCGTTGAGACCATCACCAAAGAAAAGAGCAGCAGTGCGTCTTCTCAGGGTTGTCAAACACAACAGTAGCAAACTAGCGCCCTTAACTGACAACTGTTATGACTGTTAAACCTGAATAATCCACTTCCACTACTACACTATGAGAACGTGCAAAATTATTGACAGGCAGAAAGCACACAATTTTGTTTACGTATCTCATCCACACTAGAACAGCATTTTCCTCCCCGAAATGGAGCATTTCGAAAGTGCTCTCAATTACTGCATACTTTGGAAAACTATGACATTAGAAAACTGAAAACTGAGTTTTCAAATTAAAACGGATTAGTGTGGGAGTGGCAAGATTTGAAACCCTGACTCATGGAAGTTGTGCAGCTGTCAGGCAATCTGACTGAACACAAACAACTGCTGTCTGAGTGAAAACTACAATGACTATGCATCATCTTTATGGTAAAAATGAATGCCATTATTTTCCATGACTGATCATTATTGAATTTGCAGTGACTGTTGATTTGAAATGACTGCCATTATGAAACACTGATAAGGCCCTGCTCCGTCTGAATGAGAAAATATAAAAACTCAATCATGTTCATGAGAAAGAACAAGGTACTGGAGCATGCAACAAAACGAACTTCAAATGAAAGGATCCCCAAGGGCAAGCTGAGGTCTCCCTAAGTTGGCCCTTCTGACGAGACTTGGTTCTTAGAGGCACATTTCAGATTAGTGACTCATACAGTGCTGGGGACTGTGATATTTCATGTGTAGGCCCTCATGTTCCCAACAAAGCCCTCTGTGTTTGTGATGTCTCTGCAAAACAATGTGGCGGACTAGGGAGGGGAACCATGATGCCACTTAATGGCCATGATTACAAAGCTCTATTCAACAGGAATGCAACAATAACATCAAAATCTTGACCCTGGTGTAAGTCCAGGTGAGCAGCAATCTCACTCCAAAGGGGGTTGGATCTTCAAGCTATGTGGTAAGATCACAATAAGGGCATCTTTCCTGGACTCTGTAAAAAATTAGACTGTCTGTGGCCCCCTTTACACCTGGAATTAAAGGGATAGTTTGCCAAAAAATAAAATTTTGTAATCATTTACAGTACTTACCCTCAGGTTGTTCTAGACCCATATGACTTTCTTTCTTACGTGGAACACAAAAGGAGATGTTCACCATAAATGCAATGGCAGGTGTAAAGGGGGCATATATTAAAAAAACTTGCTTCATTTGAGTCCAAGAAACTAGCCTTTAAGGTCAGATAAGCTATTAGTCTATTAGTCTAAAAAAATTAGTCTCGTTGATTCGGATGGGCACTTTTTATAATCACACCGACAAATCAAGTCATTCACGGTCATTCGCTTAAACTACATAAGCAAAAGCCACACATCGCAAGAATCAAGAGCTCAGACACCCAGAGGCTAGCAGCTGAAGGGGTAAAGCTACAATTGGACCCATTCAACACCCAGAGCCAGATTGCGGTGAGCGTATGGTCTTCCCTACCTGATCTGCAAGCTTCCCGAGCCTGTGGGGCTACAACAGCCAGAGAGCAGATGAGAGACAGGGCAGTGAGGAAAGAGGGGTCAGGGATAAAGAGTTGTGGGTATGACAAAGGAAAAGAGGAAACATAAAATACAAAGGTTGGAAATGCAAACCATGGGGGGTAAAAAACAAAACAAAAAAACAATAACATGCAGACTGTCAAACTAATAATACCAGACTGGAAATTTTTGGTAATACATTTGAGAATTCTGGTTTCTTTTAATTAGGGCTGTCAATCGATTACATTTTTGATCAAATTACTTACATAATATGGTGATTAATTGATCAAAATATTGCAATTAATCACATATATTAACTCTCAAATAATTATAATTAAATATATAATAGTCAAAATAATTATAATAGATAAAATTAATAAGATAATTAAAGGTGCGCTCAGTGAGTTTTTGATAATTAAAAAAGATTTTAAAATTTTTAGAAATATGTTTAAACGTTTTTTTTAAATTGTGATTAATTGCATAATTTGTTGTAGTTAATCACGATTAATCGCAGATTTTGAAACTGTTGAAATTTTAAATTATATACACTTCTTTTCCTGTCAAAATGCATTTATTTCTATCTTACAAAAGAGAAAACAATATGTAACAATATAATGCTTTGTTAACATTTTCCAAACAAAGCCCTCCACAGTATAAAGACAGAAATGCACTAAAATAGCACCAATTCAAGTAACATTAAAGAGCACCTATTTTGGTTTTTCAAATATTACCTTTCATGTAGTGTGTTATATACAGTAGCTGTTTGTGAATGTAAAAAATCTGCAAAGTTTCAAAAATCAAAATGCATGAAATATGGAGTTATTGACACCCAAAAAAAAGTATACCGAACACTTGAAATGAGTCGTTAGTAATTCCAGACTTACTTCCTGTAATAACCTACGTAATTTGGTAACAAAAAACCTGCCTCTGGTCTGTTTACATGTACAGCCAGTGCACGCTGTTAGCCTGTTAGCTGTTAGCCTCTGCTAACCGGCTAACTCACGTTATTGTCAAACTACATATAAACTTACCACTGAGAAATGTCCTGTTCTCGTCACGATGGTGGTTCGGGTTTATCTTCCGATGCATCATTGTCAGACTCGTGCTCAAATTGGTAAGGTAAAACAGACATTTTTTCAGACGGAGCTGAAACTCGGATATGGTAGTGGGCGTTTCCTATCCGACATGCGCTGCAAGCAGTAGACCAATCACTACAGATTGGGACATCTTACAATCAGAGCAGAGTAGGCTCTCTGAAAGGAGAAGTTTAGAATGAATCCTTTAGAACGGATCATTGAACGAGTCGTTTTTGACACTGGGAAAAAAAAGGTAATGCTGCAATTTAAATTATGAGCAAATTAAAGTGTTTTTTGACCTTGGATGCATGTAAATCTATTGTATGAGACCATTAAGACAAAATTAGGCATGTTTAAAAACCATAATAGGTGCACTTTAAACATTTCCCAATGTCTAATTGGGAGTTTGACTAATTGAATAGGTTGCATTTTCATGGGCATTAAATCTCTTAAACTCTCATCCTCCACAATATTAATCTGCCAGTAGACTGTGGCTATCCACTTTCCTACATCATGAATCATGAAGCCGCGTTCATGATTCGCATCAGGGCATCATCGCCAGTGTCAAGCACAGCTTTGAACTCGCAGACAAAAACATCTCATTCTGCGTTTTGGTGATAGTTAAGACTTGCCGTGCTTCTGTGGTAATTAAAATGTGCTTCACATAGACTAAAAAATACTTGATTTCTATCACAAGTCCCGTCTAGGGTTGTTTTGTACATCAAACAGCATTAAGAAATTCTTTCTCCATCATTTTATCCCTGACACGGAAGCAGAATGTTGTGTGTGATCAAAATTACGTGTCAGTGTAATGACTCTGGGCAGGTCATTACCCAGGAAGGTTCCGCCCTTCCAACAAGTGTTTATGCCGGTTTATACTGTATTAACGGTAAATGCGTTAATCGCAATGAAGAAAAATTAAAGTGATAAACTTTTTTAATTAATCGGATGCATTAACGCATTAATTCGGACAGCACTACTTTAAAATTATGTACTGTACACTCACTTTAGATGAAGACTCCAGTCATGCCAGTAGCTCAATAAAAGCTGTTTAATTTTTAAATTGAGCGGGTCACCCCTTCATGTTGACAACACATGACAACCTGTGTCAGTAATTGACTGACTTACTACCACTAATAATGACAACAATAATAATGTTTACTTTTTACAGTATATCGCTTCCAGCCATTGCTCAAACATAAAAGTACATGTAAACAAATCTATCAAACCAAACAATATAACAACAAACACAATATACTGTACATGCTAAAGACAACAATGGAGCCCAATTCAACAGTATAGTCAGAGTGTGATCCACTAGACAGTCCAAACAGAATGAGTGCAAGTGGAAAGATAAATTGCCCTGATGAAAAAAGGTCCCTGCTGGAGTGATGAAACAAACAGTTTTGACTGAAGCTCCGGCTTAGATCACGGATGAACATCGTGACATCATTCGCCAAGCGAGAACACATGACGGCCTCAGCCACCAGACAGCTCGCGAGTCGTGGTAGTCCTGTCACAGTCCAGTGTGCTCCAATCCACAAAAATTAGTTTGGATTGAATCCAAGAATGTCCATTATACGGATGTGTGTAGTATGAGACGGAGAAAAACACAGACTAAAAGTAACATAAAGAGGAACATAAATTGGTGTGAAGCGGCAGCACTTACTAAACAAACTTTTTGCATCCATGATGATAGGTGTCAGTACTAAGTCCAAAACCACTGGTACTATTGGGATTAGTAAGAGCCAGCTAAAAACTTTCTGAGTGCACCTTTAAGATAATTTGTTGGTAGGAATAAAACAATAATTTGTTGGTAGGTTTATTTTTTTAAGCCGTTTTATATATATATATATATATATATATATATATATATATATATATACACACACACACAGTTGTGCTCAAATGTTTGTATACCCTTGAAGAATTGGTAATATATGTTCCATTTAAAAAAAAACAAAAAAACATGATTGAGCAGGCAAAACACATTTCTTTTATTTCTTATGGGATTCAACTGTAGGTTATAACAGAATGGCACAATCATAAAACAAAACATGGCAACAAAGAAAAAAATTAAATGACCCCTGTTCAAAAGTCTGCATACCCTTAGTTCTTAATACTGTGTATTGACCCCTATAGCATCAATGACAGCGTGCAGTCTTTTGTAATAGTTGTCTATGAGGCCCCAAATTTTTGAAGGTGGTATAGCTGCCCATTCATCTTGGCAAAATGCCTCCAGGTCATGCAAAGTCTTTGGTCGTCTTGGATGAACCGCACATTTGAGATCTCCCCAGAGTGGCTCGATGATATTACGGTCAGGAGACTGTGATGGCCACTCCAGAACCTTCACCTTTTTCTGCTGTAACCACTGGAGGGTCAACTTGGCCTTGTGCTTAGGGTCATTGTCATGCTGGAAAGTCGAAGAGTGTCCCATGCGCAGCTTTAGTGCAGAAGAATACATATTGTCTGCCAGTATTTTCTGATAACATGCTGCATTCATCTTGCCATCAATTTTCACAAGATTCCCCGTGCCTTTAGAGCTCACACACCCCCAAAACATCAGTGAGCCACCACCATGCTTCACAGTGAGGATGGTATTCTTTTCACTATAGGCCTTGTTGACCCCTCTCCAAACATAGCGCTTATGGTTGTGACCGTAAAGCTCTATTTTGGTCACGTCACTCCAAATTACAGTGTGCCAGAAGCTGTGAGGTGTGTCAAGGTGTTGTCGGGCATATTGTAACCAGGCTTTTGTGTGGCATTGGTGCAGTAAAGGCTTCTTTCTGGCAACTCGACAATGCAGCTCATTTTTGTTCAAGTATCGTCGTATTGTGCTCCTGGAAACAACCAGACCGTCTTTTTCCAGAGCAGCCTGTATTTCTCCTGAGGTTACCTGTGGGTTTTTCTTTGTATCCTGAACAATTCTTCTGGCAGTTGTGGCTGAAATCTTGAAATTTCTTGGTCTACCTGACCTTGGCTTGGTATCAAGAGATCCCCGAATTTTCCACTTCTTAGTAAGTGATTGAACAGTACTGACTGGCATTTTCAAGGCTTTGGATATATTTTTATATACTTTTCCATCTTTATAAAGTTCCATTACCTTGGTACGCAGGTCTTTTGACAGTACTTTTCTGCTCCCCATGGCTCAGTATCTAGCCTGCTCAGTGCATCCACGTGAGAGCTAACAAACTCATTGACTATTTATACACAGACACTAATTGCAATTTAAAAAGCCACAGGCGTGGGAAATTAACCTTTAATTGCCATTTAAACCTGTGTGTGTCACCTTGTGTGTCTGTAACAAGGCCAAACATTCAAGGGTATGTACATTTTTGATCAGGGCCATTTGGGTGATTTCTGTTATCATTATGATTTAAAAAGGAGCCAAACAACTATGTGATAATAAATGGCTTAATATGATCTCTATCCTTAAATAAAAGACACTTTTTTTTGCATGATCAGTTATATTTTCAAAATCAATGCCAAAATTTCACAATTTCTGCCAGGGTATGCAAACTTTTGAGCACAACTGTATATATAATTAATCGCACTGAATTAAAACACTAAATTGACAACCTTACTTCTGATACCTTCTTAGGATGTGTGACTGCGTACAGTCAAAAACACAAAGCTTTTGACAGAGTAAGTCTCTATTCTCCACTCTCATCCCACAACCCAGAGGTTATTCAGAGAATCTTATGATATAATAGTCATTAGGCAGCACTCCATATTATTAATTACTTTAGTATGTAACTATAGAAACATCTCTAATATGACTAAGCACTGCGGTGCTTTTTAACCTGATGTTTCATGAAAGCATTTGAACGGACATTTTACTGCAGTTCAATATTCTGACACGGTGTTCAGGAACCCAAAATGAAGCAGAGGGCACTTGTATCACCCTGAAGGGGGTTATTTTACAATAATGACTGGTTGACTGTACATTA
The DNA here is from genome assembly GCF_019703515.2 of Myxocyprinus asiaticus. Classification (NCBI taxonomy): domain Eukaryota; kingdom Metazoa; phylum Chordata; class Actinopteri; order Cypriniformes; family Catostomidae; genus Myxocyprinus; species Myxocyprinus asiaticus. Next base: position 11,487,250 of record NC_059384.1, read on the forward strand.
CCCTGCTACGGATCCTCACCAAATAAATAAATAAATGGACTTGAAATGTTGATTTGATTTAACATTATTATGTTATGTGAGAATAAAGACACCACAGAGTGAAACGAGACATGAAACTAGCTATGTCAGAAATTGATTGCCTGAGACAATAGTCCATTTTACAGTTTTTACATACAGTATGCTACAGATATTTATACAGTAATACTAATACTTTAATGGTGACCTGATTTTACCTCAACTAATCACCTCAGGATATCCTATAATGCTCTAGAAAGCTACTCTCCCTTACAACACAAACTACAGGGACAGTGAAATCTTCTCCGCAAACTTTGAATACTAATCTCGGCTGTAAACCTGTTAACCTGTAAAATAACGCTGGGATTGGGATTACAGCCCAATCTCAGCCTCACGTCCAGTCTGTGGAAGATTAAGAATGCATGATTTCCATGGCCATACACACAGCACAGGCTAACTAACTAACTAACCTGCAGGCAGATGGCCAGGTTGACTCTACATCCAAAGGAAGTGCTGACAGCTCGAGGGTGCAAACCCAGGTCTTTAAAGAGCTTGGAGAAAGACTGGGTGAGTGCTATCCTGGGCCTCTCCTCAGCAACCACCACACAAGTCCTTACACGGGACAGGTCAAGTCCACGGGCCTAAAGGATTGAGAAAATAAAAGAGATAGAAAAGTAGGGTGATGGAGAGAGGAACACTGTCAACCAAAAAGAATATGGAGCAGCAGTTCTGTCCTATAAATTTTGTCCAGTGAAGCTAACCCAAGCTAAATGTTATACTTTGCTTATTCTATCTTCATGGTCATGATATCATAACCATGAGCACATTAACATATAACTGGCCACATTTTTTAACAATATTTTTTAGTTGTCCAACATACTTAGGACAAAAGTTAGTAGACAATGTAGTTACAAGGAACACAAAATAAAAACTAAAATGAAATACAATAAATTAATTAAAAAAATCAAAAAGGTTACAAAATATAAAAAAGAAATCAATACAAATTAAAAGAAAAATGTGTTATAGCTCTATACAGACGTATAATATTACCTTTACACATTATCTTCACGTATAAAAGCCTATTCAGTATTCAGCTATGTGAAGAGGATAGCTAATTATAACACAGGTGATTAACATATAAAAGTCTTAATGGTACAGTTGCAAAAACAGCCTGTTGAATTCTAAGGATCAGAGACAGGTGAGAAAATTGTGAATTTTCTGGTTCAGTAAGGTTAAATATTACAAGGACTAACATTACAAGTGGACCAAAAAATGTCTTTCATTGGGACATATTATTCCTCCTCATTGAACGTCATGATGATAATAAACTGTACTCTGCTTCACATTGCAGTTAGTAACAATGGCAATCTCAACGACTAATTCATGAATAAAACACTATTTTAAAAGACAGGCTCGCCAGGAGGCACGGGCGGCCTTTCCTTTACTAACTCAGCCCAGACGTTAATTACACGCAGTCACACCTCCTGAACACAGCACAAACACACACACACACACACACACACACACTAGACCACCAACAATCACATTACATCACTTGCTGTTTACTTTTAAATACCACAATATTCAAAATTAAATCTAATGAAAAATGTCTTAGAACTCAAAGCTGTTTGAAGAAATAAAGAAATCTTTCTTAATACCCATTAATTTATTTTTTGCTTTGTTTATCTGCACCATTGCACTATTTTATTTTATATTTAATATTCTATATAAAATAGCGTTTATACTAATATATCTTTATAGTTTTTATTTTATTAGTTTTATCTAATTAATTTTTTATATTTTATTGTAGTTATTTGCAACATTTTACATTGTATGCAGGTGGCCATTTGAATTGGCCATTATCCTCAATTATTTTGATCTTGTTAAATTGATTGATTCCTTTTTGTTAAATTTGTTAATTGTTACATTTAGTTTTGTCTACAATATTTTCTTTTAATCAATTTTATGATAATTTTTCTATTTTGCACTATTATTGGATTTGCTTTCTTAATAAATTTCATTAATAAATTCTTTAAAAAATAATAATAATAAATGTTAATGATTTTGTTCCATTTCTTACAGGTGGAAATACAAATGATGAATATCATTTTTTTTTTCTTTTTTTTTACAGTTGCCATAAAATAATATTAATAAAGCACACTAAATTAAAAACAGACAGAAAGAAAAACAGAAAGAAATAAGGAGAAAGAAAATCAGGGGTAGAGAACCACATAGCTCTCAATAAAAAGACTGACACTTTAGAGTCAATGTATATGTTACCTTGAGGGATTCTGTCTGCAGGCCCAATCCCTTGGTGCAAAGCTCCATGACTGAGTACGAACAGAATGTGTCTCTGACCCGAAACTGACTGACAGCCAGCAGCCACAGACCGGGGTTCACCTCAAGCTCGGATGGAGGAATCAAGATGGACTGATGCCCTGAATACACACTTCATCCAGCAGGGAGAGACAGAGGAGAACAAAGCGTTACCAACACACACAAAACACCACGAGAGCAGAGCAACTTGCCCACACTGACAAAAGAGAACAACACATCACTCAAGCAAGGCGAGACAAGAGCTGAGCACACACTTTACGCTAGAGGAGAGGACAAGCACAGCATAAACACACACACACATACACACTGGCTCACTTAACAGCATGTGAACACAGCACAAAAAGATTTTTCAAAAGCTGCAATCTATTGAGAAACTGGTTCAATACATGTGTGGAATTGTATGATTTTGAAAAAATGCATCTGTCTGCAGAGTGTCAAGGCCAGTTCACACCAATATTTATATGCAGGACCAGACAGAATATGGAGACTTTTTTGCATTTTCTGCACTGATTTTGGGGGGAAATCTATGAAAATTCTGTGCAATGGATTTAAACATGGTAAAATGTGTTAAACAGACCTGAGAATTCTAATACATTCTTATGAGAGCTGAAAGCATAATCAAATTAATCAAAATATTTAAACAAAAAAAAATGTTTTTTTAAAGAATTTTGTGAAAGTTGGGCATTCCAATTCTGGAATCTGCAGAGTAGATTCTGCCTAGACCTGCTGATGCAATTAACGCTACGTCCACACTAATCAGTTTAAGTTTGAAAACTCTGTTTTTGAAAGCCTCTTTTTTCCAGGAAATGCAGGAAAACGCTGCTTTAGTGTGGATGAGAAGGCATAAACCTAGCAAATATGCATTTTCAATCAAAACCGTATTTGTGTGGATGTGGTCTGAATGACACTAAAAAAAATATATCACCATTTTGCATGGGTGTTATTTGAGCAATAAAGCTGGCTAAATCATTCTTTTCAAAGTCGGGCTACTGTTTTTTGCAGATGAACTTCTGTTTATGCATAACACCGAATTTGGACAATAGGTGTGTATACCTTTACCTGGTCTATTAGAAGACAGTGATTGTTTTGAGCATCGTCTCTCACCTGCAGAGGCACCAGAGGACAAAGCCGAGGCCACAGTATGGATCCAGGCAGATTGCCACCTCACGAGAGGGATACAGCTCACACTGGAGCTTTATGGAGCGGCAGAAGGCACTGGTGGCTGTGTGGGACATCTGTTGGGGAACAATGCAAAGTTAAGAAAGTGAGAGATAGTGCTAGAGGGTTCATTTTACATTTTTAACAGAAAAAGTCTATCCAAACTTGGCATGTCACGATCATGCAAGTGAAGTCAAACCCGGCATAATGTGTCCAAACTAAGTTTGAATATGCCCATGGGCAAATAAGATTTGAGAGCTATGGCGGAAGGCAACATTTTTAGTGAGTTACTTAAATTAAAGGCAATGGAATACACCACACAAGTTGTATAGACTACACTAAATGTCATGTTTGTGTTGACATACAGTATTCTTAATAATGAGTTAGTTCTTTGACTCTAAAAAGCACTTTATAATACAATCTCACTTTATAAAAAAGCACTGCCATAAAAAGCATTTTTTAATTCCACTGTGGAAAACACTAGTGGCTCTAGAGCATCTCTGAAGAGCCTATGCCAACTAATAAAAGAGTGTGGTGTTGTAAAGAACTTCCAAAAGGCTGAATAGATCATTGCTCTACACAATACTTGGTGGTCTCTATGAGCATGCATGGCTCCTATAACATAATAGTGGCCGCCTGTTCAAAACCTGGTTTTCATCTCCAAACAATAAAAGAAGAAATCTCAAATTCTTTAGCGCACCTGACACCTGATCTCACAACTCACCACCCATTAACTGAGAGGATCTGATTTCTGTGCGATGTGTTTTCAAATGTTTTCTTTTCGTTTTTTTGTATTGGGGAAGAAGCGCTGGGGTTGGCTCATTTTACACAAATACGATAAAGGTTGAAAGGGTAAATACTCACCTTTACTCCTGCTAGCATTCCGGTAGTGGAGACACTGAAGTCCAAGTAAGCCAGTGTGTCTGGATTGGAGGGTTTGTAGAGCTGTGAGGGCTTCTTCTTTGGCAGATCATCTTGAAGAGATGTTAGATGTTAGATGGATGGTTGCTTACTGGCCCAAGTCAAAAAAACTAATCCAAAGTCTGTGATATTCTGGTCCCTAGATATGGCTTGGTTCCAACTTTCAATGGAAGTCTATTGGATTTTTTCACCAGTTTTATTGTCATCCAGGTGAAAATCTAAAGTTTGATTACTTAAAAAAGCAACAGCACACCTCTGCTTAACAAGTGGCATGATTTGAGGTATCATTCATATCCGTAAGATGAAAAGAGCAGGACGAGTTGCACACCCGAGTTTAATACTTAGGGTTAGGGTTTGTTCAAATCCCTAACCATAAGTGTGAGCAATAATAATAGTGATGCTTGCCTTAGCAAACCCCGCTAACTACTAAGGATCACACTATGCAACCTTAATGAGTAAAATTTCAAAACTGCCATATGACCTTTGACCCACTCACCTGTGTCCAGAACAGGGGGCCACGACCTGACGTCCACTGCTGCAGACGCCTCTTTTGACTTCAAGAGCTTGGATATCATCTGTGTGGTCATCATACAGGCTGACCGGCTCACCTGGACACAAATTCCTACATTAGCAACCAACTGATGTTGTTACACAGCATGTGACAGCACCTCAAGTCAACATTTACCTCCACAATCATTTTCACAGTTGGCAGGGTGGTGGCGATGTTCTGCGGGTGTGGAGGTCGCACTGTAATTGGTACACAGCCAGCATACAGGCATCCATAAAAGGCAGCAATCAGATCTATACCTGAGAATGTAGAACACATATACATAAGTATGTACATGAATGGGCAAACTACAGATTTTGACATGCATTTCCCTGATCCTGTTTAAAACAGAAGTAATGATGTCATACCAGGCGGGTACACCAGCGCAACATGATCACCGTCCTGCAGGTGGCCTCGTTCCATCAACATGGCTGAAATCTTCTCCGCCCGCTTATGTAGCTGAAGACACGTCAGTGAGCTCAGGACTGCACCCTACAACCACACACATACACACACGTTTGTTTGTCTATCATGGTGGGGACTTTTCCATTGACTTCTAATGTTTTTATACTGAGCTAATGATATCGTCTATCCCAGAACCCTACCACTACACCGTAAACCTAACCATCACAGACACTTTTTTGCGATAATCATAACTTTTCAATGGGTGGAATGTGGTGTTCAAGATAGTCTGCCATAACAAATGACAGTAGTTTTACTATATTAAAAAAACATTCTTTGCACACCAGGGCAAAGTCATTTCTGAAAACAATTCCTGCATCCTGGAGGGGGGAAATGGTGCAGAAATTGAGAAAGCACAAGACCACACTTGAGAAATCACAACAGTTTAACTTTTAGCTGACATCACTTTCTTAAGCCAGAATGCCATAGTATATGGCAGAATTATAATAGAGTTGGAGGCGTCATACCCTTGAGCTGAGAAGAGTGAACAGCACATGGTCTGGAGTGGTCTGGGCTCTCCACTGCAACACCTCAGACAGGAAGAGGAACTATGTGTGGAAAAGAGGAAGTCTGAGCTGATTATTACAAAACCTGAAAGGCTATTCATGGAGATTACATGATATTTCTAAAGTGCATTAGATAACTGAATTACCATTCAATTTAGGAACTGAACCTGCACTCATAGTTTTACTTTAGAATTTGTTTTAAAATCATGCACACTCAATTGTGATGAAGAATCCAGTTGTATCAGTAGCCTAATAAAAGTTATTATACAGCTGAATACTACTCACTTTATCTCTGTATCTACTGTATTATCTGACACTTTTGTTTACTAAAGTTAATCATGGCTGACTGTGAATAGTGCAATACTACAATGGCATCAGCATCCGAAAACTATTGCTTTTGTATGATGCTGCATGTACGCTGCTAGTTGAGATGACTGCCATATTGGCCAGCACAAACCAAAACTTACTGAGTGCACCTTTAAAGGTGCCGTTAGCGATTTCAGCAGTTTTGCGAACTTCAGCTACATAATTCCACCCTCCAAAGACATGTCAACAAAACCAAATGCACAAAATAATGCACAGGTAGAGAAAGTTTTTGACTGACTTTTGCTGTTTACAAAGCCTAGTGCTGTAAAAGAGAAAGATGTGATTTCTTAGAACACTGTCAGATAGTAAACAATTTATGCGTGGTATTGAAGAAAAAAAAAAAAACTAAAACTTTGAACTTTGAATTGAATGATACAAAAAAATCTTTCAATTCAAACATTTAACTGTATAAGATAAATGGGTTGGTGTCAAGGCAAGTCTTATTACTCATCTGTTGCCATTCACCTGTAACATGACATTTAAGGACTAACTGTTAACAAAACAATTTTGTACTTTTTTTGCACACAAAGTCATTAGCAAGCAGTGTTGATATTATCTGAGGGTTGGAAGTGAATGCAGCAGTGTTACCTCATCTCCCAGTGTTATTCGCACATCCGATCGAAAAGCACTCCTTTTAAAGCATGAAACAAAACTGTTTCCATTCACTTAACGGGCCTGATTTTCATGGGCATGAATGAATGGAAGTAACGAAAACAAAAACATAGGCTTCAGGGTGTAAAAATGGAAAATAATCATGTATGGCTGATTCGAGTGGCACAGATAGCAGAGGTAACATTTGTTGGTGTCAGACGGTACATAACCATACTTGCTGGAAAGGGTGTAAAGGAATGAATGAAAAGGAGAGGATGGGGAAGGCATGCAGAGCCAACAACTGTTGAAGCACTAAAAAAAAGTGTGGTGGTGGCTGGGTGTGCTATAGCTGGGTGATATATTGAATATTCACAATGTTTTTCTGCTGATGGGAACAGAAGATTAAGTAACATTTTGAATATTGAATCAGTTCAAACTGTCAGCCAATTAATCAATTCAAAACTATGATTCAATTACTCCTTTGCATCAAAAATGTTTATGAAAGTTCCTGTGTGGTATTTTACATGTTTTCAAATGTATTAGTTAAAATATAAATATAATATATATATATATATATATATAGGTAAATTGTAAATATTATTCTTCCTTGTGTTCATTTAGTGAACAATGGTTTAAAAAACAAAACTGTGTTTTCATTCTTACATTTATAATATGAATCTATATGGCTACAATGAATTAGTCAAAATCACAAAATCGTGGTTCATTTGATTAAATACATATATAGAGACATAAATCAAATAGCATCAAAAGGCTAAAAAAAAAAAGATTAAAAGATATTTATAAATAGTAAAAGATCTTTTTTTTTTTTTTTAGCTATATAGCCCAGCACTATTGTGTAAATTTGTGGGTCTGTGAATATGTTTGTTCGAACATGTGCGAGTATGTGTGTGTGTGTGTGTGTGTGTGTGTGTGTGTGTGTGTGTATGCATTTTGTGCATTGGTAAGTATGTGAGGCTTTCAGCTGTGCTACTGCAGTGTGTGTGTGTGTGTATGTCTGTGTGTTAAGGTTACGGTACTGTGCACAACAGACAGGCTGACGGAATAATGGCTGCCATCTTTCAGCCTGACAGAACGGTGTAATGGATTGTAATTGTGTCTAGGTGGTTGACTGACAGCACGGCAAAACCAAAGAAATCAACTCAACACTAACAGCACAAAATAAACCATCCTTGCAAAACAGAGAGCAGCCAGTGTGCAATGTGCTTTTACACACAAGTTTTTTTTTTTGCAAAAGCCACTGGAGTTGAGGGTGGCCATGAAAAAGCTGTGGATATGGGTGGGTATAAAATGCTGTTTTTTAAATCCCGATTATATTATATATAATGAGATGGCTTACATGTTTGAGGTGGGTTAATCTCAAGAAATGTCCAGGTTATATTTCACCCCAAAATAAAAAGACAAAAAATAAGAAATTATACTTTTTTTTTTTTTTTTTGCATTGTTATTTTCATTATAATTAAGCTCAAGGGGAAGGGGGGTGTGCTTAAAGAAATGTTCCAGGTTCAATACAAGTTAAGCTCAATCAACAGCATTTGTGGCATAATGTTGATTACCTCAAAAATGTGTTTCGACTCGTTCCTCTTATTCGTTAAAAAAAACAAATATCTGGGTTACAGTGAGGCATTTCCAATGGAAGTGAATGGGGCCAATTTGTGGAGGGTTTAAACATAGAAATGTGAAGCTTATAATTTCATAAAATCACTTGCATTCATTCTTCTGTTAAAAGGGTTTTCTGACATTACATCATCATGGTAATGAAGTTGTAAAATTGGCTATAACTTTAAACAGAAAAGGTAAGTGATTTTATCACACTGTAATCATTTTTGCATGCATATCCTTTATGTCTTGTGGCTATACTTTTGAAACAGTGAGGATTTCAAAAACTGGCTCCCATTCACTTCCATTATAAGTGCCTCACTGGAACCAATATTTTTGCTTTTTTTAAAGAAAAGGTACGAGTTATGGAGGGCCTGGATAGCTCAGCGAGTACTGATGCTGACTACCCCCCCCCCGGAGTCACGAGTTCGAATCTGGGGCGTGCTGAGTGACAGCCAGGTCTCCTAACCAAATTGGCCTGATTGCTAGGGAGGGTAGAGTCACATGGGGTAACCTCCTCGTGGTCACTATAATGTGTGGTTCTCGCTCTCAGTGGGGCACGTGGTGAGTTGTGCGTGGATGCCGCGGAGAATAGCGTGAAGCCTCCACACGCACTACGTCTCCGCGGTAACGTGCTCAACAAGCCACATGATAAGATGCGCGGATTGCTGGTCTCAGACACAGAGGCAACTGAGATTCGTCCACCACCACCCGGATTCACTACGCCACCACGAGGACTTAGAGCACACTGGGAATTAGGCATGCCAAATTGGAGAGTAAAAAAAGAAAGAAAAGTTTGTGGTTATCAATATTATGCCACAAATGCTGTCGATCGAGCTCAACTTGTATTGAACCCGGAACAATCCTTTAACTGTCAAAAAGAATTTACTTTTGATTTTGGGATGAAACATGACCTATAAAAATGCTATATTTGGTGCCTCTCTTTGCCTTGATGGGATTCTGTTCGTTGCAGGTGGGTGACAAATAAGATGGTAGGGTGGATGAATGGACTGATGGATGAAAATCAAGGCCCCATGATACCACACACACACCTTTCTTGCCTGATCATTGTCTTCGATCTGGCCCAGATCTCTGCCGCTGGCCTGTGCAATCCTCTTCCCTGAGACCAGGTTTCCCACCATCACAGAGGCGGGTCCAATCTCTGCAGGACCAAACACAGGATGTACATCACTACCCTCCTGAAAAAAAAATGGTTTGCTGGTCTTAGCTGGTTTAAGCTGGTCCGCCAGCCTGGGCAAGCTGCGTTCAGCACGACCAGCTGACAACTGCCCAAACCACTATATAACCAGCAAACAGACCAGCCAGAATTATCTTACTTCAAAGAAAGAAAAAAAAATTGCAAATTGTTGTTTTTTTCTCTTGTTTTAAGCATTAACCTCACTAAATTTAGACTTTTATAATATATATATATATATATATATATATATATATATATATATATATATATATATATATATATATATAAAATATCAAGTAAATGCATCTTTTAAAGATATATTTAAGACAAAAAAGTTACCAACACAAACAAACAGACGACACACACAGCATTTTTAACAGTTCTAATTTTGTGTGACATCGGAGATGACCTTGCCGCAGACTGACCTGGCTGTTTCTGTCGGGGTTTGGGCAGGTTGGTGACGCAGGTGTGAGGGCACATTAGGACGTTACAAGGGTGCAGTGAGCCTTCCAAAAACAGCTGCTTGGTCTCCGACAGGTGGATCCCTCCCAGCGGAGTCTTAGGAAGGGTGTTGGCAGGCACCAAAGCCAAGCAATACACCCCCACATTGTGGATGCTGTCTATCGCCTGCAGAAGGAGACATATTTTGATTGTCAGGTAAGGTTTAAAAATAGAGTTCAGAGAATCTGTAAGGAGCCGAGAAGAGGCTGCCAGCTGAGATCTGATGCAGCCACTGACCTTTACCGATGCCTCAGGGAGAACCGAATTACCAAACAGGAATTCGGGAAGTGAGAGGCAAAAAATAATTTTTTTACAAGATTGATGACCTACAACAAAGGGATGGAATGGAACTGTTTTGGTGTGAGGAAGTGAAGGCCAGCCTTTGTGCATCAGTGCGTCTTGTTTTTTTTACACACCTAATAGTAAGGCCTATTAAGTGCTGATAGAAACTCTGCAGGTCAGCAGTAGCATGATCTCTAAATGAGTTTGGTTGGTGACTGGAGTTACTCAGCAAACAAGATGACTCCCAAAAGACTGGATAGGAGGAGCGAGTGACTAAATAGCGTGATAGTAGGCTAATAATCAGATTCATTTTCTCCAAAGATAGATTTATGTTATTTTAGCAATAACATATCAACTTTTCAACACAGCTCTACCATGAGCTCAGAGGTAAAAAAATAAACCGTTTAAAAGCTGAATTCCCACTAAAGAACTACACATAATCGCTGTTACCATAAAAAACAAAAATTCCTGAGAAAAAGAGCTCAGCAGCAACCACCCAATCCCATAAAGCATTATGAATGACGTAGTTGAGTTTCCCCACACTCTCATACTATTATGTATTTGTAGATATATGAATATTTTTCAATAAACTTAAAATATACTGGTGTTTTTTAACTTACGATCAATGACTATAAGTCAATAGTTTAATAAATGTTTAATTTTAAATGTACTGTCTTTTTTATTCGATTATATAATTTGTAATGCTTCATAGGACTGTGGTTTATTCCCTAATAAAAGGCGTTAAGTACACAGTCTTGTACCTTGTCTTTTTATCTGACTTGCAAATACTTTTTTGCTTCAAATCAAAGTTTGTAATGTTGTGATTCATTTCAGAGCTGGTTGGTTTGGTTCAAGGTGTAGGGTTTCCCCAAAGGGCCTCCCTATGGAGAAAATGAATGGGAAAAATGTTTCAGGAACTAGGGTTGCTGAAATAGTGGGAGGTCACTGTTGCGCTTAATTGCCCCAGTCAGTCAGTAAAGGTGGGTATAAAAAAAGGACAGATACCTGCAGAACACGGCTCATCCACTGGAAGCTGTCTTCCTCTGTGGAGTCCGGCCTCTGCTCGGCAACAACCACAATCCTCTCATCGTGCAGGACTGTCACAGAAAACACCGCTATCCTAAGAGAGAGAGAGAGAGAGAGAGAGAAGAAATGTCAGAGCTCAGTCTGTAATAAAAAAACAGAAGCCACTGTTTAATCATTTTATTTTTGGTTGAACCGATTCATAGTTTGCAAATCACTAAAAGTTTGTAAAAATACTCTGTGCAAGTACTTTTAGCTACTGAAACTTGATTTCATGCGTTACTGCATTCCAAAATATGTCTGAATGCAAGTGCAACATCTGACACTATCTTAGTGTCACTGACATGGGAATTTCACCAAACACTCTTACATATTTGAGTCTTTAGAGACCAGGCACTTATATCTATCATAAATGAATCTACAAAATGCCCATATAGTGTCACATTTTCAAAATATTTTCAAGACAATTTGAAAATAATAGAATAAAATATGTCATTATATTTTGATGGTTTATTTTTCATTTATCAAAGAGAAACTGCAACAAGTCAGGACAAATCTAGAACAGGATTCATTACTTTCACACTGGAATTTTCTAAGACACAACTGGCTGTCAAAAACATTTTGAGCTACACATAACACATACTGTAAGATACACATAAGCTACACATAAGTTACACATAAGTATTTTCTCAGGCACTTATTGAGTCTAAATAGATGCACTACTTACATAATTTCAATAGTACACCCAAATGACTATAGGGCACTTTTGAGCACTCATTCAAACAAATCTGTGAATTGTGTTTGTTTTGAACTGGTTCATTGAAACTGATTTGTTGAAATGAATCAGACTCTCCAATGTTAACCTTAGATTGTTTTTGTAACACTTTTTAATTCTCCAAAATGTATAAAGCTCTGTGAAACCGATTAACAAAACCCGGGGTAAATTCACAGACACAACTGAAACAGAACAACTTTCACACAACATGCAGACACACACCTTCTCCCCTCTGCCACCACAGCAGGTGTTAAATCTATTTAATTTGCACTCTGCATGTCCAAAGCAAACATGCTCACATGCTATATTTATGGCCCATTGACGACAGAGAAGAAAACGGCACGTTTGTTTGTTTCTAAGGCAGTGCATTCTCACCTGCCCCTGTACACAAACTTCATGGGCTCCACCGCCAGTGCCGTGGCAACGATATCATCAGCATTGTTCCTCCGCCCACTCACCACCATCAGACCATCCATCTTTCCAGAAACAAAGACCAGGCCACCTGGGCCAATGAAGCCCAGCAGCCCTGTCCGGGTGAAGGGGTATTCACTGATGGGAGCACCAGAGCTGCTCATGGGGAAAACCTGAAAAAAAAAAAAAAACAGCTATTTCATACAAAAGAACAAAATTAAGCCAAGGTGCTTTTAATGAATGAAAAAGGGACATGGTTTTTACTATAGACAACTTTGTAAAGGGTTCCCTCACTTTTTGACCAACAATTTTCCATGACTTGTCCACTTTTCCAGTTGTTTTTAAATACTGGATAGTGGATAGGAATTTTTTAAAATAATTTTGATAAAGACAGATTCGCTAATGAATCATTCAGATTGATATGAAAACTAGTATGGCCGATTTATTAAAAATACAAATAAAAATACTCAAAGGAACGATTTGCTCACACATAAAGGATCTCTATGGTTTGCAGTAAAATGTTACACTATACAAGAGCAAAATCTAGGCAATATATTTTCTTAGAGCAGACAATAACTGCAAAAATGTACAGTCATCATCATTACAACAATTTTCATGACTTAATATTTTGTTAATTTCTATGACTTTTCCTGGAAAACACAATTAAAAATGTACTGGTTTTCCATAACCGCAGGAACCCTGTTTATATAAATGCAAATGCTAAAAACGCCTTTAATACTAATGGCCTATTCACACCAAATCTACATGTTCAGAATACTGCGTCTTTCATGCAAAATCTAAAATTTTCTACAGCAATGATCAATCACTTTTTATTTGTCAAGTCCAACAGGATTTTTCTATTATTTGATTGTCAAACAATTCACTCATCTAAATGAATTATAATGATGAAAATGTGTAATCAGAGTTTATATTTCGTAAATACATTTTTGTGACTCCAAAATGTGAAAAGTTTGGGGTCAAAAATGTTATACTCTTGTGCCACAATAATGCATCAGACTTGGTGTGAATGGGCCTTAAGAAAATTATTTTGATCTTGGTATTTAAGGAAAATGATTCCAAAGGAATTTAACAAAAAAGCAAGGGAACGACTTTTATCTGGATACTTCACCATATTTTTTTAGTAGAAGCCAGGGGATTCTGGGTAGTAGAGTCCATTTAACTACAGCCAAATCATCTCGATCTGATAGGACACAAACCTCAAAGGTGTTTTTTGTCATGCCTGACAGCCCATAATATGACATTCCCGTGGCGATCGAGCACACACACAGCTCTCCGATCTCATCTGTTCGACACAGCTGAGGCACTCCCTCCGGTTTGACCACACACATGAGAGCTGCACATACACAACATCAATAAACACATTACACACTTTATGAAGCAGTAAATACAGCACATAGAGAAAGAGAGGCTAACACATGGACATTTTACTACTTTCTCCTTTGATCTGATTAACATTGCACTATGGAAAATGTAAAAAATGCCTGAGCACGAAAAATGCCTGAGCACATTTTTGCATTTCTGTGATTCATCAATGTGTTTGTACATGTGTGTACCTCCTGGCATTACTGTGCCCACGTCCTGTACGGTGAGCACAGACAGCCGCTCCTCTGAGTCCACCCTGATGACACCGTGGCTCAGACCCTGCATGGACAGAACCCCTCGACCTGGCGGCTGGTTACTATCATCTGTGGGCCTAAATTATAACGCAAAAACGTGTTCAGTTTAAATGGCCCCTAATTCAGCATCCTGTCATGAAATCTTCACGAGATGTCACTAAGCTAACAACTCAAAACTCTAACAAGCATAAAAAAATACATAGTAGAAACAAATATTGGGTAAATAGACAACATACACTCACTGAGCACTTTATTCGGAACACCTGTACACCTACTTATTCATGCGATTATCTAATCAGCCAATCGTGTGAAAGCAGTGCAATGCATAAAATCATGCAGATATGGGTCAGGAGCTTTAGTTAATGTTCACATCAATCATCAAAATGGAGAAAAAGTGTGATCTCAGTGATTTGGACCGTGGCATGATTGTTGGTGCCAGACGGCCTGGTTTGAGTATTTCTGTAACTGCTGATCTCCTGAGATTTTCATGCACAACAGTCTCTGGAGTTTAATCAGCATGGTGCCAAAAACAAAAAAAACATCCAGTGAGCGGCAGTTCTGTGGACGAAACACCTTGTTGATGAGAGAGGTCAATGGAGAATGGCAAGAAGACCAAGTCAGGCACTTTATTAGGACACTAGTGTTCCTAATAAAGTTCTCAGTGAGTGTAAATTGAAAGTTTGCAGTATTGAATACAGTACTACAAGTTTATTTCTAACTGACATATTTCTAAACTCGCCTGCCATCTTGCATATTTTTTCACAGACCTCAGTGCAATTTTGAGACTGCATTCTCTGCAAAGGATACATGTGATGCTGCCTTAGAATGGAAAACAAGGTATCTTAGAAAGCAGCATATAGTGTTGCTGCCTGACCTTTGGAGTAGCTGTCATATTCAGTTTAGAAAATTCTGTCTTGGGAGCTCACTACATTTTGGAACAGAGCTAAAGTGTAAAAATGTAGCAAGTACACTTTAATAATTATTTGTGGTGTAATTATAATGTGTGGGTGAATTACAAGTTACATCATCATCTAGAGCTGCGAAAAGTACAAAGCGAGAGATATACTGAAAGCGAAGATGGAAATCATTACCAGAGTGAGAAACATTCTGTTGATCACATGGGCCAACCCAAATGCATAAAAAGTGTGTGTGCGTGTGTAAGGGGTGAAATATGAGGTTACTATGGGTTTGCTCATTACATTACATCTGCAAATGACAAATCAAATTACATAATTCCTTTGATGACAGAAACAGCACTACAATTACTATAATTGGTCGCCTTTGAAACAAGTTTTTCCTCTGACTTCAACAGATGGAGATGTGCACATCTATGACAACATGTTCTTTTATTAGCTTGCAATTCATTTCACTTTTTGTTGAAATTCATAAAAGCTGTTCTCATCCATAAACTGTCATAAGAGAGAGAGAGAGAGAGAGAGAGAGAGAGAGAGCGAGAGCAGGTCTATAAAAATGGTCAAGTTAATGGACAAGTTAATCCTGTGGAATGAAAACCATATGCTCTGCATTCAGTCATGAGTTTGATTCGGTCACAAAGCAAAGATGACAGGACTATTCAGGGCTGTAATTATGGAGAAAGCCTAAAAAAATATTTTTTTTTGTAAAACCATCATCTTGTAAATGGTTTTAGAGAATTGTCTTTGAAGACAAACACAGAAGTCGGCAAAGCCTTCTAGTTGATCCGTCAAATTCAGAGTGAAGCGGACAGAACATTTTTTACCATCCCTATTTCCATAATTTTTTCAATTGTTTGTGGTTTACGAAACTCAGAAAAGACGGAAAGAAAGTTCTAAATGTTCTGGATGGAAGTGAGAGTTGGTGGATATGGGGTGACGCTACAGGGTAAATGAGTGGTCAATGTGTCAGCACCCCTCCCACCTCCTGATGGCCACGGTGAGGGCTTCAGCTGAGCTGGCACATGGACAGATGACCTCTGGCCGCAGACCTTTACTCTGGAAGACATTGAGGAATGCATCACATGATGAAATGGACCCTGCAGAGAATGAGAGAGAACAATGAGTACTATAAAATAATGACTTTTTCAATAACGCATTTAAAACAGCTCCCACCTTTTAAAGTGTTCTCAGTAGGGTACAATGGGAAAACAGGCTTTAAAAGGGCAATTCACTAAAAAACATGTGAAATTAAAGGGCCATATTCTACACTAATTTATTACTATAAAATTCCCTTATAATGTCATTCAAGGTGTCTTGCACAAAAATATTATGCTGCTGTAACTTTAATGCTTCTATAATGTAAATAACTGGCAGTTTGATTGGCAAATCTGGACGGTCATGGGACAATCTCACTCTGGCTCATATTTCATCCGAAAATTAAAATGCATAAAGAAAATGAAGCTTATTTTTTAGACAATTATAGTCCAACAAATGGTCTTTGGTGGACTGGAGAGTGAGCTTTGTGTTGTTAAAGTTTTTATTTCATCTTTATATCAAAAAAGAGAGGAAAATCCGGTTTTCCATGATAAGACCCCTTTAAAATAGTTTAACTCCTTGAATATTCTATTAGCATAACATTTAACATAACTTGCTGGCATCTTCCTGGCATTTAGATGAAATGGGAGGAAGTGGAACGTTTTGTCCTTAAGTGTGTTCATTTGTGTGCATTAGTGTTTGTGTGCATCTGCAAGACCCTCCTGTTTCCTGCAAACATAAAGTTGGCTTCTGGGCATCATCTATACTGACGCATCACTTCTGTGAGTTAAAATCCTAAAGGCTGTATTCACTATGAGTGTATATATTTATATTACACACTTATGAATAATGCATTTAGAGATATTGTTTTTCAGGTTGCTTGGCAAGTAAACAGCTGTTTAAACCTCCACTTGTTTCCTGACAGCAGAGTATTTCAAGAAACAAACAGGTGGGAGAAAAAGGAGGAAGGGAAAGGAAGAGTAAACAAGAGGAAGGCGAGAGAGAGGAATGGAAGCCAAGCTTACATGGGTTGGATCCGTCGGCGACCACCAACATGCGCAGGGAGCCTAGGTTGATGTCTCTCTGATCTCGGTGAGCAACAAGAGCCCAGTGCATATCTCTGGACTTGACACAGGCTACTTTAGCTACACACATATACACACAAAATGACTATACAGTAAATATCACAGAATTTGCCATTTTGGGAATATACAACACTAAATCAAAGAGCATTTTCACATTAAGGTCTATTCATACCAAGTCCACATTTTGAGAAGGAAAATGGTTTAAAATAAACGATGCATTTCTACAAACTCCTTCACGTCAAGTCTGAAATATCATACTGAAATATCACCTGCTGATAATTTAAAAAATACATTGTTTGTGAATATTGTTTACTGTTATGTTGTTCAGTCATATCAGAATCGTAAATAGTTTTGGTGCGAAAAATTGTTTGTTTATATTATATCCTTTGTGTTAAAGTCATGTCGGACTTGGTGTGAATCTTTTAGTCAATGCAATAAGATGTTCACAATTGTTATATACTTGTGTGTCGTTATGTCAACTTAAAGGTATATTCCGGGTTCAATACAAGTTAAGCTCAATCGACAGCATTTCTGGCATTATGTTGATTACCACAAAAAATAATTTCGACTTGTTCCTCCTTTTCTTTAAAAAAGGTTACAGTGAGGCACTTACAATGGAAGTGAATGGGGCCAATTTTTTGAGGGTTTAAAGGCAGAAATGTGAATCTTATGATTTATAAAAGCACTTTACATTAATTTTTCTGTTAAAGCTCACTTATTATTTGAGCTGTAAAGTTGTTTAAATAAACAATTTTATAGTCGTTATGGGGTTTTAGGGTTTGTTGACATTACATCGTCATGGCAATGAAGTTGTAAAATTGGACATTACACAGTAAAGCTTAGTAAGTGATTTTATCACACTAAAATCATGTTAATACGCATATTTTTTTTTTTTATCTTGTGGTTATACTTTTGAAACAGTGAGTATTTTAATGTTTATGGATTGGCCCCATTCACTTCCATTGTAAGTGCCTCACTGTAACCCAGATTTTTGCTTTTTTGAAAGAAAAGGGCAGACGAGTCAAAATAAATGTTTGTGGAAATCAATATAATGCCACAAATGCTATTGATTGAGCTGAACTTGTATTAAGCACGAAAACTTATTTTAAAATTAATGTTTTTTTTTTGTTTTTTTTGTTTGTTTTATAAATTGATTGCAAATATTATATATATATATGTGTGTGTCATTTAGTCCTATCAGACTTTCTGTTAATAGTTTTGATGCGGAAAATTGTTTGTGAATATTATATACTTTTGTGTTTAGTTGTATCAGACATCAGATTCATCAGTGATTGACAGACCTTTGTATTGACAGACTTTCTGGATCCAGGACAGGGGATTGACCTTCATCAAGGAGTACGGTATGCTGATTACATGCATCATATTCATGACACTCTAATGGAAACAGGGAGTGACTGACATATTACCAGGTTCCATCTGGAATACGTAATCTTGTGTTTACATTAAATATTTTCAGAAGCGAGACTTACTGTTAGGATGCCGTGCCACAAACCCACATCCTTTTTAAAATCCAATACATTCACTATGATTTCAGCTGAAAGACAAAGAGGAACAGACAGTTGTCCTACATGATCATTCGAGACAGGAGATTTCAGGACAAAGGACAGATATAGAGGTGTAATACTGTGTGTATCATGGACCCACCCTCTGTGTATCCACAAGACTGCGTTAGGGCCTGACAGTGTGTTAGAAGAGCGATCCGTGTCACCGTAACACCCAGAACACTCCCATCTTTACACGTCTTATACTGTAAATCATTAACACAAACACAACATTGTCATGCACACACATCAATCATTAATACAGGTATCAGAACATCACATCCCTTTACATGGCTGTTATTGCAATCTACTTTACAGGGTTAATCTCATGAAATCTGTCAAAAATATCTCCAGGTCATATTTCAACTCCTATTTTAGGGTTATTAGGGTTTTCATGACAATTAAACACAACAACCCCCAATTTCATTACCATAATACATCCAGAGGCTTTACTTTTGAGTTGTTTTATAATGCCTGTTATTCTCAATGACAATTCTAAATAGATTCTTATTACTGTAATATAGTAAATATATATATTTTTTTAAATCAGTATAAATTAAAGCCAGTCCAATAAATACTATCAAGCTGTCTAAATACATGACAATTTAAATGGTATATCATTATTTTTCTGCATTACAGTAAATAGTAACTATATGTTTTCATTATGATATTGAAAATGGGGTGGGCTTTCTTTATTGTCATTAAAATAATGTCCTAATGCATAAAATATTAATGGTTCTATGTCTTCTGTTCTTTAAGCAAAAATATAATTTTGTGTGAAATATCACTTGTCATGTTCATAACAGCTCTCAGAGATTCATCTGTATATTCACCATAATGTAACCCACTATCATACTGTACTGATTAGGGATACATTTCAATGGAAAGCAAATGTTGCCCTACACCCTCTAAATACGACACCCAGCCACTTTGCATGGGCTATCAAATTTCTGGGATCTGGTAAGAAACATCAAGACAGCTCTCTTAAAACTGGTTCAATAGCAACCAGCATCTCCTTCAAGAGTACCAATTCACAATTAAACAAACATTAATCATTTATCGTCCATTATCCAACATCTCTCTAATGGAAGGCTGCTGTGTCCTGCATGCTGATAGCAAATATTGATTTCTGTGCCTGTATGGGACATATAATATCTACCAATCAGAGATCATAAAACAATTAAATTGGTTGGGGGCGGGGGGGTTAGCATATGGAAAAAGAATCCCAAGCTTATAGTTTGCACTTCTGGAAAAATGATATTTCCATAACGGTCTTAATTTTATGGGATATCTACATTTAAAATGTCCTGTGTTGACGTATTTCCTATTAAAACAGGAAGTTTGTTCGAAGGACTCGCTTTTTTTTTTATAATAGCCAATAAGCTTTAGTTATGGCACATTCATAAACCATAATTTGTGGCACATTCATAAACCATAATTTGTTACTTGCTAGTCAGTTACAGGTATTATTTTAGCTGGAGGGACATTCATATTCAAGGAGAGATTTTGTTTGGACAAAAAAGGTTTAAAACAAAATTTTTGGTCTACTATCCCGGAAGAGAAAGACTTTACATTTTAAATGTATATATATCTCCAAAGTCCATTTTTGTTAACTTTTAGGGGTACACTAGCATTTAGATGGCATCAGAGCTAACAGACATCGACTAAAAGCCACAAAACCCAATTTTGCTTTCATGGGGTCTTTCGAAAACAAAACTAAACAAAAAACAAATCAAAACCAAAATAAATAAATAAAATAAAATAAAAAAAAAAAAACAATTAAGGAAATGCTCACCTCTATGTAGGCTGTGTCATTATTTGCATCTTTGATGTGAGGGAACCAATCACGTGGCGGCTTGGACAGGTGTTTGGATTCCGTGACGAACCATAGCAGCTTCGGCCATCCTGAAAGGTGGGTGGGACCAAACACAAGATAACACATGAATAGAGTCTAATAGAGACTATGCCCATCTCTGGTTAAATGAACTTCATCTCGGCAATTCTTAATCATTACGACTCATTATCTCTACATTTGCTATTTATCCCTCTCTCGTCTTACCACGGCCTAGACAGGGCAAAGAATGCTTACTGCTAGCAGTCTGGATTTGATAACATCACACACATGCACAGTACGGCCCATCATTCTTCTCACTCGTACTCCCACACACACACACTATCTCACTGCTCAAAGTATCTACACACTCCCTAGTCTCAGACAGCACACAGTCAATTTACTGAACATCTGATGCATACTACTCACAAAAATAACAAGCACTTTCTCAATCTGGCAAGCTCTAATCTGATTCGCTGGCTTTAGACTACTTCCAGCAGTTAGAGCGCACAGGTTTGTATCAGTCCGCCTGGAAACAAAGTTGTAAAAAGTACCGGGTTGCAACAATGAGTATGTATGAGTATTGTATTTGCCAAATTTTGTCAGGTTGGTTGCATCAAATCTTTGAAAGATACTCCAAACGGCAAATTAACACAAAAACAAACTGTGATGGGTCTCTTTACATGTAAGTGAAACAATATGGTCTCTATTTTTATGAGTGCGCAATGTCTTATCCAATTTTCGTGAGATCGCTAATTCTAAGCAGAAAGTGCAAGTGGGAGTGTTTGCGCTATCTTTGGGTGTATTGTATGCTAAAGAAAGTGGCGCAAAGCAAAATTTGCTGTTTTCCTGGTCATTGCGCAAAGACGTTTCAAAAGCACATCTTATCTCAGCACAAAGTCCAAACTCAGTTCCTGCATTTGCAGTTTGGAGAATTTACCAGCAGGTGGTAATAAAGTTCATGTCCAAACTCTGAAAGTACAGAGGAACATCAAATTAAGTCCATGACAATCAGTGTTGTGGCCATTTTATGAAACAAATATTTATGAGATTTGTGTTATACTATCTTTAGGTCATGGTTTATTTTTAAATTATTATTATTATGTTTATATTTACAACTGATCTAATTTAAATGTTCTAATTTATTTTGGTATTTTTCCACCTGATGTTGTAGAGGGATTTTTAAGTCGCTGCAGAAGGTGCCAGTGGAAGTTGGAGAGAGTAAAATGTTTGGATTTGGTATGATTTTTTTGGGGGGGGGTAAATACGCGTCCTTCAGGTCTACCGCCGCGGTCAAACTCCCGTTTCAGGTCAAACTCCAGGCGATGATGAATGATCACGTCAGACGTACCGGTGGGTGGGGCCTTGCGGCGGGGTGGAGCTCGAGGTGCCACGTCGAGGGGACTCGAGCACTTACCTGGTTCCTGCCGCCCACCATAAGATTTGTTGAGGAGGGGGGAGGAGGAATCTCGTCCCCGAAGTCCACTGGAACCAGTCCCGTGTGGGCATGTTTGTGCCACAGCTGGGCGCAAAGGGGCGGGGGGTCCGCCGCTGGAGCGCCATACCTGCCAAAATGGGACGGTGGACGTGGCGACGGCCGTGCGCACCGGATATGTGACCCAGGGGACAAGGGAACCATTCTTTGATCAGGTTTTTGGGTGCCGCAGCCTCCTGGGCATGCGGTGACAAAAGATTCTCTTCCTGGCCCTCCACTGGGAGATGGAGTGGTCTGTCGACCAGCCCAAGAGAAGTGGATCTCCTTGCCCCTGGGTCGCCCATCTCGGGGGCGCTTCGAAGCCTTCCTCGGGTTCTTAGGGGCCGGCCACGAGGCGTCTGCTTCTTGCGGAGGGCTCCACGCCGGAGCCGGGCCACGGGGGCGGGCTGCGGCGGAGCCGATGCGGCAGGAGGACGCCCTTGGCGATGAGCAGACAGGGTGCGTGGTCTTAAGCCGCGCCGGGGCAGGATATGTTGTAAAACCTCCGTCTGCTTCTTCACCGCCGAGAACTGCTGGGCAAAGTCCTCGACGGCATCACCAAACAGGCCAACCTGGGAAATGGGGGCGTCAAGGAACCGTACCGGTCAAAAGTTTTGAAACACTTGCCTGAAATGTTTCTCATGATCTTAAAAATATTTTGATCTGAAGGCGTTTGCTTAAATGTTTCAAATTAGTTTTGTAGACAAAAATATAATTGTGTCACCATATTAATTTATTTCATTACAAAACTAACATTTATTTTAAAAAAACGTTTTTCAAATTGATGACTTGGACCTAATAATAAAGAAAAGCAGCCAATAAGTGCCCAACATAGATGGGAACTCCTTCAATACTGTTTAAAAAGCATCCCAGGGTGATACTTCAAGAAGTTGGTTGAGAAAATGTCAAAATGTCTGCAAATTCTAGGCAAAGGGTGACTACTTTGAAGATGCTAAAATATAACACCGTTTTGTTTTATTTTGGAATTTGTTTAGTCACAACATAATCCCATAGTTCCATTTATGTTATTCCACAGTTTTAATGACTTTACTATTATTCTAAAATGTGAAAAAAAATTATAATAAAGAATGAGTGTTTCAAAACTTTTAACCAGTAGTGAATATAGTATTAAAATATCGTCTCGTCTCATTCTCGCGAACCCAGTATTGTGTATCGTCTCGTGAGCTAAGTGTATCGTCACACCCCTACTGTTAATACTAGCCATGATTTGTGTGTCAGTAGATGAAAAATTATTAATAACATTCTCTACAATTTAACTGACCGTAAATACAAATCCTGACGAGAACCACATTTTCCACGCATATAAAAGGAGCGTCACTGTCATAGAAATATGCCTGACATTGGCAGACGGTGCCGGAGAAGAACCTCAGAATTAAATTGCAATTGACCCAGCCCATTAGTGCTTTGTGCGCAAACTTTTGCCAAACCCATTTGCGCCTAGACTTAGTGCATGTTTGCATGAAAATACCAAAACTTCATGGCCTTGACTTAGCATGTATGACTTTTGGCATATCGCTGCACTTAGTGTTTTTAAAATAGGGCCCTTTCTCTTTCTAAGTAGGCAGTAGTTTAAGCTGCAAAGTACTGATTGTCAAACGTCTGGCTATGAGAGACTATACACACCCATGCTTAACTTATAAAGAACTTGTATCACTTGTGCATTGACAAACTGACCTTTGAACTGTGGTATTTCCCCAGTGGGTCCTTTCGGAAGGCCTTTGTGGCATGCATCACTGGTCAAAGCCACAGTAACCCCACAACTCCCCAGGAGAAAGCCAATCTGCTGACTTCCTGCATCCTAATACACATATACACACAGACAGACAGAAAGAGGCTAAGACCAGCTAACATCCATCATTACTACAGCAGTAAAATACACTGTAGGGGTGGTGTTGGCCCACTTTTTTACAGACCCAAATTTCACTTTTTTAGTTTGTAAAATACAAAAATTGCCTGCCTTTACTAACAAAAAAGTACCATGGTATTGCCATGGTTTTTTTTTTTTTTCTGGACATTTACCATGGTAATACCAAGATATTTTTGGAAGTAATAAGTAAATACCAAGGTAAATGAATATGGTAATCAATCAGGACTATGGTATATATTAATGTAACATGGTATTACTATGGTATTCCTTGAAGTACCTTTAAGTGCCATGAAAATACTATGGTACATGAATAGGGTAATCATTCAGGACTATGCTATTTACAGTTTAAAAGTATTGTATATTAACCATTGTATCAACATCCAATAACACAGTACTGTGCAAAAGTTTTAGGCACTTGTGAAAAATGTTGCATTGTGAGGATGTCTTCAAAATTAATGCCATCAATATTTTTCATTTATCAATTAACATCATACAAAGTCCAGTAAACATAAAAAAAGCTACATCAATATTTCGTGTGACCACCTTTGCCTTTAAAACAGCACCAATTCTCCTAGATACACCTGGACTCAGTTTTTCTTGGCTGTTGGCAGATAGGATGTTCCAAGCTTCTTGGAGAATTCACCACAGTTCTTCTATCTATTTAGGCTGTCTCAATTGCTTCTGTCTCTTCATGTAATCCCAGACTGACACAATGTTCAGTGGGGGGGCTCTGTGGGTGCCATGCAATCCGTTGCAAGGCTCCCTTTTCTTCTATTCCATTCTATTTACAAAAGGAATGTTTGGGAGTGTAAAAATGTATATTTCCTATTGACACACTAAAGCTTAAGATATAAATAACCATCTTAAGACAGATGCTTTGGTAAAACATATTTTCTGCCTAAGACTTTTGCACAGTACTGTAAGTGTAACATAAGTGTACCACCACAGCCTTATTTGTAAGGTTTATGGCTATACAGTAATACAAAAAGCAAAAACACAGAGCTGCTTTTAGGACTGGACAGCAGTTTATTGGTTTCTAAAGTGCACTGCATGCAGCGGCAGCCAGAGAAAGTTCTGCCAGTTTCCACGTCTTTTCCTGGAATTTTTGGCCCTGACGAGGAATCAAGCTGATCCTTGCCAAAGCTGTTCTCCTCCTCCTCTTTTTCTACCACTAAAATTCAACATACATATCTTTGCAATGCCTCTGCCATGAGGGGTGTGCAGTGATATGTTTGACTTGACATTCTGAAGAGATAATCTCAAAAACAGACAACGGAAAAAAGAGATAGCAACTGCAATATTTACATGGCGCCCCATAGAAGTTTCCAGAAGGCCTTTGTAACACATTACCATCAAACATGAATAATAAATAAATGAATATTTTGTACTATAAAGACTGTCATGTTGGCACTTAATGCTGTGAGCTCAAGCTGAGAGAAGAGATCTGCAGGGGAGGATTGTGGGTAGGCACTATAACTTGTTACGGTGTCAAAAATAAAGACTAAATTCAAGAAACAGTTCAGCCAAAAATACATATTTTGTCAAATTCTGCCAGCGTATGGACTACTTGTATGATACTTTAAGGAACTTTTTGTAATTTTAGAGCTTGACTGCCCCAGTTCTCATGTAATTTCATTATATGGAAAAGAGCAGCCAATGACATTCTTCAAAAATCACCTTTTGTGTTCCACAGCAGAAAGAAAGTTATGTTAAGTAAATGATGACAGAATTGTCATTGTTTGGGGGTGAACTATTTCTTTAAATATGCTTTCCGCTTATAAACCGCACATTTGTGATTCACCTAAAGCAAGAGTAATTCATGCAATACTGTACAAATAGTTCCTAGCAAAGACGGCCATCTACAGTATCTGTCATATCGTCATGCTATATTTTGATTCTCACCTTTCTGGTAAGTGGCACTTCGATGGGTACGGGCACCACCTCTGCCAGCAGGCAGCCGTAAAAGGCAACCATAAAGGCAGCGGGGTCGTTGTTGGGAAACACAAGAGCCACCTGCTCGTGGAGTGATAAGAGAGGAAAGGTGTCAGATTTCAGACAAGAGTATATGCTAATCTGACAGGAACACACTTTTAAACCAAAGCATGTGACAGGAAACAACACTCTGTCATTAAAGGAATGTTCCAGGATCAAAACAAGTTAAGCTCTATGGACAGCATCTGTCACATTCTGTTAATTACTACAAAAAATTATTTTGTCTTGTAACTCAGTTTGTAGAGACAAACGAAAATTGTGTTTACAGTTAACTACTTACAATGGAAGTCTATGGGGCAAGCATTCCAGAGGGCTTAAGAGCTGATATGTGCAGCTTGTATTTTTGTTAAAGCACTTTTGTTAATCATTCTATACACAAATATGTTGTTTGAGCTGTATAAATAATCATTTTAGTGCTGGGATGAATTTCTGATTATGCATTACTAACATAAATTATTATAGGTGGATTTATCTCTATGTAAACTGATAAAACTTTATCTCTATGTCCCTTTCTGGTATCCTTGGTCATATAATGCAAAAGGTTAGTAAGTGATCACTCTATGTTAATGTTAGCGCATATAATGTTGTCGTTCAAACTAAGGATCTTATAATGTAATCCTTGCATTGTACTTCAGTTCCTAATAAAGTTACTGTTAAAATGGCAAGTAAGTATTTTATTTACTCTTTTATTTTAACTAATTATTTACCATTTCATTTACTAATTTTATAAACATCTGGTTACTAATTTTGGCAATGCTTTGCCCCTTAGACTTCCATTGTGTTACAGAGAGAGCTGTACATGTACATGTACTATAGATCGATTTTGTTGGCTGAAGGTTGTCAAACTCACCCGATCTCCTGGTCGGAGCATGGGTTCCTGTTTGGTGCCCAGTTTGTGGAGGATATTGTAGGCTACTTTGATGCTCCGAGACCAAAGTTTCCCTGTGTAGAATAAAGTATATACTAAATAACTGTCTTTAAAGAGCTAGTTCACCCAAAAATGAGTAACAGCTGTCAAATCTCGTTTGAATGTGTGCATCTTTAAATATGGCATCATGTGAAGACAGCCAAATGCCACTGGTTGTCACATTTCTAATAACCAATTGTAGAATATGTGATAAATCTCGTAACTGTTCATGGAATATTATGCAAAAGTATAAATGAAATTTGAGAGCTGTGGCAGAGAGAAGATTGTCAGTAAATAAGCAGTGTTGGGTTACTTAAAAATAGTAATCCACTACAAATTACTAATTATTTATCTAAAAATTGTAATCAGACTTCTTTACTAATTACTACATTGAAAAAAGTAATCACATTACTAATTACTCTGCTTTTAAGTTACTTTCTAAAATACTTTTCACTCAACAAATTCCAGATAATTTTCTTTCTTGTTCATACACTCAGCGCCTCACATTTCTCCTTCACAATGACTCGTTACGGGCCATAATTCATTTATTCTACATAAATAATATATTAGAAATTAGCATAACCCTACAATGTACTTAAAAGTAATTAAATTAATTGAAAGTAAGCAACTGTACTCTGATTAAAAGAATTTCAAATGTAATGCATTACACTACTTTTGACTAACAGTAATTAGATTACAGTAACTAATTATTTTGTCATTGGATTACACCCAACACTGATGAATAAGTTACATCTCATTCTGTTGCCCACACAAAGCTCTCATACGCCCTCAGAAGACTTTGGATAAAATGCATGGCACAAAGTGCATTTTTGTTATTTTTTAAACTGCCATCTTCTGTAATCATCGGAAGAAAGAAAGCCATATGGGTTTGGAACCACATGAGAGTAAGTAAATGATAACAGAATTTCTGCATTTTTGGGTGAGCTATTCTTATAACAAAGTGCTTATGTATTCACTAAAGTCAGAAAAGTAAAACCAAACAGCACAAGAACACTCCAGGAGGCTAAATAAAGGAGAAAATTGAACAGATTCCACACATCGAAGGGCAAGCAAAGAGAAAACTGGATTGAGACCAAATGACCAAAATTCTAAATGTCTTTTTTACTGACCCCTTTAAGCATCTGGATGAGTCACACATGGAGCGCGCTTCATTGAGTTTATTTATCTACTGTGTCCTGCTGAATTTTTGACCTGCCGTTATCAGGATTTAACTTACGGATATTAAACCCCACTGAGAGAAAAACGGTGTGCATGAAATATAAATCTCGCTGCATGCCACTGTTCTGTGTGAAGTTAATTACTCTTTTGATTTGGGTGAGGTTTTTAACGAGCTGAGAAGGAGCTTCATATTCCCCCGTGGGTTTTCGGTCACACAAACAGCCACTGCTATTTACTTTCACATGGTGTTCTGGAGGCCAGTAGAGGTATTGATCAGGGCTTTTGCTGTTCTGATGCGTCAACTGTGTGGGTGTGGGTGTGGGTGCGTGCGTGTGTGTGTGTGTGTGTAGGAGAAGAAATAATGGCACTAAGGAGACACCATTGGCTTGATGATCACTTCACTCTCTAGAAAAAGAAAGAAGGAAAATACCAACCACTACAGCAGAGGCATACACACATACGCACTGCAAACCCTTCTTCACACTCTCACCCGTGATGTTCAGCAGAATGGTTCCTCACTGAGAGAAATCAGCTGAGAGCGACTGGGACATCTCACTTATACACATCCACACACACATATTTTTTATTCTATTATGGTGAGGAGTTTCTATGGACTTCTACTGTTTTTATACTTGGCTAATGATATTTTCTATCCCTTACCCCTAAACCTAACCCTCACAGAAATCTTTTTGCATTTTTTGATTTTCATGAAGAAATTATTTAGTTTTCCTTAAGGGGACCATTGGCTGAAACAGATTGTAAGATAATGTAAGGTAAGATAATGTGTATTATTCTCTTACAGTATGTGTATGAAGGAGTATTATAAATTTCTGTAGGTAAGTATGGTTGTATTACCGTAGGTAAGGACGTAGAGTGGTTTGCCATTGGTGTCCATGGTGGTCAGGCAGGGTGCTTTGGGTGAAATGGTGCCCCAACGCTGCAGTGCAGCTTCCAGTGACGGTGGCCAGTTGGTGACCACCCCTAGAGGTTCCCCTCGAATGGTGACCATCTGTGCCCCCTCCGGCCGTGGCTGGTTGGGGTCAGGCTGCTGGACTGAACAGTCAAAGATAAAAGAGATAAAACATTACCATTATTACAGAGTCAAAGAAACTATGACTAGGGCCGTTTGTGTTAGTGTTGTAAAGTTTGATTCATTTTAGTGAATCGACTCATTCGGATGGTTCATCTAAATGAACTTGTTGTTTTTTCCACCAGTTCGTTTGCATCATCACTGAAAAGTGTTCCCAGGAGTTAATAGGAGCTGATTAATCCAATATATTTTTTATATTTATGTTACTTACATGTCACCCACCTCAGTTTTACTCCCAAAAAAGGCTCTTCCTTGTCGAGCAATTCACAAAGTAATTCGTAAAATGATTTGTTTGTGAAATCAGACATCATTAGTTTTTTCTACATTATAAGACAAGCTCAAATGCATCAAAGTGAAATTGTATTATTTTAATAAGGAGTTAAAAACATACCTTCTAGGAGCTCCTCAAAATCATCCACAAAGAACTCTCTGAGTGGAGGTCGTCTGGGCTGTTTTAGTGTGTTCACAAGTTGCTGGATTTTAGCTGAAACACGACTGCTAACAGGAACTCCTGAGGAGAACATATACCACATACTAATGTACAACAACACATGCATACCTCTAAAGACAAAACATATCTTTCATACTTGAGCTCTTTTTTACAAGGACCAAGGTACCCATCTACCTGAATGAGAAAACAAAGATTTTTACACACACAGACACACACACATGTTGGTGCGGCTATCCATATGAGGACTCTCCATAGACATAATGATTTTTATACTGTACGAACTATAGATTCTATCCCCTAACCCTAACCCTAACCCTACCCCTAAACCTAACCCTCACAAAAAACTTTCTACATTTTTACATTTTCAAAAAAACATTGTTTAGTATGTTTTTTAAGCGATTTGAACTATGGGAACACTAGAAATGTCCTCATAAACCACATTTATAGCATAATACCCTTGTATTTACCAGTTTGTAACCTAAAAAATGTCCTCATAAACCACCCAAACCTGCACACACACACACACACACACTACATGGGGACATACCACAGACTTCTATTGTTTTTATATAAAGCTTATTATAATTACAATAGACTAATCCAACCCATATCCTAAAAGAAAACATTTTGCATTTTAAGAATTTAAAGAGCACCTATTATAGTTTTTCAAATACTACCTTTCATGTAGTGTGCTATTTAGCTGTTTGTGAATGTAAAAAAGTCTGCAAAGTTTCAAAAATCAAAGTGCACGACAAATAGAGTTATTGACTCCCAAAAGAAAGAACCGATTCTGAACACCTGAAACGAGTCGTTAGTAATTCCAGACTTACTTTCTGTACTAACCTACGTAATTTGTTAACAAAAAACCCACCTCTGGTCTTCACTGGCTGCTCGCGAACAGCTTTGACCCGCCCTCAAACACTACACTAAGCGGTAGACCAATCACAACAGACTGGGACATCTGACCAATCAGAGCACAGTAAGCTCTCTGAAAGGAATTTACAATGAATCCTTTAGAACGGATCATTGAACGAGTCATTTGTGACACTGGGAAAAAAGGTAATGCTGCAATTTAAATTATGAGCAAATTAAAGTCTTGTTTGACCTTGGATGCATGTAAATCTATTGTATGAGACCTTTAAAATAAAATTAGGCACGTTTAAAAACCATAATAGGTGCTCTTTAAGAAGAAAAAACATTATTCCATTTATGTATGGATTGTTTTTTTCAAATGAGGACATCACAAAATGTCACTAAAACTGAAAAACTCCTGGGTTCAAAGAACTGGCCTTAAACAGATTAGCTGGCTGGCTGAATGTGCACAATGAAGAAGTTTCTTCTCCCTGCTGTTGTGTTTACATCCTTTTCCAAACTCTCAATTTTCATCTCACCCCTAACAAATCAATTTTACAGACATTATTTATTAATGCCTCTGACAGATGCTGTCAAATGCGGCCATCAGGGGTGTCCCCTGGAGATCAAATTAAAGCCTAATAATATAAAAGAGTGGGATCAATGCCTTCAAACACAGCTTCATCACAGAGGAGCCAACAGCACTGATATCAGCTCTTGTGGAGTGAGCTGTCTATCGCTAGTTATCGGAGTGAGCTAGCATCTGCTGTTATACACTGTACAATATACAACTTAGTCATGAATATGCACTGGACACATTACATGGGTCAGAATCTTGATAATACACATACACTCACTGAGCACTTTATTAGGAACACCTGTACACCTACTTATTCATGCGATTATCTAATCAGTCAATCGTGTGACAGTAATCCAATGCATAACATCATGCAGATACAGGTCAGGAGCTTCAGTTAATGTTCTCATCAACCATCAGAATGGGGAAAAATGTGATCTCATTGATTTTGACCGTGGCATGATTGTTGGTGCCAGACGGGCAGGTTTGAGTATTTTTGTAACTGCTGATCTCCTGGGATTTTCACGCACAACAGTCTCTTGAGTTTACTCAGAATGGTGCCAACAACAAAAAACATCCAGTGAGCAGCAGTTCTTCAAACAGAAATGCCTTGATGATGAGAGACGTCAGTGGAGACTGGCCAGAGTGGTTCGAGCTGACAGAAAGGCTACGGTAACTCGGATAACCACTCTGTACAATTGTAGTAAGCAGAATAGCATCTCAGAATGCAGAACATGTCAAACCTTTAGGCGGATGGGCTACAACAACAGAAGACCACGCTGGGCACTTTATTAGGACCATAGTGTTCCTAATAAAGTGCTCAGTAAGTGTATAAACTATAACATGAAGAAAGATAGACAGGTTATGCTTCTTTACAGTAATTAGGGAACTCAGAGTTACCCTCATGGCCCTAATTAGAGGGGTGTGACCTTGTGCTTAAAGAGCAGGGTGGTAAATGGAGGGTTATAGTTTAGAACCCTGCAAGGGGCTATCACCACATTATTAAAGTGATTAACCACAAATTGCTATATCTACACATTATTTAAAACATTAAAACAAGTGGTTTCATAAATTAAGTGATGTCATACATCCACTAAAAATAACCTTGATTTTAGTTTAAAAACTCATTGAAAAAATTTGCTCCAAAAATTAGTTCCGAGAAAAAGTCCAGCATCTTTTGTTTGCAGATGCCACTTGCTGTGATATTTTTTATCTAATGCAATGACATTCAGAGATTTTTAGTGTGACTTAACCTTGTGGGACCCTGCGTCCACATGTGTAGATGTTGTATTTTGGCTTCGCTATACGCAATACATAACTTAATGAATAAAAACTGACTGAATACTGTTCACAAGTCTCTAGAATGTCACTTAAAGGGTTCACTTCTGCCACACTGAGTCATGTAACACAACAGCATGTTGTGTCATGTGACTTCAACTCTAACATATCTGTGGGTCATTTAGCAACATTTTATTATACATTTTGTTATGTTTAATTTTTATTTCATTGTGCAATACGTCATGGTTACTGGTGTAACCTCCGTTCCCTGATGGAGGGAACGAGACGTTGTGTCGATGTAGTGACACTAGGGGTCACTCTTGGGAGCCCGAGACACCTCTGGTCTTTGATAAAAGGCCAATGAAAATTGGTGAGTGGTATTTGCATGCCACTCCCCCGGACATACGGGTATAAAAGGAGCTGGTATGCAACCACTCATTCAGGTTTTATGCTGAGGAGCCGATATAAGGTCTGGCCATTTCAGCGTTGTGGCAGGAGGGACACCACGTCTCGTTCCCTCCATCAGGGAACGGAGGTTACACCAGTAACCATGATGTTCCCTATCTGTCACTCACTCGAAGTTGTGTCGATATAGTGACACTAGGGGTCCCTATACGAAATGCCACAAGGCTGAACTGTGTTACGTTAACTGGCGGTGTGTGGTGGGAAGACTTGCTGTGTGCCTCATAGCCAGCACACCAGGTCAACACGTAACCTCCCCCAACATAGTTATGAGTGTCGAACGGTTGTAGAACCTTGCAAAGGTGTTGGGTGTTGCCCAGCCCGCTGCTCTGCAAATGTCTGTTAGAGAGGCACCTCTGGGCAGGGCCCAGGAAGCCGCTACACCTCGGGTAGAATGGGCTCGTAGCCCTACCGGGGGCGGCATGTTTTGGGCGAGATATGCCATAGTTATGGCGTCAACGAGCCAGTGGGCGATCCTCTGCTTGGAGACAGCGCTTCCTTTCCGCTGTGCACCAAAGTAGACAAAGAGCTGCTCAGAGACTCTAAAGCTCTGCATGCGATCCAAATAGATGCGTAAAGCGTGCAACGACAGGGCTGGGTCTGCCTCCTCCTGGGGCAGCGCTTGCAGGTTCACCAGCTGGTCCCTAAAAGGGGTGGTGGGAACCTTGGGCACATAGCCCAGTCGGGGTCTCAGGATCACACGAGAGTAACCCGGACCGAACTCAAGGTACGTTTCGCTGACAGAGAACGCTTGCAGATCACCCACCCTCTTGATGGAAGTGAGCGCAGTCAGGAGGGCAGTCTTCAAGGAGAGTGCCTTAAGCTCGGCTGACTGCAAAGGCTCAAAGGGGGCTCTCTGTAGACCCTGAAGAACTACAGAGAGATCCCATGAGGGAACGAGGCGCGGTCTGGAGGGATTCAGCCTCCTGGCGCCTCTTAGGAACCTGATGATCAGGTCATGCTTCCCTAAGGACTTACCGTCAACTGCGTCGTGGTGTGCTGCTATGGCGGCAACGTACACCTTCAAGGTTGAGGGGGACAGCCTCCCTTCCAACCTCTCCTGCAGGAAGGAAAGCACTGATCCGACTGTGCATCTCTGGGGGTCTTCGCGTCGGAAAGAACACCACTTAGCGAATAGACGCCACTTAAAGGCATACAGGCACCTCGTAGAGGGGTGGTAGACCGCTTAGGTCTTCCGCGTCCCATCCAGGGACCAGACATGGAGATTCCAGAGGTCTGGGCGCGGGTGCCAGAGGGTGCCCCGTCCCTGAGAAAGAAGGTCCTTCCTCAGGGGAATTCACCAGGGGGGAGCTGTCGTGAGGAGCGTGAGGTCCGAGAACCACGACTGGGTGGGCCAGAAGGGTGCTACCTGGACGACCTGCTCCTCTTCCTCCCTGACCTTGCACAGGGTCTGTGCAAGCAGGCTCACTGGGGGAAACGCATATTTGCGTAGGCCAGGGGGCCAGCTGTGTGCCAGCACGTCTATGCCGAGGGGAGCCTCAGTGAGGGCGTACCAGAGCGGGCAGTGGGAGGATTCTTGGGAGGCGAACAGGTCCACCTGTGCCCGTCCGAATCGACTCCAAACCAGCTGGACCACCTGATGGTGGAGTCTCCACTCTCCCCTGAGGGAAACCTGCCGTCCGCTGTAGTGTTGAGGTTGCCCGGGATGTGAGTGGCTCGCAGCGACTTGAAGTGCTGCTGACTCCGGAGGAGGAGACGGCGGGTGAGCTGTGACATACAGCGAGAGCGCAGACCACCTTGGCAGTTGACATATGCTACCGCTGCCGTGCTGTCCATCCGAACTAACACGTGCTTGCCCTGGATCAACGGCCGGAACCTCCGCAGGGCGAGCAGAATTGCCAATAACTCGAGGCAGTTGATGTGCCAATGCAGTCGTGGGCCTGTCCAGAGGCCGGCAGCTGTGTGCCCGTTGCAAACAGTGCCCCAGCCCGTTCTGGAGGCATCTGTCGTGACCACGACGCGCCTGGAGACCAGTTCTAGAGGAACACCTGCTTGTAGAAACGAGAGGTCGGTCCAAGGGCTGAAAAGACGGTGACATACCGACGTAATGGCCACGCGGTGTGTCCCGTGGTGCCATGCCCGTCTCGGGACTCGAGTCTGGAGCCAGTGCTGAAGCGGCCTCATATGCATCAACCCGAGTGGGGTGGCCACCGCCGAGGACGCCATATGCCCCAGGAGCCTCTGAAAAAGTTTCAGTGGAACCGCTGTTCCCTGTTTGAACGCCATCAAACAGGCCAGCACCGACCCAAGCGCGCCGTCAAGGAGACTGAGTCCAACTCCAAACCGAGAAAGAGATGCTCTGAACCAGGAGGAGCTTGCTCTTTTCCCAGTTGACCTGAAGCCCTAGTCAGCTGAGGTGTAAGAGCACCAAGTACCTGTGTGCGCACAACACATCTCGAGAGTGAGCTAGGATTAGCCAGTCGTCGAGATAGTTGAGAATGCAAATGCCCACCTCCCTTAACGGGGCAAGGGCAGCCTATGCGATCTTCGTAAAGACGCGAGGAGACAGGGACAGGCCGAAAGGGAGGACTTTGTACTGATACGCCTGACCCTCGAACGCGAACCTCAGGAAGGGTCTGTGTCAAGGAAGGATCGAGACGTGAAAGTATGCATCCTTCAGGTCTACCGCCGCGAACCAATCTTGATGCCGGACTCTCGCCAGAATGCGTTTTTGCGTCAGCATCTTGAACGGGAGTCTGTGTAAAGCCCGGTTCAGTACTCGCAGGTCCAAGATTGGCCGCAACCCACCGCCTTTTTTTGGTACGATGAAGTAGGGGCTGTGAAACCCTTTCTTCATCTCGGCTGGAGGGACAGGTTCTATCGCATCCTTCTGTAGGAGGGTAGCGATCTCCGAGCGCAGGGTGGCGTCGTTTTCGCCCTTGACCAAGGGGACAACGTCGTCGGACATACCGGCAGGGGTGGAGCGTGAAGTGCCACAGCACGTTGTGGCCGTGCTGAGTCTAGGGACATCGAAGCACTTACCTGGCTCCTTGTGACCACCCCTGGAACAGCCTGGGACGGGGGAGGAAGAGGCCTGTCCTCATAACCCGTGGAGGCTGCCACATCGGGGGCGGCTGTGTGCCACAGCTGGATGCTCAGGGGCGGAAAGGGCACCACTGGAGCGCCAATCCTGGGATGGAGTGGTCTTCCTACCAGCTCCACGTGAGTGGGTTCCCTTGTCCCTGGGTTGCCCGTCTCAGGGGCGCTTCGAGGACCTCCGTGGGTTCTTCGGCGCCGGCTTTGAGACGGGTGGCGTTGGCTTCCTGCGGTGGGCTCCATGCCGGGGCCAGGCCGAAGGGGCAGGCTGCGGCGGAGCCGGTGCAGTCACCACAGGGGGACGCCCTTGGCAACGAGCAGACGGGGTGCGGGATCTTGAGCGGGGGAACTGCGGAGAAGGTGCCTCCCACGACTTCGTCAGCTCCTCATGCACTTCCGGGAAGAATGGCACTGGAGCGGGGCGCAGCTGCTTTGAGCGGTGCCGCGTGCCCAGAAACCAATCATCAAGCTGTGAGCTTTCAGGGGAGAGTGGAGGGTTCCACTCTAACCCGACGCTCGCGGCCACCCGGGAAATCATGTCCGTCATTTCGGCATCGGCCTGTGACTGGGCGATCGTCCACGAAGGGGGAAGCCCAGCTGAGGCTTCTGCGTCTGACTGTACAAGCCCGCTCTCCGATGCTGCGCTCGAGAGCTCATCATCTTCGTGAGCTCCGAACAAGAAGCCAGACTCGCCGGCGAACTCATCCGGAAGCCCGATTGGGGTAGACGAGCGTGCTGGGGAATGGGAGGTCTGCAGAGGGATACCCGGCGGAGACGATCCCATTGGGGTCCCCAAATCGCCCCCAGTGCTAGCCGCGCTGGCCTCATACCGTAGGTAGAAGGACCAAGGCGGGGAGCCGCTGGGGTGGCTTGCTTTCTTACTAAAGCAAGCCACGACTGCAACGTTGCCATGGTCATGTTCTCGCAGTGAGAACATGAACCATTCACAAACGCTGCTTCCGTGTGGGTCGCGCCCAGACACGAAAGACAGCGATCATGACCATCCAAAGTTGAAAGATAACGACCGCAACCAGGAAACACACACAATCTGAAAGGCATCTTTAAAAAGACGCATCTTTAGAAAGATGTTCCGTGTGTGCGCTCTTTTAGAGAAATATATACTCTTTTAGAGGGGAAAAATGTTCTTTCAGAAAATATACTCTCTAGTTTTTCTGCCGAAGCGCCCAGGGGCATTCTCTGCAGTGCACCCGCGCAGAGGAGGGAGAAGCCGCTGAAATGCGCCGTCAGATCCAGCAGAGGTGAATGAACAGTGATATTCAGCTCAATGAGCATGACCGTTTGGCTCCGAAGAGAAAATCTGAATGAGTGGTTGCATACCAGCTCCTTTTATACCCGTATGTCCGGGGGAGTGGCATGCAAATACCACTCGCCAATTTTCATTTGCCTTTTATCAAAGACCAGAGGTGTCTCGGGCTCCCAAGTGTGACCCCTAGTGTCACTACATCGACACAACGTCAAGTGAGTGACAGATAGGGAACGATTCTATTCATTAACATTAATTAATGCATTCCTATATATTTACTCTGCATTTTCACATTGAGAATAAATGTGTTCATCCAAAAGCTGAAAAATCTTGCTTTCAGATGCTTTATATGGAGTTAGCAAGAAAATAAGGTGCATTTCAAACTGTTGTGAGACCAGTGAAAACAGACAGCACACTGTAGGTTAAGTCATTCACTAAATACGGAGCAAGGGAGCATCCTATAGCTTTCTATGCAGCTAAAGTTCAGTTTCAGGCTGCAGATGATGTTTGGACCACTCAACATGTTTGGCAGACATGGGACAATGGTAAAAAGTACATAGATTCAGACTTTTATAATACTACATTTTACTTTAACGTGGTTGGCAGGGATTGGATGATGCTGGACATTATTTTGAATAAGAATTATTTATTCAGCTTTACAGAAAACCTGCTGTAATATCTGAAACGTCTCAAACACATGAATAACAAACACTCCTGGAAACATAATAAACAATTTGAAAAAATCTATAGCTTAGTGTTATTTAAAAATTTCACTACGTTGTCTCGCTGTCCACATATGTGGACATACATTTTTAGGAAAACAATTTGCTCTAGGAAATAAAAGAAAAAAGTTTTTTGCTTGTTTATTAGGTGCTACTAGATACAAATCATAAAAGGAAATGGAAAATACACACAGAACTCGCACAGGGGTCTCAGGAGGTTAAGTGTCCAAATACTTTTTGGGGCCACAGTAACATCCTGTATACTTCTATTGTTTTATTTAGAGGTAAGTGTAATTATTATAGACTATCCCCAACCTTAAAAATGGCATTTTTATAATATTTTTTTTTTTTTTTTTTTAAATAAAATAAAAAAATTCACATATTTATGAATCATTTTAACATTTGAGGACATTCCCAAAGGAAAGTTTTGTCAGATTTAGGCCACGTCCACATTCATTTGAAAATACATTAATTTCCCTACGTTTATGCCTCATCCACACTAGAACAGAGTTTTCCTCCAAAAAACTGAAAACGGGAGTGCTTCAAAAAAGCTCTCCATTACCGCATACTTTGAAAAACAATGACATTACGAAACTGTAAACAGAGCTTTCAAATTTAAACGGATTAGTGTGGACATGCCTTAGCTAACTTCAGGGGATGTTTCTGAAACAACAACACATTGTTCTGTGTCCTTACCATCTCCAGTCTCCATGAGTTCAGCGTTGCCATATTTGGGCGTGGTTCTGGGCACGGTGGACACCTGTGGCCTCTCCATCTGAGCAGAATGTTCAGAGGTGTAGGTGGTGACGTCTGGAGGGGCCGAATGATTCTCTGGGTTTGGGAAGACGAGGAGGAGCAAAACACAGGATAAGAGGAGGTTCATCCCTGCTGGTACATGGTAGCTGGTTTATTGTTGGTCCAAGATAACTAGCTACTTATTAGCTTGGACCAGCTAATGACCAATTTGGACCAGCTACCATGTTCCAAAACACAGCTAGAAGCTTAAGATGGATTTTGTGGTTGGGATTTCAGCCCTACCTGGCTTTGACAAAGAGCCCTGACACACTTGGCACATCGTCTACAATTTAAAACAGAAAAAGGCGGGAGGAGACAGACAGGAAGTGATTTTGTGGAAAACATGCACATGACTCAGAGAGACGGACGGAACCCAAAGACACAGAGGAGCATTTTCATCCTCTCCTTAATTACAGTTCCTTTTACTTCCAGTCTGTGAGTCCGCTGGGCTTATCTCTCGCTGTTTCTCCTCCCTCTCCGATCATAAATTCTCAGCTGTCTGTGGCCTCTTTCTCATTCTCCTCAGCTCAGCCTGCATTAACGTCGCTCCTGAAATGTCTCTTTCACATTCGGTGCCCTTGGCCGCCACATAGTACCGTTATGATATCCCTATGAAGCTCATAGTGTCTAGCATTGGGTAAATACATGTCAACATTGACCACATTGAAAATCTCATTTAAAGCTGGAAATAAACAAAGATTTAGGATTTTGAAAAATGTAAAACCTTAAAAATATTTAATATTTTTAGGTCACTAATCAAATAAGCAAATTTGTGAAATTCAAGTTAATTATTGCAGTGTTGTAGTACTTTCATGGTCTTGGTCTTGTCATGGACTCGTGAGCAATTTGACTCGGTCTTGACTAAACTTGAACAAGTGTGGACTCGGACTTAACCCCGAGTCCAGTCGAGTCGCTTTTCAAATCTTGACGTTTGTCCCGTATTTCAATCTGCTGAGTACAATCAGAACTAGTGAAGCCCAGTTCACAAATAAATCAATCTACTGAGTCGGTTCTTTTTAGCAAATTGGCCAACCATGTTAGCAAAAAGGTCTGAATCGATTGGCTATTCAGTCTGATTTGTTTGTTGGATAAAGTGGATATTTACCTACAGTCAACAAAAGACTGCTTTTTTGAGAGGTAACTTTGAGAAACTTCCATTTGTGCTATGTCTTGTTAATAAGGAGCTTTTCACACCAAACGCATTGTTGCATCCACCCATGCTGTTTTTCAGTTGTTTTTCTATGTAAACATGCAAAACTTTGACTGTTGCATTACGTATCACTTAGTGTTTTGCGTCTCGTGCAGCAATTTTTTTTAAAGTTCTTTTGTCAAGTTAAAAAGAACATCAACTGTTAAAAACGTGTCTCAAGACACCTGTGTTATACTGTTTTCCATGATAGCACATGTAAAACACCCAGATGTCCATTTGATGTGTGTGTTTACATCTGGAAGACGTCTATTTTACATTGTTTGCTCATCTGCAATACATCTATAAGACGTATGTCAATAAGTATGTCTCGGATTTCAGTAAGACATTCCGCAAATGAGACGTTTATGATTTAGAATGATTGTAAAGCTGATCTTTTTAAGATGTTTAGCAGATGTTAGATGCTTTCTAGATGAAAAGATCTAAAACAGACATCTCGGAGACATACGTGTGCTATCTGAGTTTGTTGCACCTCATTGGTCTGAACGGCCTCTAGTCTTTTAGAAATGCTTTATCCATTAGTTATATGAATGCTACACATGTAAGAAAATGTAAAAATAATGTCATCAGAATTGAATGGATTCAGAAAAAAAAACAAAAAACTTTTTCTGTGCGTACCCTGAAATGAAATCTTGCAGGCAAAAGCAAACAGAAATGCTTACCTGACTTACAATGAATGAAATATAGTAGTTCAATTGAGGAAGATGGTAACAAATTGAATGTAAATGTTTATACCACTTTCATATTTAAACACTGTCATATTTAAAACATTATTGTTTGGTTTTTATGCCCATTTTATTTATTGTACAGTTATACTGTTTTTTGTAAAGCAGAAATGTAAAATGTTAAAATAATAAAGTTGGTTTGTTTGATATATGCACCTATAGGTCTTTAAACTATTTAATACATTCATAAAAAACTCTTGTCTTAGACTCAGCCTTTACTGGTCTCGGTTTTGACTCGGACTTGGCCCTCTCCAGTCTTGGTCTTGACTCATCCTCGACCCTCTTCTGGTCTCGGTCTTGACTCCAACTCAACCTACTCTGGTCTCAGACTGGACTTGGACTCGGATGAGCTGGTCTCGACTACAACACTGAATTATTGGATTCAACATTTCACTCAAATTTTTTAGGCTGATAATACAGTTTGTAATGAAAAAACTGTTTAAATCAGAAAAATACAAAATAGAAGCATTTTCACAAGAGGACTCAGACTTGAGGACCCCACTGTATTTTTCATTATTGTTGCAAATGGCAAATGCCAGGGGATGAGTCTTTCTCTAAAAGCTCATAAAGTGTCACAAATTTCCTTCCATTACATTCTGTGCTCCAAGCGAGCCGGTCGGAGAGAAATAACTGCCTGTGTGTCATTTGCGATGCGAAGAAAGGGGAGAATGCCAATGAGGCAGCTCTATTTCTCCTACTCCGTAAAACACCCGAAACAGCCCTAATAGAAATGTCCACTATTATCAAGGACAACAGAGTCAGAGGCATTCAGCTGCTTAGCCTTAGTTCAACGTAGATGGTTTTCAATGTAATAAAACTTTACGCTGCCAGAGTCCTTTCCTGACTGATATGATAAATTAATATCAAAACTAGGTGGTGTATTTCTGTGCAGTACTTAATATAGCAGAGACACACAGTTCATTTATAGCAGCAATTCACCATAAATCATTCAGAGTTGAGTCATTTTGAGTCTGACTGACTTCACATAGATCATAAATAAATAAATAAATAAATATGTATAAATATAAAGAGAAGCATTAATCATATATCTGGGAGAGAGAAGTCAAGCCATCACTAGTTATGTGTGAGAGGGAGGATGCCTCCTGTCTGAGAGAAATTGTGCCAAGCACAGGAGGGGATTGTGATGGAGGACATGACTAAGGGAGGGCACAACCCCCTGGGCTGGACTTCCACCCACCATAAGCACTACCTCCTTGTCTCAACGCCTTGTGTTCTGCCTTGCCTCCTGCCTTCTTGCCTGGTCTCCTGCCTCACTGGCCGCCATAACATCTGGTATTAAGATGCAGTTTGGGTAGGGCTGTAAATCGCTAATTTAAAAAAAAAAAAAATTCAAATTCATTCCATGATGCGCCGATTAAATGAGCGAATTAATCAAAAATCAATATTTACTGAGAAAGGCCCACAAATAAAGATTTTTTAACGTTTAAATCATTTAAATGTAAATAATTATAAATATAATAATATAAAAGAAATATTATAATGCAAATAATTCTAATACATTACACCATTTACAAATGTTGTGGCAGCTGACAAATACAGCATTTAGACAATACAGAAAGTGTCTTTAAAAGTCAAAATATTGTTTGTTTTATTTCCATTTCAGCGAACATAACCCCATTATTGGCCTAATTCCGTCTGCGCTATTTTTAATTGTTGGTTTATGTACTCATGCGTCAGACAGACACTTTTGGAGCATCTCACTTTGGTTGTGTTGCATCTAAGCGTCTCTATTCATAAGCGCTGTGTTTTTAGGATACTGTCTCAAGTTAAACAAAGTTTGAAACTTTGAAAAATGAGCCTCGAGATCCCTGAATTCTGTTGTGATCCTTTCAGCTGTCTTTCATCATCTGTGGAAGGCTGTGCTGCCTGCTTTCGTTAGTTTGACGAGGCGTGTTGCCTGTACAGCTGGAGCTTTGACTGCCCCCTACTGCCACATATTCGTAAAAACATCAATGTGGTGAATCAAGCTTGAATTACTCCGTTGACAAGAACATCCCTTATTACAGAATTTACGTACAGGTCAAATGAATGTTTAATTGCTTTAGTTTTTTAATGTGTTATTTTCAAATAATTAATCGTATCAAAGTAATGCGTTAAATCAACAGCCCTAGTTTTGGTTGGTCCATTTGAAAGGGGACGACACTAAAGACAGGGTGTAAACAGTGAACAACATTTTTTATGTTTTTTATACTTCAACCTTATTTGAAAGTGGTCGTAAATGCATGCAACCACATTGTTTGTAGTGTAAATGGTCATCCGTTTGAATGCGATCGAACAGCAGTGTAACAATACCTATTCAACTGTCAATCAACGGCTGCACTAATACAAGAGTTTTAAACTTTCCCGGATACATGTGGCTTGGAGGTCCACACCCCTAAAGCTCAGTTAATAAAGGTACTCCACTAAAATAATGGAGAATTCTGCTCTAAACATCACGTTTTGCTTAGATTAAATGCAAGTATGATAGAGTGGGGATTAGAGTTGGGAACCGAGAAGCAGTTCTTGTTCAGAACCATTTCCATTCTTTAAAAAAATACTGGAATCGGATGATCTTCATAACTTTTAGTTCCGTTAATGGTTCCCCTGTGTGAATTTTCTGCTGATGCGGCTGGAACGCCGTACTGAAATACTCTGACAGTGTTTCCAGCAGCACATTTCTGCAGCAGCACTGCCCTCTACTGGGTCAAATCGTAAAACACACAAACAAATGACTCTTATGAGCCAGCTCTGTTGAATCTACAGCGCGAAACAGACAGCGCTTCCAGTATGTTCTGATTCCCGAAACAACGATTTAGATGAGCCGGTTCTTTTGAATCTACAGCATGAAACATACAGTGCTTCCGGAACAATCCGATTCTCGGAAGGATGAACATATGAGCCGATTCTTTTGAATCTAAAGCGCGAAACATACAGCGCTTCCGGTCTAGTCCGGTATAGTATTAATATTACACTGATTTGCAAGTTATGAATGTCCAACTCGAAATTAAATAAGAACTGATGAAGTCTTACAAGCCTGAAGTACAACATTAGACAACAGAACACAGTCTTAACTGTTTCTGGAGCTGTTACTGTTATGTCATGTGACTTTAGACCTGTGAGGCTTTAATCAAGCAGTGCAGTTACTGACTGGTTGTTCATATGACAATGTTTAATTAAAGATTCACGAGTTTTGTAATACAAGGTATTTTAATGAATGAAT
Source organism: Myxocyprinus asiaticus (assembly GCF_019703515.2). NCBI lineage: Eukaryota > Metazoa > Chordata > Actinopteri > Cypriniformes > Catostomidae > Myxocyprinus > Myxocyprinus asiaticus. The sequence goes on from NC_059384.1 coordinate 11,531,164, forward strand.
GAAATATGCCATCACATTTCTTGATTGATAAGATACAGTCCAGATATAGCCTAGATAAGATCAATTATTGGATTGGATATACGTACCTAAAAAGTCAGAAAACACACCTTTTACAAGAATTGTTTTAAATTTATTTCTGATTTGTTATATCTGCTCTGTAGAGATCTTAAAGGATCTCATCATTTGGCAACCGACTGCAGAGGAGAGTAAATCCAATAAGAATTGCATTTCTCATTTTCAAATAATTCTTCCTCAAAAGTACTAAAAGAATTACGGGAATCGTTAAGAGTAATCAGAATCGTTAAATTCCTAATGATTCCCATGCCTAATGGGGATTCCGGAAGTAAAAATCCCATTTAATTTCTCCATAGGGGAATAGATTTTTTTTCCCTCCCCTTTTTCTCCCCAATTTGACATGCCCAATTCCCAATGCACTCTAAGTCCTTGTGGTGGCATAGTGACTTGCCTAAATTCAGGTGGCAGAGGATGAATTCAGTTGCCTCTGCATCTGAGACCATCAATCCACACATCTTATCACATGGCTTGTTGAGCGTGTTACCGTGGAAACATAGTGCATGTGGAGGCTTCATGCTATTCTATGTGGCATCCACACACAACTCACCACATGCACCACTGAGAGTGAACCACATTATAGCGACCACGAGGAGGTTACCCCATGTGACTCTACCCTCCCTAGCAACCGGGCCAATTTGGTTGCTAAGGAGATCTGGCTGGAGTCACTCAGCATGCCCTGGATTTGAACTTGCAACTCCAGGGGTGGTAGTCAGCATCTTTACTCGCTGAGCTACCCAGGCCCCCAGGGGAACAGATTTTTAATGATAACTTATAAGCCTTTAAATACAGACCTACAGGTAGCTCAGAGTTTGTAATTGATGGCTTCAATAAAAGCCATCAGTCTTTTATTTCTGGTGAATAACTACACTACCCATGATCCTGAAGGGAAACAATCCACAAATCAGTGAATCGTGGTGAACAAAGCACACCAAAAGAGCTCTGCAGCGACTGCCCACTCGCCCACATGACGCACTGTGAATGACATAAACGAGTTGGTTTCCCTACACTCTCAAACTACTTATATATTTGTATATATCTAAATATTTTGCAATAAACTTTAAATATATTGTTTATTTATAATCAACAACTTTAAATCAACAATTTTACATATCAATTCATTAACATATTCAATTACATTTTTAATTTGTTTACAACATTCAAAATGCTTCATAGTAATGTAGTTAATTCCCTCGTAAAAAAAGGTTAAGTACACATTTTTGTACCTTATACTTTTCAAAGTATATTACTTCATTAACCTCAAAGCTGGTTGGTTTGGTTCATGGCTAAGAACTCTTATGAAGAATTTTATGAAATCCCTATTGAAAGAATTCATGGAAAAAATACTTCTATAAAAAAGAGGGGACGGGCACTGTTGTGCTCTATTGTGAAAATAGCTTTATTAATGTCATGCTACTGAAAAACATAGTTAAGTTAGTAGTGTCGCTGCTTTTAGATAGCTTCTCCCATAGCACTGCTCGCCTTCTGCCTCACTGCCTCATCTCTTAACTCCTTGCCTCATCCCTGCCTTGCCTCCTGCCACATCTTTTGCCTCCCTCCTTTAGTCTGCTGTGTCTATAATCTGGGATGAGTGTAAGCAGTCGTGGAAATGGCAGATATTTATTGGGGGGACCCTAGCTGGGGAGTCAGGGGGCATTTAAAGATAAGGTTTGAGAAAACTGCAGGATGTTTTGAATGGCTACCTATCAGAAAACATTAAACACATGTAGAGGTGGATCCTGTTGTAGAGGATTTTCCCTTAAAAAATTTAACCAGTTGGAACAAACTAAACTTACTGTAAATTCGGCATCAACAGGTTGAAAGTTCTTCAGCTAAAATCGGTCTATGCTTACCGAAATTCCAACTACTGCCCCCAGTGGCTGAAGCAGGAAATGTTTTTGAACATAAAGGCACGTAGAGCTCCAGTTTCTGGGTGAAATTTCCACAGAGGGGTTTGACAAAAGAGAGTTGTAAAGGTAGTTGTGTTAAAGTGAGAGGAATGCATAATTTATTAACTCTATCCCTAAACCTAAACTCCAACCCTAAACCTAACCGTCAGTGGAGTAAAAATGTAATCATAGAGGGGAAATGGAACCTCCAAATGGTGTTCGTCATTGATTATGTAAACGCACTGATTTAAACACGCTACACAAACACAGGTTTGTGACGCTGCTGACCAACGTGCATTTAGATGCACCACAGGAGAAGGTAAACGCACTTGAGTTGATGCAAAAATGTCTGACGGATGATGGCACCTGTCAGGCAGAATGGGCTAGATGTCAGGGTACTCGAAAATTCGGTGGCAAGTTCTGGCAACATGTCGACTTCCAGTGTGCTGACGTTGGTTTGAATTGGAACTGCATCCCCCCTCTAAATTCACTCCCCAGACTCTGTCACCCCCCACAACTCCAGCCCTGATCGTAAGAGAAAACACCCAGCAGCTAAAGGGTTTACGTAACAGGCTGAAAATAACCTAGACCTAAACTCACCCCCCCCACTCTCTTCACTTCGGAGACACAGACACTAATGTGCTAGAAAAGGAGTTTCCCCAAACCCAGAGGTGCTTGTAGGACGACAAATAAAAATGACGTTTGTGTCACATGAGCTTGGAACAGGGAACCTGCTCAGTCACTGAGATCTGAAGACCCTTGCATCAACACAACCTGACAGACAGAACCCTTCTAGTCTGCAGAGACAGATAAAAAAAAATACAATCAGTTTTCCTGAATGTTGTCAAAGGGTATTACTGTCACACACTTATCCGTAATAGTTTCATTAACCATTGTATTAAAATGAGAACAGTTTTGCTGTAAGAAACATCTAGTACAATTTGTAGCAAAATGAGTAAGTAAACTGAACAATTTATCATAACACCAATATGTGCCTGTGTTATGCTGAGGAAAATGCTCCAATTCTAATAAAACACTAAACATTTGAGGAGTGGTGGTGTAGTGGACTAAAGCACAGAACTGGTAAGCAGAAAGTTGTTGGTTCAATCCCCACAGCCACCACCATTGTGTCCTTGAGCAAGGCACTTAACTCCAGGTTGCTCCAGGGAGATTGTCCCTGTAATAAGGGCACTGTAAGTCGCTTTGGATAAAAGCGTTTGCCAAATGCATAAATGTAAATGTAAACATTTCAAATGTCAACACAACTCATTTAGACCATAATCATGCATATTAAACAGATAAATACAGAGGTAATGACAGGTAGCACAACATGTTGACGGTTGAGGACACAAGGCCAGGAATGAACATCACAGTAGACACAAACAATGGACAAAGCATCTAAAAGCAGACTGAAAAAACAGCATTTCACACTTGAATTGCATTGAATAAAACTGTAATACTTAGAAAACACACAAGAGACACAGTTACTATTCACAGATGGACTGTATCTCAGAATACGACAGAAAAAGTATCTCAGAACGGTTGTCGGAGAGTTGTGTTCACTCATTTTACATACACAGTAGCTGACATCCAGACAGCCCTGCTGAAAAAACAACTTAAAGGGATAGTTTACCGAGAAATGAAAATTCTGTAATAATTTACTCACACTCATGCTGTTCCAAACCCGTATGACTATGTCCATGAAAATTGGAAGGAGATGAAAATTGAATGTAAGCTTCAGTCACTATTCTCTTACACTGTATGCCGAACACTTTTGTTACACAGAGAGTCATACAAGTTTAGTAAAACATGAGGGTGAGTAAATGATGAAAGAATTTTCAATTTTGAGTAAACTATCCTTTTAAGCTAGTTTAGAGGGGTTTCAGGAACTTTTAAGATGGCTAAACTGAGAGACCAGCTTATACTAAGCTATGACCATTTTAAAACAGTTAAGACCAGCAAACCAGCTAAGGCTGGTTTAAGCTGTTTTTTTTTTCAACAGGGACAACATCAAAGTCACATCACGCAACTCCAAACACAAACACTGAGGGGCCCCATCGGCCCCCAGACTCCAGAAAGAATCACATAGAGTACACATAGACATCAAGTCGGTCTTGGTGATAAAATGATGGGGAAATTTCAGGACGTAAGAGTGTGTGTTTGTGTGTAGATGTGTGTTTGCATTGGGGGGGGGGGCATATACTGACCCTCCGACTCCAAGGGTGGTGGCCAAAGTAGATCTGATCCGAACTCACAGGAGCGCCGCAGCGAGTTTCCGTTCTCCGCTACGCTGAGCATAGTTTTCCTCTTCAATGAGAGGTGAGCAATCGGCCCTGGATAGGGAAGGGAGGGGGGAGAACCAGAACCTTAGAGCCGACCACTTCCTCTCTGACCGCAGGCATGGATGGGCAGGAGGGACAGGGCTGATGAGCCGAGCATGGACTGTGCCATGTTCCCGACAGAGTAGCGAGCACTCTGACATCTTTCATGGAAAGGGTCGGGGGAGGGGGAAGGCGGGAATGATTGAGCGTTCCCACAGGAATACCCACACTGCCATGTTTCTCGCAAATACGGTATGGAACTCTCGAAATAAATATAATGGTACAACAGGACACAAATTGGGAGCAAAAACAACCTTGGATACAGTAATCAAAGTTCCTGGTCCAGACAAGCATTGTATATGTGTAAAGATGTGTATTTAAAGGGTTAGTTCACCAAAAAAAATTACAAGTCAGAAATTGAAGTCGTTATTTGCTAAAAATCTTCCCCTCTGTCATAAGTCTTAAATCTTTTTCAATTGAAATATGGTGCGTAAAGATGCACTGCAACAAATGCACCAATGAACCAAAGGAGTTTGACAGCAATGATGTCAAACTAGGTGACTTAACGTGTCATATTTGAATTGAATGCGAGCACGAATGTTATATGAGAACTATGGCAGAGGGGAAGATTTTCAGTGAATAACAACAAAAACCTTTGTCTTTTCCTCACACAGAGCTTTTGTATGGCTTTTGAAGACATGGAATATTGTGCATGTGAGTCAACTACTTTTATGGTACTTTTCTGGTGTTTTTTTGAGTCATTTTGAGTCCATTTCAATGAAAAGTAAAAATCCTTGCAGAGTTCCAAAATTCAGTATGCACTAACAATGTTCTAAGAGCTCCCAAAAACGACCAACTCTCTTGAGGTTGGTTGTCTGCTTTTAGATGGTACCATAACACTATCATGTGGGAGGTACAAAGAGGAAGTGAAGAGGAGAATCTAAGAAAGAATAAAAGAGTGGAAAGTGAGAAACACAAAAGTGCAGAGTGACTAGGAACCCAGAAAAGAAGGAAGGAAAGTACGACTACAGAAAGATGATACAGGAACAGGAAACAGAGTGATGAGAAGGAAAACCAAACCGTAAGGGGAAATAAAATTAGTCAAAGGTAAGAGAACAGTGTGAAAGAGATGAGTTCCTTTCTGCACACATTAAACTGCACCACAGGGCTCTCCTACATAACATCATAGCTCTATTAATACATTGGAGTTCATCATTCACCACAGTCTACAATTTTAAGCCCTTTGGATAAAAAAAGGCTGTGAGGTTTTTGAAAATGAGGAACCTTTCTACGGACTCTGAGTGGAGGAGGGGAAAGTGGTAGTCAAATGCTTCCTTTTTCCTGCTGCATTCCCTGTTTAGATTTAAAATCAGCTGGCTAAATAGATTTAACATCTGTGCAGCATAGGCTAGTCTGGACTACTTTAAACAGACAAAAGAGGGAGTGTGTTAGTGGCTCTGTGTTGAAGGTATTGTCACTTAAAGGCTCAAAAATATGAATCTTTTTTTTTTGCCAGCTCATTTAGGCCTATAGTTCAGATTTGTAACTGTCCCAATGCCCTGCTTATGTTTTCCTTGGTCCCACCACTTAATATAATACATCTAATTTTTAGCAAAACACTTTTAAATGTGTCACAAATTTTGTTTCTTTTAACATTAAGTTTAATTTCCAAAAAACAAGTTAAAATAATTTATTAGGTTTTTAAGCAATAATAATTAAATGTATCAAGGAAAATTAAAATGGACAGAACAAAAAAGTGGGGGGAAAATGGAAAACAAAAAGACTACATGGCACAAAAACACATGTATATGATCAATGAGACAACCATATTGTTGAGCCCTGCACCTATCAGAGGTTAAAAACAAATATTAATGATTACTTACTGAATTAACATTTAGACCTTTTGGCAGACTAGCAATTAGCACTGAATAATGTTAATGACGGTGGTACAACGACAGCACATAAATCCGGTAAGGAGAAAAAGAAGGTGCGGACGGTACACATTGGCGAGGGAGGCGGGGTTTAGAAGCATGGCAGGAAGTGTGGGGGTGATTGTCTGAGGGAGCGAGGAGGTGGAGGTGGGGCTTGCTGAGTGGATGTTACCTGATTTGCCAACATGTGTCTGAGCCAGGACGTCGGCCAGGCGTCCCGCGGCTCCGCTGCCCCCACTCTGCGTCGAAGATGAGGAGGAGGAGGTGGTGGAACCCTGGTGGATGGCCCGGCTGATCCAGTGCTCCATGCTGACACTGCCCTGGCTGGAGGTGGGGGTACCCTCACCCTGGCCGCCCTCCTCCTCCGAGCCGGACGAGGTGTCTGTCAGGGGGGGCAGAGAGGACAGGGGGGAGAGGCCTAGTGAGAGTCACTTAGACCCACTCAACATTCAGCCAAGAAGGTGGAAAGTGCGATTAAAGTCAACATGAAATGGCATTTGGAACCTCTATTACATTTTAATTTACATCGTAACAGATTTCTGAATATTAAATAGGGGTGGAAAATAAAATGTTTCCAGAATTGTGATATTTTACCTCAAGATACTGTATCAATAGAATCAACATTTTTGGTAAAATTTTTCACATTAAAGGGATAGTTCACCCAAAAATGAAAATTCTCTCATCATTTACTTACCCTCATGCCACTTCTGAAGATATGGATTAAACCACTGGAGTCTTATGGATTACTTTTATGCTTCCATTATGTGCTTTTTGGACCTTCAAAGTTCTGGTCACCATTCACTTGCATTGTATGGACCTACAGAGCTGAGAAATTGTTCTAAAAATCTTTGTTTGTATTCAGCAGAAGAAAGAAAGTCATACACAACTGGGATGGCATGAGGATGAGTAAATGATGAGAGAATTTTCATTTTTGGGTGAACTATCCGTTTAATATTTAGGGAATAGGGAGATAATTTTTGAGAACACCTTTACATACCCCCATGTTAACAATTATTTTTCAAATATATCGCTAATTGTGATTGTAAATACATACATAATCAATGCCAAAACAGCTATTTGGCTATTGGTCAACATTATTTTTACAGCCTTACGTCAATGGAAAGTCGTTTCAGAGGTAGAGCACGTTATTAAATTTTGCCTAAATATTATAAAGACGTGCACAGATAAATCGTTCACAATAAGACCAGGAATTAGTATTAAGAAAGTAAACAGGATCACTTCTGATTTCATGTTGACTTTAAATTAAGCAATGATTAAGAATCAGGTGTGAAGCTCACCTGGGGGGGTGTAGGCATCCATTGAGGTCTGTACCACAAGAGATCTGCGTTTGGATGGCATGGGAACAGCCATCTTCCTCTCCTTGTTTTTGGCTAGTGCTGCCTGAACTGCTTCTGTGTGGACATCTAAAGAGAAAAAAACATAAAAACAGAGTGAGCAAAAATTCAAGCCTCAAATTGTATTATTAAGGAAAATGAGAATTATGTCATCATAGTCATTTTCATGGTGTTCCAAACCCATATGTTGTTATTTTACCCATGGAACACAAAACGTTTGAAGAATCTTTATGCAGCTCTTGCCATACAATGACATGGTGTTCATGCTGATCACGACTGTCGAGCTCCAAAAAAGATAAAAAAACATGACAAAATCGCTGTTCGCACAATGTTCCTCTTCTGAAGTCATACGATACGCTTTATTTGAGGAACAGACCAAAATATAATTCGTTATGCAGGCGAGCATCAGCTGATGTGCAGATTATCAGTGAATAACAACTTAAATTTCAGTATTTTCCTTCGCAAAAAGCTAGCGTATGGATTCAGAAGACTCGGGTTATAGCAAACGAGTCATATGGAGTACTTGTACGGTGCTTTTGGTCCTTTTTTGGTAATTAACTGTCGCTGTATGGCAATATTTACTTAAAGATTCTTCAAATATCTCTCCTTTTATGTTTATGGAAAAAAAGATAACAGCATACTGGTTTGGAACAACATGAGGGAGATTAAATAATGATATAATCTTCATTTTTGGGTGACTTGTCCTTTTAAGTGGCTGTTGACCCCCATGCTGTTGTTTACAGTGACGTGGATGAGATGAGTGTCAGTGGCTGAAACGGTCATGAGTGTGTGACGAGAGCCAAGCCACCACCTCCAGTCCTTCTGTGATCTTGCATTACTAACTCCTTCCAGTGTGTGTATGTGTATGTGTGTGTGTGTGGGGTGGCAGGTTTATGTGGTTTACGAGGACATTTTTTTTTAGGTTACAAACTGGTAATTACAAGGGTATTATGCTATAAATGTGGTTTATGAGGACATTTCTAGTGTCCCCATAATTGAAATTGCTTAAGAAAACATACTAAATTATGTTTTTTTAAAATGTAAAAATGCAGAAAGTTTTTTGTGAGGGTTAGGTTTAGGGGTAGGGTTAGGGTTAGGGGACAGAATCTATAGTTCTTACAGTATAAAAATCATTATGTCTATGGAGAGTCCTCGTAATGATAGCTGCACCATGTGTGTATGTATGTGTATGATGACACCATGGTTGACTGTAGCTTGTACCCACGGCTGCTTTCCTCACATTGGCAGAGTCACAGCCTCTAATAATCCAAGCTGTTATTTGGACTCTCTAATGAGATCCAGAACACCATATTCATCAACACACTTATGCACTAATGGTCACTGTAGCGGCAACACTCAACCAAAATGGCTAGAAGTGATGCATGGCTAGAACTGATCCTGACAGGACGTGATGCACTGATGCTATTTTTCACCTTCGATAGTCTTCACAGAATCTGTCAGCACAATACTTGATTCTGAACTATTTTAAAGACAACATGAAACAGAACATGCAACACATTTAAAGGTAAAGTGTATTTTTTTTTGCACTACTAGCATCAGTGAAACAGAATTTAAAAATTATTGTTGTTTTAAACATGTTTACAGAACAATTTGCCGTCTTCCATTGGTTGGAAAAACAGATAGTTCCACCCCAATCTCACATTATTGAGTCAATGTTGCTGTGTTGGGATAATTGGGATGTCTCTGCATATTAAGCTGGGATCAACATTTTAAAAAACGCTATGGCAGCTGTTATGGCTGTATGCTAGGCTAATCATATTATTGGTTAATATTATTTGTTCCCACCTAATCGGTAAGAAAGTAAATAAGAAACGGTCAAATTTGATTTTGTATGTGCTTTTTTACATTACTTTTAGCTATCAAATGTGCAACCAAATGTGAATTTATGGTTGGGAAAAGTACAAGAAATCTACCATTAAAGAGACAGATATAATTTCAATACGCCAGTGATATACCACTAGCTCCAAACAGATAAATCTCTCACAAAAAGTGATCATATCGATATTTGTATATTTGACCAGAAATAGGAGGACAGTGATATAGTTAGAGCTAAAGAATCCATAATTTCACACATAAACAGTCACATGCTGTTTCACGTGACTTAGATACAGGACATTTTAAAACTGAAGAACGTAATTTATTTGATTATTTTAAAAAATGCTTTCCCCTACACCAGCTTAATGTGCAAAGACAACTATAAGTAAGTTATTGTAGGCTGAATTGCCTGAAAAGTGTAAACACTTTGGCGCTATTAAAACATTGTTCTGTTTGATTGAGCTGTCTGATAAGCCCGAAACAGCAACAATGGCTCAGCCAACGGCATGCTTTCTGAATGAGACTATATTTGACCGACCAATGGCAGACGGTGCTTGGGAAACTTGTTTGAAAACCGTCATTTTGCAATTCCATTTGGTGACATAAGTGGTGCAAGAATTACACACTCCACGTTTAAGGTAAACAGACTGAGATTTGATATTAGGAGTCCAGACACTCTAAAGTGGTGGTACATTTAACATAATTACCCCCAACCCCCCTGCAAAGAAAACTTGTTGGCTAAGCGTTTGTCTCTGTTGTAGAATTGCTGAAAGTCCAGGCAGCATTATTTTCCATCATTCTAATGTAAGAATTATGAGGGATCACTGTCTGATGCAGCTGGAATAATCTCAAACCCCCCACTGTGCACTGCCGCTGACTCACCTGATCGGTAACGTTCGTCACGGGTGCCAGAGGAGCGTCTGCGGTGGTATCGTGAAGCGGAGGAAGGCGCCATGGGAGGCCGGCGCTCGTGTGCCATACAGGCCTCGAGTCCTGAAGGACACAGAGAGAGCAACAGAGGGACAATTACCAGGGTTCATACAGATGCTTCAAAGTTTAATTCAAGGACTTTCAAGGACTTTTCAAACATTTTTATTTGTTTTCAAGGACTATGCTCAAGATGTCATTAAAACAAATTATTTTTGTTAATTTTAAATAAAAATATTTTAATATTTTAATATTTTAATTTATTTTTATAAAACACCACGTATTACAAGTACAAAATATCTCAGTGTGCATCTTTAACTACATATTCTCACAGTAACAATTCTTGGTTCATTCATGACGAAATTGATATGCAATTGTAGTGTGCTCCCTTAAAACGCACTTCGCTTTCCAACAAAAGTGAACAACTGGGTCCGTAAACAGTAGTCCATATGACTCATGTGCTGTGTTCCATATTTTGTAAAGTCACACTACAAATTTATGTGAGGAACTGACCCAAATTGTAAATGGGTCATTCTCAAAAATGTTTGACTTTCCAACTTACAAAATATTGAAATTTTCCATTTAGTTCAGTTTTTTCCTCATACATTTCTGCCTGTGACTTTCTCTGTCAATTACAGACAACAGGCAATGAGAAACACTGCAACCTATTTCAGTATGTTTTAATCAGTGGTTCCCACTTACAATTTCTCCATTCAACTTTCTCCCTTGTCTCACTGTAAGTGTACTGTAGCCTTTCTTTCTGGCATGTTGTCATCCTCTTTAATTTTCATCCCCGTTTTATCTGTCAACCCACTTCAGATGTAAAAGTTTTGTGGTTGGCTGTCTTTAGTGTTGCAGTAATTGAGAGTAGGGATGCACGATATATCGGTAATCCTATCAGTATCAATAAATAAAAGTGTTTTTATTATTATTATTATTATTGTATTGGTCTGAATTGGCCAATACTGGAAAAAGATAATATCTGGGCTTATTTTTTCTACTTTAAACAATGTGGTGTTTTTCTAAGTCAAGTTGCAAAAGTGGTAAGCATTTATCCATCTTTCCTACTGTACATTATATTTTGATTTCGTATTTCACTTACAGAAGTGTAAGATAAAATAAATAAATAAATCAAATAAAGCCAAAATAAAAAACACCATACAAACAAAAACAAAGAAAAAAAAACAAACATAACAAAAAAACGGAACAAACTAAAAAGAAACAAAACAACATATAAAACAAAAAAAAATTAAACAAGAAGCAAAACAACTTATAAAAAAAAAAAAAAAAAAAAGAACACAAAAAAGAAAATAACATTTAAAAAAAATTTTTTGAATAAAACAAAAACAAAACAAGATACAAAACAAAAGGAAAATAAAACATGGAACAAAATTAAACAAAACAACATATAAAAACAAAACTAAACGAAAAAAAAAATAACAATAAAAAATTAACAATACACCAAAAAAGAAAAACAAATGAATAAAATAAAACAACATTCGAAAAAAAAACTAAATGAAACGAAACAAAACAAATAACTGTATAGACATGCCATATCTGCAAATACACTATATTGCCAAAAGTATTCGCTCTCCCATCCAAATAATTGAATTCAGGTGTTTCAATCACTTCCATGGCCACAGGTGTATAAAATGAAGCACCTAGGCATGCAGACTGCTTCTACAAACATTTGTGAAAGAATGGGCCGCTCTCAGGAGCTCAGTGAATTCCAGCGTGGTACTGTGATAGGATGCCACCTGTGCAACAAGTCCAGTCGTGAAATTTCCTCGCTACTAAATATTCCACAGTCAACTGTCAGTGGTATTATAACAAAGTGGAAGCGATTGGGAATGACAGCAACTCAGCCACGAAGTCGTAGGCCACGTAAAATGACAGAGCGGGGTCAGCGGATGCTGAGGCGCATAATGCGCAGAGGTCGCCAACTTTCTGCAGAGTCAATCGCTACAGACCTCCAAAGTTCATGTGGCCTTCAGATTAGCTCAAGAACAGTGCGTAGAGAGCTTCATGGAATGGGTTTCCATGGCCGAGCAGCTGCATCCAAACCATACATCACCAAGTGCAATGCAAAGCGTCGGATGCAGTGGTGTAAAGCACGCCGCCACTGGACTCTAGAGCAGTGGAGACGCGTTCTCTGGAGTGACGAATCACGCTTCTCCATCTGGCTATCTGATGGACGAGTCTGGGTTTGGCGGTTGCCAGGAGAACGGTACTTATCTGACTGCATTGTGCCGACTGTGAAGTTTGGTGGAGGGGGGATTATGGTGTGGGGTTGTTTTTCAGGAGCTGGGCTTGGCCCCTTAGTTCCAGTGAAAGGAACTCTGAATGCTTCAGCATACCAAGAGATTTTGGACAATTCCATGCTCCCAACTTTGTGGGAACAGTTTGGGGATGGCCCCTTCCTGTTCCAACATGACTGCGCACCGGTGCACAAATCAAGGTCCATAAAGACATGGATGAGCGAGTTTGGTGTGGAAGAACTTGACTGGCCTGCACAGAGTCCTGACCTCAACCCGATAGAGCACCTTTGGGATGAATTAGAGCGAAGACTGCGAGCCAGGCCTTCTCGTCCAACATCAGTGTCTGACCTCACAAATGCACTTCTGGAAGAATGGTCAAAAATTCCCATAAACACACTCCTAAACCTTGTGGAAAGCCTTCCCAGAATAGTTGAAGCTGTTATAGCTGCAAAGGGTGGGCTGACGTCATATTAAACCCTATGGATTAAGAATGGGATGTCACTTAAGTTCATATGCGTCTAAAGGCAGGTGAGCGAATACTTTTGGCAATATAGTGTATATTGTTCAACATACCGTATGATATTAGCAAATATATCTGTCACAAAGCCATAACATAAAAAATACATACTGGCTATCGATATCTGCCCAAATTTCTTTGTCAATGCATCCCTAATTGAGAGTAGATAAAATATTTACTTCCAAGCATATAAAGCAACTGATTCGATAAGACTCACATCTGATGAGCAATCTCTGTTCTGTTGCTCTGTTCTGACTCAAGTACAATGAACTCACAGTCTCCCTCCTACTACAAACTCTATAGTCCAGGGTAATAGTCACCAATCAATTTTGATTGGGTTAACATCTAAGCAGGCCTGTCGTTCAGTCGAAGGTAGTGGCGGAGACAATCTCTTCTCTGTGCTGGTAACATGATGCACTTAAAAACGTGGAGATGGCTTGCATTAATGCAGGGCATTCATCCCAATTCCACATGTGTTTGTTTAATTTAATAAAAATTTTAGATTTAATTTATGATAATTAGTATATATTTAAACCTTTACAACCCACCTTCATTAAACATAAAAATTCTACTAGACAACAATAACACTACATGGCCCTTTAATGTCATTAAACATATTTAAATGATATCAATTTATACATTAAAGAATAGCTCTGTCATAATTCACCCACCCTCATCTTGTTCCAAACCTGACATTTTATCTTCAGTGGAACACAAAAGGAGATGTTAGGTATAATGTTAGTGTTGGGCCTCATGTATTCAGATAGAAGACAACGGCAGGCCTAACACAGTCGTAAAAACCTAACTCAAGCCCCCACCTTCCAAGTCGTAAATTATACTGATAAAAATCGCGCCAAAATCAAACAAAGGGAGGCCAAAACAGACTACAAATCCCATGAAGCCTTGCTCACTAAAGGGTCGAACTCTCAACTCCTATAGGATGAGGCACACAACAGAACGCACCTCAAACCATGACATCATCAGGAGTTCAAATACCTCTGAAATGCTTTCGGGATTTGCTTCCAGCATCTTTGTTTGCAGCGTGTGGACGCAGCTCTTCGCTGCTCTCAGGTGCAACCTTGTGGCACAAGGAAGTAACGTCCGATTTGAAACTATGGCCATACAATCTCCATCTCACTGGACGAGTTGAGATTACTCTGTGTTCAACCGAACACTCTAACGGATCCGAAGGAGACCGCCGTGCAATCTGTATCTTCATCCGTTTGCCTACAGAAGTGAAGAGATTAAAGATCTCTCTTCCATCTTCAATCAAGTCGACATTTCTGAGTTCTCCGCCAGCCCGCCGAGAATCAACAGCCGTACCGCCCGCCAACAATCAACAACCGTACCGCCCGCCGACAGAGCGAGGAAACGGCCTCCCGTCATCACCCGAGCCTCAAGGAACCGGGTCAGAGTTAAAGGACGGAGGAAAACACATTCTACCTGTGCCCTCCTGCGATTCAAGTAAGAGGTTTACGTCTGGGCAGAGATAGAATATTATAGTGTGTTATTCTTGTGTTTCAAGGTTTTTGCTTGTACAGTTTACGGACCGCCATGTCCACTCATTATTAATACTCAGGGTATTAATTATCACGATTTTGTTTTGCTGTATTGTGGTCCAACCAAATTGGACTGTTGTGCAATTTCACCATCGCGGGTGAGACAGGTAAACTGAGTTCATCCATTAAATAGTCAAAGTACGCGGGACTGTTTACGAGCCGTCCACCGCATCTCTGAGCGATGAACTAACAGCTGCTTTCTCTCCCACGATCGCGAAATCGGCTTTAGGGCTGTCACTTCTCTCTCTCTCTCGTACTAACCCACACACACACACACACACACACACACACACACACACACACACACACGCAGGCACGCGACTCCTCACAAACATTCTGGCACACATTTTGGCTCGTAGATAGCTTAAATGCTAAAGCCCAGCTTTGTCCCTAAGCTATCGTACAAGCGGATACACGCGGTAACTGGTAGACGCCAGTCGCCATTGACTGGTTTCTCTCTGCCCCCATTCGCGGTCATATTCCCTGGCCGGAAGTCTCGCGTGACATACTCTCCACGAGAGTCACGTCCGCCATTTTGTGCACGTCCCTCCTTACACACACACACACACACACACACACACACACACACACACCGTCACACACACACCTTATGTGTTATAGGATTATTTTTATTTCCATATCTAATCATATCACTGTTTAGTTTGTAGTTGTAAGTCAGAAGTTTATTGACTGCATTGTATTAATTATTAATTGATATTACTGCATAAATAAACTTTGTTATATTACAAAGAGAAGTGTTTTGGTTTGTTTTGCATACGCCTGTGTCATGCTGACGGGATGTCAGTGCTCGGATTCAAACCTTCATTCATTGTTTTTTCCCCCCGAAAATCGATATTCTTCGGATGTCGATTTTCCTAAGAAAACAATCTAATATTGAGACTGTTTTACTATTTGGTTATTAGTCCCTGATTCCAGGGTGGTGCCCCGTCAATGTTAATCCTTATTAATATTCTATTGATTTTTGATAATTGATAATTATCTTTGATGATTGTTGAATTTGAATGATCAATAAGCTAGTGTTAATTTTAATTAATATTTCATCGATGTTAACAATTAATGATTATCTTTGATAATTGTTGATTTAAAGGATTAAAAAAAGCTAACATTGATTTTCATCGATGTTCTATTGATTTTAATAATTAATAATTATCTTTGATAATTATTAATTATTGCTAATAACCAAACTTGCTCCTAAACGTAGCACACTACATTTACTGGAGCCCCATATGAGGTTTTAATGAGTTAGATTAAATTCATTAATTTAAATATTAATTAATAACTAAAGAAATAATTATTAATTATTTCTGATAGTAACACTGATCTAAACAACCAGTAAAGCCCTACATTAGCCTCAGTAAACATTCACTTCAATTGCATTCTTTTTCCACACAATGAAACTAAATGGTTACTAAGGCTAAGATTCTCCCTATCATCTCCTTCCAGGTGAGACAGAATTTTAATTTTTGGGTAAACTGAAACTAGAAAACACTGAAAAAACAAAATCTAATAGTCACTGATTGATCGTTAAAAAATATGTTCATTCCATGACGGGACTGTTTAATAACATTGGTTCCTTTCATAATCTCATGTGTCTCGTGAGTCGTCTGGCGCATGCCGCTCTTCACACCACAGTATATGGTACACGCTTTGTGCCTGAGCATGATGTCATAAATTTTTTCGCCGGAAGCCAGACTGGAAACTTGCAGGCTGCCTGTTGCTATAGCAATAAAAGCTGCGCTCATCAACAATTCAGCCAGACACGCTGAGCCCAAATCAGAAACCTTTAAAAGTTACATCAATTCTTGCAAAACTATAAAATCAGAGATAACCTTGTCAGACACTGCAATAGAGCAGGAATCTTCTTACATGAAACAAAAAAAGATTCTTAAAACCTTCTTGGATACCGAAGATAAAACGAGCAATTACTTGGTCGAGCTCTTTATTTTAATGATGGCAGCGTGCTTTTAAAGTTCAGACTAATGCTATCTCAACCTGAAGCTGGGGACGCTTAATGTGCAGAGACTCTCTGCGTTTTATTGACAGTTCAAATGCAAAGGATTCACCTTAAGTGCATTTAAACAGGTAAACACCTTGATCAACTGAGGAGCCACTAGGGATGCTCAAAAATACATATTTTCAAAATTGACTAGTCAGTCTTAAGGAGTCCCTGACTAATTAGGCTGGTTTGGGGTTCATCTGACCCTGGTCAATAAAGAGGTACAAAAGCTTTTTTACTGTTCTAACAATAGCTAATATCCAATATACTGTATATAATTTCCGATATCTCAGAAGTTAAAGACTGTTGGTTTTAAAGCGCTTTGGATGGTTTCCCTCATTGTGTCGCCTAAAAGTAAGTGCCACTTTCTCAACGGTCACGTCCGTTCATGGCGTTTGTTCTCAACGTGAAAACAAGAAAGAATAAAAATTAAATATTACATATTCTTAGGAGTGCCAACCCTTCTACATATTGTGGCTATTACTATTTCTAGATGATACATTTGAATTGACAGTTTTTACAAAGTGGGCTACTAATTAATTATAAATAAACCATCTGTTTTTCATATACACGTTTTCATGCTTATTACCAATATGCAGATAGTTTTAATTTGGTCAATAATTGCCCGATAAATATCGCCAGCCGATACATTGGTGCATCCCTAATTAAAACTAATAAGAAATTTATAAATAAAATCTCACTTATTGACTAGATGGTTGTTGGAAGACTAGTCGAACATCATGACCCAACATTAGAAGCAAAATAGCGAAAAGAAACTGAACATTTCAACACTGAACATTTTGATTTTAAGCCTCTTAATTCTGGTGCCCACAGTCACTTATCAGCTCATTTTAAACCAGCACTGAAGAACAAGAGAACAAACAAACTGATTAACTCTGGTGCTGGACTGGGTTACGGATGGCCTCGCTTTCCAAATAAGATTTTAAAAGGAGGAAAAAGACAAACTAGAGCAATTAGAATATTTTCTGACTTTTAAGGGATAGCTGACCCAAAAAAATAATGAAAATACTGTCATTATTTACATACCCTCATTTTGCTCTAAACCAGTGGTTCTCAACCTTGTTCCTGGAGTCCCCCCAACACTGCACATTTTGTATATCTCCCTTTTCTGACACACCCAAATCAGATCTTGGAGTCTCCATTAACAAGCTGATGAGTTGAATCAGGTGTGTTTAAACCCATATGTTGTTACTTTGTATGTGGAACTAACTAGTAAGTAGTGACAACATTTTCATTTTAGGGTGAACCAATTCTTAAATGTAAACATACTTGGATGCCTTTAGTGAATGTACACAGGCGGGACAACAAATAAGATAATATCAAACTATGGGATCAGCTCCTTAGGCCTTGCGGTGCAAATACAGCCTAAAGTCCTTTGCACACCAGAGGCGACGCGATAATGGCAAATGAAACGGTGATGATTGCCGTTAACACATTCACGCCTTTACAATAGAATTGATCGACAGTTAATTTCACCTGTACGGTAGGTGGCATAAAGTACATCTCAGCTGATCTGCCACTCGCCCATAATGGATGAGAAGAAGAACTACATGACAAGTTTGCAAAACCACCATGAAATTGCAATACGAAAGACAAACAAATGATTTCTCTAATGAGCAAATCGAAAAAAGAAAACCTTTTTCTCTACAATCTTTCAGTTTTAAAGGCATTTGATGCAAATGAAATACAAATCCTCACTGCTGGTTCAGGATTTCTTCCTCGAGTTCCTTCAGCATTTAATGTCGGTGGTCAAAACAGCTTTCAGTGCTTTAGCGCTACCTGTTGCACTGGTTTTAGTAACTGCAGCAGCTCCTGACACATGATCCAAAGCTCATATTTTATCGGTTTCAGGGCTTTTCATCGCCGGGCGAAGAAAAAAATCTTGCTTTGATTCCAGGTGTGAATGGCTTCATAGGAATCCATTGTTTCTATTCAAAATGTTAATCGCGCTGAGAAATCGAGCTGAAAATTCATGCCGAAATTCGCATTTAGTGTGCAAAGGCATTAAGATGCCATTCAAAAGGCATTGCTGTTTAAGCAAAAGACTTTCAGATGTGGAACAGAGAACGAATGTGAAATCCATCTGTTCGGATCTTAAAACCTAGAATATTAGAACATAGGAAATCGTCTCCCATTGCAGGATTTTAGGATCTGTTTAAATGAGAGAAGGGGAGGCTAACCCATCTGCTGTAGAAAAAAACATGAGCTGCTTTGGACTCCTACCGCAGCTCTTTAAACCTATCCAAATGCTGGTCTATGGGTTCAAACGTACTCCTGTGTCCCCTAAGTAGTAGGTGAGAGTCAGGGCACTTACCTGAAGGCTGTGGTAGATACGCCCCGAGCAGTTTTGACCTCTTCTTCTCGTATCCTTTCTGAGTGATGTCACCTGCAAGATAAAGGGAGTGTCACAAAATGTACAAACTAGGGTTGCTCCGATACCAACATTTTGGCTTCGGTATGATACCAGCCCAGGTACCTCGGTATAGATACTAAATCGATACTATAATAAATCTTTTTTTAAAAAGCCTCAGATTTTTTATGAAAATACACAGAAAATGACTTGATTAAAAGAACTGCATAAAGTCTCACAGGTACAAATTATGCATTTTCCATTTGAATTTTTCTGGATTCAATGTTAACTGTTTTAATTAAATGTCATGATCAAATGATGTTTAATCAAATTGATACATACAGCTTTAATCAAATAAAAATATAATATAACATAACATAATATAATATAATATAATATAATATAATATAATATAATATAATATATATATATATATATATATATATATATATATATATATATATATATATATTTTTTTTTTTTTTTTTTTTTTTACAAAAAAATTTCACTTTTATTTTCGGTTAAATAAAATTCCGCACAACAGAGCTTCACAGTGTTTATGAAAACATTATTGAAAAAAAATCTGATTACCTGTCGCACAAGGCTGTTATGGCTGAATCACAACATGCTGATAAAACACTTGCATTTGTGATTTTGCAAACAGATAATAATAATAATAATAATATTAAAACAACCATTTAATATTATATAATTGGTATTATAAATATTATTGCTACTTTTTGAATATAAAATTTTTATACAGTAGCTAAATTTTTCTGTCTTCAATTTCACGCATCCATTTGAATAGAGCTTTCATGTTAGCGGGACTTTTATTTTGACAGACCTTTGAGTTCTTCCTGTTTTTCGGGTTAGTTATATCAAGCTTCCAATTAGTGTTGGGATAATCCTCTTGAGCTGAAATCTCCAAGCTGCACCAGAGGAGTTCATTTAAGTGTTAACAGCCGTTTATGCTATAAACACACTGCATGAAAATTAAGAACCAGTAGCATGTGTTGAGTTTGTGTGAATGTGTGCGCGAAGCAGATGAACAGAGCGGCACCTCTTGTTCATTCTGTAGCATGCAGTGCATGTGACTGTATATTATTTAATTAAATGACATCCTTCTGCTGTTTAATGATCACATTTGGCCATATCTAGAGGTTTTTTATTTTATTTTCAATTTGTCATTGATTTCATCTCAAAACTGTCACATATCGTTTTGCTAATGACATCATACTGTAATATGGTACCAAAATTAGCAACAAGATGATATCGTACCGTTTTAATTATTTTGGTATCGCGATACTGCGTTAGTACCGGTAAACCGCGCAACCCTAGTACAAACAGCCTTTATAAATGTAAAAAAAATACATTTCACAATGTCCTCTTTGATAGTGCAGATTATAATACTAAACAAGCATCAAACATTTAAGTTAACATTTTTTTTTTTTAGGAAAAAATTTTTTAGTTTAGGAAACATTCCAAGATAAAAAGAAAATTGTTTATGTGATTTGGTGAGGTGTTTTTGGGCAAATTGTGAGGAATAGGATGAAGTGGGTGAGCGAGTGCACATCCTGAAATGATTAATGTAACAAGGTTTAGTGACTCGTCACAAAGCATTAGGCGACTGGGCTGTCACATTTGCGGAGAAATTAAGAAAAGATCTGGTGCATACTGTGTAAGTAGCAGCGATTTGACAAGTGACAGAAAAACGAAATGAGAAAGCTCCAGTGATAAATCAATAGTTCTGTTACAAATTCTTGTGAGCTGACTAGCCATCTACACTCTACATAGACAGCTGTCTTCAAAGGCAGCATGCTAATGGAAATAGATAATCAAAAGTGTCTGATTTGGAACTCCACGCACAACAATAAGCACTTCTTACCTGAAGCGCACAAGAAATGTGCATTCTATTCCTGTTTTTGAACGCAATATATGCGTCCTGTGTGAACAGCCCCCTTAGAAGGCAGCATGATGTTGCTGCCAAGCTTTTGGAATAGTCTTCAGAAGATGGTGTCTTAGTTAAAATGTTGTCTAGGTAGGCAGCTTTCTATGTTTTGGAACAGAGCTAATCTCCTTTCCCTCCTCTATGGTACCATCAACACAATTCTGTTTATTTGCCATGTTGATAGTGAACACATAGTGTTTGATCCCTGGAAGGACAGGAAGTGGTTAACAGTGAAGGCTGTTATTCCCTGATGACTTCTTTAACGGTCCAATAAAAAGGCTAACAGCTTCAAAGTTGATGAGGAGGAGGATGAAGAGATTTGGGATGAAGAAAAAAAAGGGTAAGGATTTTATTTTAAACAGAGACTGTATGATTCATTTCCTCACACCCACTTGCTGCCAATCAAACAGCCTTATGTAGTGTTTTTAGCTTTAGGAGATTCATGGCATTGCCCGTCCTTATCTTGCTTTATTTTTTTATTTTTTTTTTTGACTCGTTGTCTCTCCTACACAAACACACACACACTTTTGCTTTCATTTTTCCTCCTTGTCCTTCCCTGAGGGACAAGTCCCTCATAAATTGACACCTCTGCCTAAGTCTGTAACCCTTAATAAAAAAAGGAATAACTACAGCAGACTGCCTCATGAGGTGAGTGAAAATGATGGCGGTAGAAGCAATGGGCTACTGGACTGGACATCTTTCAGGTGTACAACAAACTGCTGTTTAATCCGCTGGGGGGGGGGGGGGGACATTGGCAGCATTTCTCATGTAAAAGGCAGCTTCCACCAGATAGCATGTCATACAAAAAAAAGCAGCTGTCACACTTTTGGTGTACACAGAATAATGGGACAGATGTACAAACAAATTCAGCATTTGTTTAGAAGATAATATTTTACTCATTAGTGGTATTTGCTAAGGTAACCATCGTTATTATTTATAGAGTAAACTTAGGGTTAGGCATTTGTTCAAATCCCAAATTCTAAGTATTAAACTTTGGTACGTAACTTGCTCAGCATCATTGGTGCTACGGACACGAATGATAATAAAATCGTGTGGCTTCTTGAGGAGAGGTGTGCTATTATTTTTCTAAGCACTTTTGATATTCGCCTGGTGCATGATAAAACGGATGATCACAATTCTACAGACTTACATTGAAGGGCAGACTCAAGCCATATCAATAACCCAGAATATGATAACCGTAACTAATCACCAAGCAACCATCCAGAAAAATTCCTAGCAACCACTTAGCAAAGCTGTAACAACCATTTAGAACACCCTAGTATGCCCTGACAACCCAACATGATCACATGGGAATTCGACATGCTGTTTCCGAAAGTTCCAGTACCCTAGGATCGGCAACAGCATGCTGATTCACTGATATACCCTATATCCCATCAGACATATTTGGAACGGCTCAACAACAATTACGTTCCCTCGTAGCACGACTGTTAGCGCGTTGCATCAGTTAAATGGGAGACCACAGTTCAATCCCCATTCAAAAGAGGAAGTAATCACGTTTGTATAAACAATCACGAGCGTGATAAGGAGGTTGCATTTTTATCCCTAACATTGCATTTTGTCTCTACTAATGGTTAGGGTTAGATTTGGGTTTTGGTTGTGGGGTAGATTAAATACAATAAGCATTTCTCTTCAATGTTTTACACACTGTTCAGCTGAAAACAATTATTTTTACAACTGGCTTCGGGTGACCTCTCCTGGATATAAATGGATGTCACATTTGTTTATATGCTCTGAAACACTTACTGCTTTAGCCTCTGGTGTTTTCAAATTCGGTCAACGTATACCGATTTCGGCTAAAGAAAAATCAGCACAAACTTGCCGAATTTTATGTGAGATCAGGCTTGACAACCACCCTAGCATCATGGTGGTGAGTAATGCACAGGCAAGCACCACTCACATCAGAAAATGCAAAAATTAACTAATAATAATGTGAGGAGTACTGTACTTTGAGCCAATTCTAATACGTTGCATTTTAAATTGGCACTTCAAGTGGGACATGACAGACAAATGATTCATATATTAACATCAAATCTGTTCAAAACATTAGTTCATCCAAAAGTGTTTCTTGCATAGTGTAACTCTCATAACACCATTACCCTATCTTAAAGGCTAATTAGGACATAATAGTCTCTAATTGAGCTGAATAGATGTGATATGCATGAGGCTTTTAGACACTGGCACCCAGAAACATGCAGTCAAAGAACAACAGAAGCTCCAAATATCTGATGAGTTAGAGGAACTTTTAGTGGTTCTACAAGAACGATATGATCTGCAGAAAGAGTGGTATGAACTTCCATGTTTCTTTAAATTAGATAATTAAATGAGTGCTTGGAAAGAGCCATGAACCATAAGACACGCCTCTAAAGACAACAATCAACGACATCTATAAATCATTCAGATATCATTATTCTTGGACTTTTTCTAAATCCTGTAATGATCCTGGACCTGCTCTTTAGACTGTCATTAGTACAGATTGGAGTGGAATCAGATTGTGGATCTGCCCGTCAACTCTCAAATTCCTTTAGCATATAGACTCTGAGTTGAATGTAAAACGTTGCCATGTCGCAGGCCTGGCTGAGCGTGAGAGATCTCTTTACCCCACGTTTTCCTGGATGAGCTTACATCTGGATATGACTACGCTGAAAAAAAAATCTAAATGAATTGCTTCTCAGCTGGAAAACACTGGCTATGCAGATGGTCGCACAACGGACGAGAAGTGCCATGCCGCGTCGCGGGTAGGACACAGCAGACAGTACACTTAAAAGTTACCAAGGTTTTTTCTTTCTTCAAGAATGAACAAAGTGACGTTGATGAGTTTTCAGGTTAGTGTATGAAACTGGTGTAACTGCGCAATTGCGATGTTTATTATGCAATTTCTGTAGCATTGAATGGGCTTCATTCAAGCTGTCGAACCACAACAAGACATACTTGTAACTGAAAATACATTGTGTAGGCACTTGTATGAAAGAAACATATACACAATCTATCATCTAGTGACGGCTAAATAATCTATGTCCTTTGATAATGATTTAGGTCGAATTAAATGGAAAACTATGTGAGTTGAGCTCTGTGGCACTGCAGAATTTTGACGTGGAGCATTGGTAGTGTGTGTGTGTGTGTGTGTATTTTCGTAGAAAATAATTGTTTCAAATTTTAGAACGTGCCATGTCTTCCACCAGACTCGTCCGGTCTGCGACCTCCTTTACAGTGTTAGATGACATGGTAGCTATTTTTAGGCCTTTGCGAAACCAAAAGCATTTAACAACAGAGTTTCATTCTATTTGCTGGGGTACGTAAAATAGCTTAAGGGATAGCTTACCCAAAAATGCATGTTCACTGCATCTTTTTTCCATATAGTGAAAGTGAATGGTGACTGAGGCTAATATTCTGCCTAACATCTCCTTTTGTGTTCCATGAAAGAAATAAAGTCATACGGGTTCGGAACGACTTGTGAGTGAGTAAATGAAGGCTGAAATTTAATTGTTGGGTGAATTATCCCTTTAATCTTCTTCCACTAACAACGTGATTCGTCATTTTACTTGCGCATGCAGCGTAATTACATGTTGCAGGTGGTAGAGCCCCTGGATCACAGAATAGAGAAAGCCATCCTTCTGCTTTTCCACAACACAAACATTTTAATAATGGGCTTTGGTGGAAATAAACTGCCTCAATGGAAATTGCAACCTCACAAGTAAAAATTGTCTATTTCTCTAAGAAGATTACAGGCTCAGAGAATTTATACAAGACCTTCATATAGGCTTTTCTAGGGCCTGGGAGAGTGTAAGCAAAGCTACATTTAAAAGCTTAGCAAATAGAGACCCCATGGAGTTTTGTGGCTTTGAATGCTATTATAGTTCTATTTTCTAGTTCTATTATATGTATTAGCTTTGAAGTCATCTAGACAGTGTACTTCTAAAAGTTGACAAATGGGCTATTTACAATTGGTCACCTCATTCACTTTTACATGTAAAAACCTAGATGTAAATGGAATGTGCATTCCCAGTTGGGTAGCCATCAGATAGATCAAGATGCATAAAGTGACTACATGTAAATAGGCCAAAAATTGAACCTTTAACCTTTAAAAGCATATACGCATTTTTAATGTACAATCTTTTTCTTCTGACGGACTAAAAATATTGATGACTCATCTTGCACCACACATAATTTTGTCCAATCAAATACTTTCTGGAAGGAGAATGTCCCTCCCCCTACTACCAAGTAACAAATTATGGCACATGGCTGTGAAGTAACTAAAGTCTATTAGCTATTAAAAAGGGGACAAGCCCTTCAGTATGTTAGATGAACTTTATTTTTCGAAACTATGTCAAAACAGGAAAGAAAACTGCAGTTTTCAAAGATTTTGCATCAATTTGTGTAATATAACCCATCTTTTGAATAGTGCAGTGCAAAGAGTGTAGAGCCACTCAGAGAATGTGATGATGTCACAGGGCTGCATTCCAAAAAGACAGGATATTGTGATGTCATTGCTTTCCTGTTTAGTGTGAGTATTCCACAGGGATCTAATCAGGCAAAGGGCTGAGTTGTCAGATGTGCAATATCGACCTGTCTGTTTGTGTGTGCATGTATGTGTGTGTGTGTGTGTGTGTGTGTGTGTGTGTGTGTGTGTGTGTGTGTGTGTGGGTGGGTGGGTTTGGGTGGTTTACGAGGAAATTTTTGTTGGGCCTCATGTATTCAGATAGAAGACAAAGGCAGGCCTAACAGTTGTAAAAACCTAACTCAAGCCCCCACCTTCCAAGTCGTAAATCTTACTGATAAAAATCGCGCCAAAATCAAACAAAAGGAGTACAAAACAGACTACAAATCCATGAAGCCTTGCTCACTAAAGGATTGAACTCTCAACTCCTATTGGATGAGGCACACAACAGAACGTCCCTCAAACATGACATCATCAGGAGTTCAAATACCTCTGAAATGCTTCCAGAATTCACTTCCAGCGACTTTGTTCACCGAATATAGATGTAGCTCTTTGCTGCTCTCAGGTGCAACCTCGTGGCACAAGGAAGTAACGTCCGACTTGAAACTGTAGCCATACAATCTCCATCTCGCTGGACGAGTTGAGATTACTCTGTGTTCAACCGAACACTCTAACGGATCCGAAGGAGACCGCCGAGCAATTCGCATCTTCATCCGTTTGCCTACAGAAGTGAAGAGATTAAAGATTTCTCTTCCATCTTCAATCAAGTCGACATTTCTGAGTTCTCCGCCAGCCCGCCGAGAATCAACAGCCGTACCGCCCGCCAACAATCAACAGCCGTACCGCCCGCCAACAGAGCGAGGAAACGGCCTCCCGTCATCACCCGAGCCTCAAGGAACCGGGTCAGAGTTAAAGGACGGAGGAAAACACATTCTACCTGTGCCCTCCTGCGATTCAAGTAAGAGGTTTACGTCTGGGCAGAGATAGAATATTATAGTGTGTTATTCTTGTGTTTCAAGGTTTTTGCTTGTACAGTTTACGGATCGCCATGTCCGCTCATTACTAATACTCAGGGTATTAATTATCACGATTTGTTTTGCTGTATTGTGGTCCAACCAAATTGGACTGTTGTGCAATTTCACCATCGCGGGTGAGACCGCAACTGAGTTCATCCATTAAAAAGTCAAATAACGCGGGACTGTTTACGAGCCGTCCACCGCGTCTCTGAGCGATGAACTAAACACCTGCTTTCTCTCCCACGATCGCGAAATCAGCTTTAGGGCTGTCACTTCTCTCTCTCTCTCTCGTACTAACCACACGCACACATACACGCACGCGACCCCTCACAAACATTCTGGCACACATTTTTGGCTCGTAGATAGCTTAAATGCTAAAGCCCAGCTTTGTCCCTAAGCTATCGTACAAGCGGATACACGCAGTAACTGGTAGGCGCCATCTCCGCCCCCATTCGCGGTCATATTCCCTGGCCGGAAGTCTCGCTTTTTTGTCCACCATTTTGTGCGCGTCCCTCCTTACACACACACACACACACACACTGTCACACACACACACACCTTATGTGTTATAGGATTATTTTTATTTCCATATCTAATCATATCACTGTTTAGTTTGTAGTTGTAAGTCGGAAGTTTATTGACTGCATTGTATTAATTATTAACTGATATTACTGCATAAATAAACTTTGTTTATATTACAAAGAGAAGTGTTTTGGTTTGTTTTGCATATGCATGTGTCATGCTGACGGGATGTCAGTGCTCGGATTCAAACCTTCATTCATTGTTTTTTTCCCCGAATATCGATATTCTTCGGATGTCGATTTTCCTAAAAAAACAATCTAATATTGAGACTGTTTTACTATCTGGTTATTAGTCCCTAATTCCAGGGTGGTGCCCCGTCAATGTTAATCCTTATTAATATTCTATTGATTTTTGATAATTGATAATTATCTTTGATGATTGAATTTGAATGATCAATAAGCTAGTGTTAATTTTAATTAATGTTTCATTGATGTTAACAATTAACGATTATCTTTGATAATTGTTGATTTAAAGGATTTTAAAAAGCTAACATTGATTCTCATCAATGTTCTATTGATTTTAATAATTAATAATTATTTTTGATAATTATTGCTAATAACCAAACTTTCTCCTAAACGTAGCACACTACATTTACTGGAGCCCCATATGAGGCTTTAATGAGTTAGATTCAACTGATTAATTCAAATATTAATTAATAACTACAGAAATAATTATTAATTATTTCTGATAGTAACACTGATCTAAACAACCAGTAAAGCCCTAAATTTTTTTAGGTTACAAACTGGTAATTACAAGGGTTTTATCCTATAAATGTGGGTTATGAGGACATTTCTAGTGTCCCCATAATTCATATAGCTTAAAAAAACATACTAAATAATGTTTGTTTTGAAAACGTAAAAATGCAGAACGTTTTTGTGAGGGTTAGGATTAGGGTTAGGGTTAGGGGATAGAGTCTATAGTTTGTACAGTATAAAAATCATTATGTCTATGGAGAGTCCTCATAAGGATAGCCGCACCAACATGTGTGTGTGTGTGTGTGTGTGTGTTTGTGTTTGTGTGTGTGTGTTCATGTGTATGTGTGTGTGTGTGTGTGTAAAAGTACAAATAAAAGGCCCCTAAAAGTGTTTGGACACTTAAGCCACACTATAGCATTGAATAGCATTGCATTACGTAAAAAAAAAAAAAAAAGTCAAACCAAGTGACATTTATTTGAAAGAAATAAATGCACACTTTCAAGCAAATCTTTTCACAAAAAGAAGTTAGGTGGGTTTTAAACCATAAAACTAGATATACTATTAAAAAAATAAAGACAAAAAGTATTTGGATACTTTTTGGTTGCCAAACTTAGTAAAACATGTCCATAGAACTGACTTCATATAGTACAACCTTTAAAATTACATTGATTAACTGGTTAACAGATGATCTTTCCATCTGAAGATGGAATAGTAAAAAGTATTTTAACACACTTCAGCTTTAAGCATTCTAATACTTTCTAGGGCCACTGTAACTTTACAAAGATTCAAACCCCTGCTAACTCAGAGCAAAAGCATTAGTTTGGTGGACAATACCACATTCTTTCAGCTCATCAACCACAAACTTGTCTAAATGACATAATGACTCGTATTTACACACCAACTGCATCACACAGTAAAGGGTTCATGTTAAAAAGGAACAATGAGCTATGTGTTTTACCCCTGAACAGTTGAACATGGATCAAATTACTAAACAAAAGGCTTCACCTGAAGGGCTAACTGCAATTTCTGTCAGTTAAAACCATTGTCTGATGCAGAAACAACACAGTCAACATGTTTTTCTTTGCCTGTATATCCTCATGGGTAGGGGTATATCAGAAAACTGCTGAGGCATGGTCTTTACAGTACACTGGTATCAACATCCACTTCAGTAAGAGTTTAACTCAACTGACACACATATTTCAAATAAAATAACCAACAGAAAATTCACTTGTGGGTATATATAGTAGGGCTGTTGGATAGAAAATGTTTTTGTTTTTTTCAATCAGAAGAACCATCAATTAATCCAAACAGACATTTTTGCCAAGTCAACTCTAAATGTGTAATACAAGAAATAAATACTGTAAAATTCTAGTACAAATAGCATGTTTGTAGCATAAAATAGCATAAGGCATTTTCCACAGTTTTTCACTGGGACCCTTGAACATTTTTGTGTAAACTTACCAACATTAGGCAATAAAAAAAAGAAAAAAAAATGTTTAAATGAAAGATGCTTAATGCGTAACCATAAATAATCACCAAATAAAAGGGGTATTAAAATCATTGCGATGTTAACAATGTTTACAAATTGTATATCACCAGCAAAACCACTGTAAATACAGTATATCATGGATATCCAAAATATCAACCAGCCCTAGAATATAGTGAAACAAAGTCTATGCTTCAGCCAGCCGAATGTTTGATATTCCTACAAGGCCACGTGGCAGGTATTCAGGGCAGGTAAAACCTCATTGCTCTGTGGCAGAGATGGTACATTAACACTCTGGCCTTGCCCCAGCAGCATGATGAATAAACCATACTTAAATTGAAATATGTCTTTCCACAGGGGAATTACTCTTCCTTTAACCCCTTTGTAGAGCATTGGCGATAAGCCCTCTAGCATTGTACAAGCAAGAGAGAGGTGTCGATATAACAAAGGCCGCAAACATGACAAAAAAAAAACAAATCGGAGAAGATAACAGGAAGCAGCGCACATTGACAGGAAAGGCCGATGTGGACACTTTCAGTTGTGATAGGCCTAGACTTTATCAGATCAGATACATCAGGACTGTTTTTCCCCACACAATCAACCAGAGGATATAATAAATACCAGGCAGAATATCAAAACATTACCAAAATAACGGGCAGAAAAGTGCGAGAGACTGTCGAAAACCAGCTTTTAGCTCTGCTTGCTGTAGATCATATTTATTTAATTCAGCATGTAACTCATCACACAATTAATTTTTTTACCTGGCAGATGGTTGAAAAAATACAGGTGAAAAATGCTTCCAATAATAATCCCAATAATAACCAGAAAAAATAAGATTTGGTGCATAACGCTGGACTTTTAACTATAAACAAGCACAAAATACACAGAAGACCTGGCTCTGTTACAATGCTCTATTTGTAAGTATTAACCAAATGAAACTTTTTATACCTTTATATTCACCAGATGAACAGTTTTGTGTATATATACAGTCACTGAGCACTTTATTAGGAACACTATGGTCCGAATAAAGTGCCTGACGTGGCCTTCTGCTGTTGTAGCCCATCCGCCTCAAGGTTCGACGTGTTGTGCATTCTGAGATATTCTGCTCACTAACTGTACAGAGTGGTTATCTGAGTTACCGTCGCCTTTCTGTCAGCTTGTACCTGTCTGGCCATTCTCCGTTGACCTCTCTCATCAACAAGGCGTTTCCGTCCGCAGAGCTGCCGTTCACTGGATGTTAATTGTTTTTTGCACCACTCTCTTTACACTCTAGAGACTGTTGTGCGTGAAAATCCCAAGCGATCAGCAATTACAGAAATACTCAAACCAACCCGTTTGGCACCAACAATCATGCCACGCCTGAAATCAGATTTTCTTCCCCATTCTGATGGTTGATGTGAACATTAACTGAAGCTCCTGACCCGTATTTGCATGATTTTATGCACTACACTGCTACCACACGATTGGCTAATTAGATAATCGCATGAATAAGTAGGTGTACAGGTGTTCCTAATAAAGGGCTCAGTGAGTGTATATTACCAGAGGTTTATTTATGAGGAATAATAATTTTAAAAAAATAAACCTGCAACTATTGGCAGAGATTTTTGCTGATAACCTATAGTTACAAAAAGCAACTATCGATGCCGATTAATCGGTAAAACTAATATATTGGTCTACTTCTACTAGTAGTAACCACTCAGAACACCCTAGCAACCACTTGCTGCAACACACTAGCAACCACTTACACCTAGGCAACTGCATACCAACACCCTAGCAAAAAAACAGAATGGTGCATTGTTGGGGTGAGTTTTGCAAGGGCAAGCACCACTCACATTTTCTTTAGAAAAAAATCTAGTTTTATCATATAGTGGGGAATTGGCTCATGTAACAGGGTTTATACAGGTATAATTTCACAACAATGAACGCAACACTTCCTGAAGCAGTGGAACACTTGTAGTCATGGGAGATCAGGTAACTATGTGGACTGTAAGAGAAAGAGAGAGTCAGCAAACAGCCAAGAGATAATTCTCCATTAGTCTCACAGATTGTTTAAATCCAGAGAGAACTTTGTGAAAGCTCATGCAAGGCTTGTTTTCTGGGGTATTTTAGGTATTCTTTATATAGAACAGAACATGCGAAAATGATCTGATCACTTAGAAAAGTAATAGCACACTTTTCCCCAACATGCCGTACAATTTGAAGCATCATTCTTGTCCATAGCACACACAGCGAGGGATGAGTTGCACGCCAAAGCTTAATACTTATTGTAAGGGGTGTGTTTAAATTCCCTTACACCAAGTATGAACAATAGTGTTTCCTTACATACATGTATGAAGCAGGTACTATCAAATTGATGACTTGAAGAGAAGTACTAATCATTGAAAGTGAGAGCTTCGACAGAGATAGGAAGCCCTTTTGTCCTCTTGACTAATAAGCACATAGTGCTTGATTAGTCCAGTGGTTGGACAAACTGATGTTCTGTTGAGTGATTTGCTGGGCTTTGGAACGCTGGCAGATGAAATAACAATCAACCCATTGCCCTGTGGGGCTCGGCTCTAAACACAGATGTGTCAGGAAAAAAAGACCAGTAGACTTTAGCACGTCCCTCATGACAGACTCTTTTAAATGTGCTCCTAAAGGTACCACATCTGAAAATTAAAACGGAATCAGTGGGAGTAAGTGGGTCCAATTCAATTAAAAACACCCGAAAATCCACTGCTTTTCAAACACATCAAAAGACTACAAATACAGCTTAATATTAAGACTCTACAAAAGGCTGGAGATTTGCATATTACTCTTATGATACGTTAGAAAGAAGTGGTTTGGCTGAAGCCTTCAGTCGTCTGTGGGTCAATAAAGTGGTCTGTCTTTGCATAAAGCTCTTTTAAATCTGCGTCTACTGAGTACAGCATAATTCCACAGCTTTAAGATTCTACTCTACATACTGTACCATTTAGCTCAGTATCAGAGCTTAACACTCAGCTCAGGGTCAAAGAAAAGTATGGAATCAGACTATAATAATCATAATAATAAAGAATCAGGCAGGAATAGATGAAATTGCCATGACGTCACACAGCAGATAACCGCACATCCAAGTTCTGGTGGATAAAATTTGTAAGCATAATATAAATGCAATAATGTTTGTTAATGTATGTTAATAAAAGTTATTATAAAGGTATATCTATGGTTATTGTGAAGAAAAATATGTAGGTTCATTTTGAACTACGCAAAACCAGTTTTAACTTGTTTCAGTTGGCCTGTATGGTAGTCGTACACATCCTCACATGTTTAATACACTTCTAAAGCCTGAGAAACGTGGCATATAAAAATGAAAACTACCATCAGACATGTAAAATGCATCTTTACTGCTTAAATTATTGGTCTATATACAGTACATAAAATCAGATGACATATTCAATAAACAAACAGACGATTTAGATTGAACAAGTTACTTAATGCATTCAAAATAAATGCAAAGACAGTTATTTTATTCATATAACCACTCACAAGCAGCCAGTGAACGCTACGGCGAGTGGTGAGATGGGGTCCGTTTCATCCAGTTAGATCTTAGATGGTGGTATAAGATCGTTAGATCATATATGGCCTCATTTCTGTCACATCAGTTATGCTTTGGAAATTAAAAACAGCCGTTTGCGATCTGAATTTGGTGACGGTAAAAAGGACAGTGATTCATGAAATGTCATAATTTATGTCAAATCCTGAGCTTGTCCTGATTCGTCGAACCTTGTGAAAATCTAAAGAAGCCCAAATCTCTTTGCACTTTTGGAGCATTTTCCACTCAATTTGAACGAAGCGCTCATTAAAAGCAATTCTTTTCTGGAGTGCCGGATGAACCTGGAAGGGCTGCTGTCGAGTTTAAACAGTAACTTTATCCATACTGAACTAAAAATAACATTATAATAATCAACTACAGGTTACACTGTCATCCTAATCTAAG
Organism: Myxocyprinus asiaticus; assembly: GCF_019703515.2. Lineage (NCBI taxonomy): Eukaryota > Metazoa > Chordata > Actinopteri > Cypriniformes > Catostomidae > Myxocyprinus > Myxocyprinus asiaticus. The sequence continues at coordinate 11,564,358 of NC_059384.1, forward strand.
GATCAGATCGTAATACTAAACTCATAATCAGACTGTAACTCACAAAATTGTATGGTAGCTGAAACATAGCTCCACGTTTGTCATGATTATTAAATAATCGTCTGATCGTGGTTATTTAATCAAACCGTGATTACTGTGCACTTTAAATTCTAATCTCATTTTACTGTCCAATAAGGGAATGAACAGCATGTTTGAGTGTCTCATTCAATTGCACTCTGCACCGTGGAGGTTACCGCTTCTAAACCAGGCTTTAAGTGCTGTGATGTACACGCCATCTGTGGAGGTTCGCACCAAACGCCCGCAAAAATATAAACAAGGATTTTAGTGAATGCAAAGCGCTCCGGTTTCACTGTAATTTAACAATCGTGCAATGGCAAATGTTATTTGTTGTTATGGGTTCATACACGCAGTGTTAATAACAAAGTGACACAGAGTAGTCCTGTGTCATGTCCAAGATGATAGAATGAAGACACAGAATCTCAAAGGTCTTTCTTCATGTATAATAAGGGATTGTGGGTTTAATCGGAGAGTCTTAAAGTACCGTGTGAATGTAAAGAATTTTGGATAGAAATATTTTGCTGTTGTATACTTTAATACAGTATAATATAATATAATATAATATAATATAATATAATATATATTTAGGTTGGTTGGGTTCCAACAACTACAGTGTAAATGGACCAAGAAGAGTTGACCAAAAAGAGAGACAGATAATTATAAAGTATTTTGAAATATTTTTGATATTTAAAGTATTATTTTTAATTTCAATCATTAGTTATTAAAGCCTTAAATGAAATCATGTAAAAGTTAAATATGAATAAATGACTTCTTAAGGTTTATGAAGCACACATACACCTACACAAAAAGATGGCAATTTGTATGACAATTAATTGTCATAATCGCGAGAGCCTAAAAATTACAATTAATCGTCATAATCGCAATTATTTGTTTGACAATTAACCGTTAGCCAAATTTCATAATCGTGACATCCCTTTTTGCATCTCTCTTCAGTGAAAGAGTCAGCACTGTTATGTTTCCACCTGTTTTTTAGCATCTGTCTGTGACAGCGTGGGAAAGAAGGAAAAGGACTGCCATCATTATACTGCCCCCACCTCCCATACACGAAGTAAAAAGAGGTGAAACAGAATGGTGCCAGAGCGCACACACTTAACCAAAAGTGTCACGTTAACTGTCAGCGGCTGTCACTCTCTCTTGGTTTTGCTCTTGCTCTTGATTTAGTATGAATTAGTAAATGTAATAAAAAACAAGTTGCGATGAATATTAACATTTAAAAACATGACACTTGCAGAATTGTCACATTCATGTCATTTTGCATGTGTCAGTTACAAGTTCACAAGCAACATTTTTAATGACCCTTTAACCATTGTTGAGCACAGGTGAGAGTGGGTGTGTGTTATGTAAATCCTATCTATTTCCAGTATGAGTTCTAAGTAAAGACCTCTTCCTCTCAATAAATATTTTGCCTTTTTCCAGGAGATGGGGGTCATGCCTCATGCTCATTTGCATTTAGATGAGCTGGTTAAAATGATAGACTCCCTACAGTGGGCCCTTCCAAAATCACTTTTACTCTGAGAATCCAGTTCAACCATGTCAATGGCTGCAACATCGATAAGATGACAGGAAAAACTCTTGAGTTAAATCCAAATCCTTTTCGGTGTGGTGAATTACACAAGCAGCTGTAGCTACAGAACAAATGAAAGTTCAGAGAAACTATAAACCCAAGGTACGTTACCACGCTTGACCATATCAACATTCAAATTACTTCCAAAGTTTCCATCATTTGAGCTGAATGAAGTCCATCCTTGTGTTGATATTCTACCATGGGCAAAAACAATTTTTTTAAAGACTATTCTACTCACATTTAGAAAATGCAAATGGGATGTTTTAAAGGGATAGTTCACCCAAAAATGAAAAGAAACAGATCAATAATGAAGTTCTTTCTTACATAAATCTCCACTTTCACTTTCAAAACGTGAAAGAATGTGAAAGTGAAAGTGGACATTTATAATAAAAAAAAAAAGGACATAAATATGTATCTGTTTCTCACCCACACTTATCATATTGCTTCTGAAGTTATTGATTCAACCTCTAGAATCTTATGGATTACTTTTATGTGGCTTTTATGTGATTTTTAGAGCTTCAAACATCTGGTCACCATTCACTTGCATTGTAAAGACCAACAGAGCTGAGATATTCTTCTAAACATCTTTGTTTGTGTTCTGCAGAGGAAAGAAAGTCTTAAAAATCTGGGATGGCATGAGGGTGAGTAAATGATGAGAGAATTTTCATTTTTGGGTGAACTATCCCTTTAATGCTTCCACAACCAAAATGGAATGTTTCTAAAACATTTTTAGGACATGTTAGCAAAAGTGATGTGTGTAATTTCTTCCAATGTTATTATATATGCAGAGCCAACTATAAGTAAGCCATTCTTATGTTGATTTCCCCAAAAAGCGTAAACACTATAGCTATGTGGCGCTATCAAAACATTGCTCTGTTTGTTTGAGCATCCCAGCCAGCCCAACATGGCAACATTGGCTCAACCAATGGTGTGTGTAATGGGAGGGATTAACTGTTTTGGCAGACTAATTCCAGACAAAGGGCGTGTTCAAGAAAACCTGTTTGAAAACAGTCATAAGTACACACACTACCCTTAAGTGAAAAAATGGTGCATTGCATTCATTGCAGATATTATTGCAGCATACAGTGGAGTCTGACTGTCTAGCAGTGTGTGTTCAAGTGATCTGGTTCTGGACCCGCAGTCAACAGCTTGCATGGATCCATCACAGCACAGAGGCAATCACACAGAGTGCATTCACAAATCACATCATGCCATTATTTGGGGTCTTAGTTTAGAATCCATTCTCTATCTATCTTTCTGTGCAAATGCTCCACCGTAAATCAACAATCATACAAACAGAAGCTTTTAAGGATGTGGTCCTATCTGGACCTATCGCCATGAAAAATAGTCAATGCGCAGGGAACTGCTAACACTTCGGATATGCCATCTCGCCCCCGCCCATCCCAGGTCAGTGAGTGGTCCATTGGCACCGTGAAACCGAGCACTTTTAGTCAGGCCTCTTTAAACCCGACTCCCAGAACACCACAGCGCAACAGATTCTATTCAATCAAATGAAACGCATTACTGAGAAAATTAATTCACTCTGGCCTCTGCGTTTGTCAAACTCACAGGAACAACTTTAAGAGCTCAATCTCTTTTCAGTCAGGAAAAAGAAATACAATTAGCCTTCAATTAAAGCTGTGGTTTAAGCTAATTAAGTTTATGAAAAACACTTTAGGTACATTTTAAAATACTAAAAGGACATATCATACGTTTTTCAGTGCATAGCGACTTAAGAATACATCTGTTCCAGAGGCCTGGGTATCTCAGCGAGTATTGACGCTGACTACCACCCCTGCAGTCGTGAGTTTGAATCCAGGGTGTGCTGAGTGACTCCAGCCAGGTCTCCTAAGCAAACAAATTGGCCCGGTTGCTAGGGAGGGTAGAGTCACATGGGGTAACCTCCTTGTGGTCACAATTAGTGGTTCTCACTCTCAATGGGGCACGAGGTAAGTTGTGTGTGGATCGCGGAGAGTAGCATGAGCCTCCAAATGCAGAGTCTCTGCTGTGTCATGCACAACGAGCCACGTGATAAGATGCGCAGATTGACTATCTCAGAAGCGGAGGCAACTGAGACTTCACTGAGGTGAGTAACCGCGCCACCACGAGGACATACTAAGTAGTGGGAATTGGGTATTCCAAATTGGGGAGAAAAGTGAAAAAATAAAAAAATAAGTCTGTTCCTAACACAAAGCTATCGCAGCTTCATATGATAACATTCTTCAAAACATCTACTTGTATATTTCACAGAAGAAATGAAGTCAAATTGGTTTGGAACAACATGAGGATGAGTTAATTAAGAATTTTCATTTTTGGGTGAACTATTATTTTAATGTACTGTAGGAACTCCAACACAATATAATTTCTGTAATAAATCACAATATAGGTACATCTACATTTTGTCCTCACAGAGGCAGACACTGACCTTTAACAGCAAAACAGAAGCAATGTCAGCTATTGTTTTCTACGAGGACACGGCTCAGTAATGTCTGATGATGTAACCCCAGAGAGAGCAGGTAAGATTTAGTCATAAAATGGCTATTTACACTCAGCAGATTGAGCCTTAATAGAGTCTGGCATGTCAGACCCCTCCTTAACAAACGAGTGAGTTCAAACCCCCATTTGGATAAAGTCAACATTCATTTTACTTCAGCCAATGCTCTGTGTCACCAAACAAATGATGGGTAAGTGGGAACATTGTGTGAGGATATTTCTGTCAGTGTAAAGAATCTGGGAAGGTGAGAGCTAATCAAACACAGAATAATAATAATTTGACAGGCCAGACCATTATGAGAGCCAGGGATGAGAAAAAAGGTCAGGCGTTCGCTCATGGTTGGGGGTTGGTAACAGAGCTTATTGATAAGCGGTGAGGAGTGGACGTTACCAGAGACAGAACAAGAGACAGATGACATCGCAATGCTCAATGCAGTGGCAAAAGCAATGGAAGTCAGTTAAAAGAGCAAACCGTCTTTTGATAGAGGTATCGCCTGTTTTTTTTTTTTTTTGTTTACTCTAAACCCAGGGTTCCCACACTTTTTGATTAATACATTTCTTAACTTTTCTATAGCATTTCCAATAGTTTGTGATAACTGCATAAGGTTTTTTTAAAAAGCATTCGAATTCTGACTCGATTCACTAATCAATCATTCTGACCAATTTGTGAAGAAGTTGGACTGATTCGTTGAAAAAAACCAACTCATTATGGCTTGCATATAAGTTTCACTCTATACAAGAGCAATTTCTAGGTGTTGAAATATTTAAGACCTGATCATAACTAGAAAATATACTTGTTCAATACAAGTTAAGCTTAATCGACAGCATATGTAGCATAATGTTGATTTGAAATGTATTTGACTTGTCCCTCCTTTTCTTTAAAAAAAAGAAAATCAAGGTTCCAGTGAGGCACTTGCAATGGAAGTGAATGGGGCCAATCTGTGAACGTTAAAATACTCACTGTTTCAAAAGTATAGCCACAAGACGTAAACAATATGCACGTTAAAATGATTTTAGTGTTATAAAATCGCTTACTAACCTTTTCTGTGTAAAGTTATACTTAAACTTTGTTGCCTTGATGACATAACGCTGTGAACCCTAAAATTACCATAAAAACAACTTTAAAAAACTTTACATCTCAAATAATACACAATTTTTAACAGAAGAATGAATGTAAGTGCTTTTATAAAATTATAAGCTTCACATTTCTGCCTTTAAACCCTAAAAAATTCACTTTGTTTGTATCATCGATTTTTTCTTTTCTTTTTTTTTTTTAAATTAAAGTAGGACAGGCTAGACAAAAATGATTTTTTGTGCTAATCAACATTAGGTCACAAATGCTTTTGACTGAGCTTAACTTGTATTGAACCCAGAATATTCCTTTAAACATAACTTAAGCAAACATAATACATTGAACAGTTATAGAATACAGATTTGAGCTTAAAGGAATACTCCAGTTTCAATACAAGTTAAGATAAATCGGCAGCATTTGTGGCATAATGTTGATTACCACTCAAATTAATTTCGACTCACTTCTTTTCTTTAAAAAAGCAAAAATTTACATTACATTGAGGCACTTACAATGGAAGTGAATGGGGCCAACTTTTGAAGGGTTCAAAAGCAGAAATGTGAAGCTTATAATTATATAAAAGCATTCTTCTGATAAAATATTTTTCTGATAAAACTTATTTTTTGAGCTGTAAAGTTGCTAAAATCTTTATGTCATTTTAAGGTTTACAGCGTTATGTCATCATAGCAAAAAAGTTGTAAAATTTAATATAACTTTACACAGAAAAGGTTTTTAAGTGATTTTATCACATTAAAATCATGTTAACATGCATATTGTTTATGTCTTGTAGCTACAAGAGGCGGTGGAACATGCTTTTACATCAATGAAAGTTGGTGTACAGATGTAACAACGTTAAAGAAGATGTGCTGTCCTAATTTGGAAGTGCTCTTTATCAACTGTAAGCCTGTCTACTCACCGCGGGAGTTTTCCTCATTTATTCTGGTGTTTACATCGCGCCAAACGCGGGTTGAATGCCATGCTGCAACAGCTGGCTGATCAGATCACAGACAAGGAACAACAATACCCGGACTCAGTTATAATTATTCTTGGGGATTTTAACAAAGCAAACCTCACACATGAACTGCCCAAATACAGACAGCACATTACATGCCCCACCAGAGACAGAAATATACTGGATCATTGCTACACAACAATAAAGGATGCATATCGCTCTGTCCCTAGAGCACCTTTGGGACTCTCTGATCACTATCTGGTTCATCTTCTTCCAAACTACAGACAGAAACTAAAATCTGCTAAGCCTGTAGTAAGGACTGTAAAGAGATGGACCAATGAAGCAGAGCTGGAACTACAAGCCTGCTTTGACTGCACTGATTGGAATGTTTTTGAGGCTGCAGACACCAATCTGGACAAGCTCACAGATACTGTTACATCATATATCAGTTTCTGTGAGGATATGTGCATTCCTACTAGGACTTATTTAACATTTAACAATGACAAACAATGGTTTACAGCAGAACTCAGGCAGCTTCATCAGGCCAAAGAGGATGCTTACTGGGGTGGGGATAAAGTCTTGTACAACCAGGCCAGGACCACAATGAATAAGGAAATCAGAGTGACTAAAAGAAGATACTCTGAGAAGCTGAAAAACAAGTCTTCAGCTAACGACCCTGCATCAGTGTGGAGTGGCATGAAACAACTTACGAATTACAGGACTCCTGCCCCCAACCCTGTGGTGGATCAACAACTGGCTGACGACCTGAATGTGTTCTACTGCAGATTTGAAAGGCCCAATCTCACACCCCACACCCACTCTGACCTTCACTTCACACAAACACCAACACCTCCTGCAACCCCCCTCCTCCCCCCTCCTGCTACTCAACCTGCACTTAAGATCTGTGAAGATGATGTGTGCTGTGTCTTTCGAAAACAAAGGATAAGGAAAGCACAGGGCCCAGATGGCGTTTCACTTGCATGTCTTAGATCCTGTGCTAACCAGCTGGCCCCCATCTTCACACATATCTTCAATAGATCACTGGAACAGTGTGAAGTCCCATGCTGCTTCAAATGCTCCACTATCATCCCCATCTCAAAGAAACCAAAAATCACAGGACTTAATGACTACAGACCTATCGTCCTGACGTCTGTGGTCATGAAATAATTTGAGAGATTAGTGTTGGCCCACCTGAAGGACATCACTGGACCCTTTCTAGATCCCCTTAAATTTGCCTATCGAGCAAACCGATCTGTGGATGATGCAGTCAACATGGGATTGCATCATATCCTGCAACATCTGGAAAGACCAGGGACATATGCAAGGATCCTTTTTGTGGACTTCAGTTCGGCTTTCATCACCATCATCCCAGCTATTCTCCGGACTAAATTACACCAACACTCTGTTCCCACGTCTATCTGTCAGTGGATTACCAGCTTTCTGACAGACAGGCAGCAGCTTGTGAGACAGGGGAAATTAACTTCCAGCACCTGTACAATCAGCACTGGTGCCACCCAGGGATGTGTGCTCTCCCCACTACTCTTCTCCCTCTACACCAACGACTGCATCCCCAAGGACCCCTGTCAAGATTTTGCAGACAACTCTGAAGTTTGCAGACAACACCACTGTCATCGGCCTCATCCGAGATGACGATGAGTCTGCATACAGAAGAGAGGTTAAACAGCTGGCTGTCTGGTGCAGTCAAAACAACCTTGAGCTGATCACGCTCAAAGCAGTGGAGATGATAGTGAACTTTAGGAGGAACACCCCAACACTGTCCCCCCTCATCATTCTGAACAACACTGTGGCAGCAGTGGAGTCATTCAGGTTCCTGGGCACTACCATCTCACAGGACCTGAAATGGGAGACCCACATTGACTCCACTGTGAAAAAGGCCCAGCAGAGGTTGTATTTCCTTCGCCAGTTGAGGAAGTTCAACCTGCCACAGGCACTGCTGATCCAGTTCTACTCAGCAGTCACTGAGTCTGTCCTCTGCACTTCAATATCTATCTGGTTTGGTTTAGCTACGAAATCGGATATCAGAAGACTACAAAGGACAGTTCAGACTGCTGAGAGGATTATTGGTTGCCCCCTGCCCTCCCTTCAAGAACTATACACTTCCAGAGTGAGGAAAAAGGCTGGAAAAATCACTCTGGACCCCACTCACTCTGCCCACTACCTTTTTGAACTGTTGCCTTCTGGCCGACACTTCAGAGCTCTGAGCACCAGAACCGTCAGGCATAGGAATAGTTTTTTCTCTCAGGCTATCCATCTCAAGAACAGCTAAAACTGCCCCATTGCGCAATAATTATGTGCAATACACAGCTTAGACATTTTTTTTTATTTATCCAACACATCCAACCTCTTCTGCCATTACATTCCCTTGCACTGTATATAACCGATTTGTATTTAGTTTTGCACTACGTATGTGTATGTGTGTATGTATGTATGTGTATATATATATATATATATATATATATATATATATATATATATATATATATATATATATATATGTATGTATGTATGTACATATATGTGTGTGTGTATATATATATATATATATATATATATATATATATATATATATATATATATATATATATATATATATATATATATATGTATGTGTGTGTGTCATGTTTCTCATGATCTTAAAAATCTTTTGATCTGAAGGTGTATGTTTACATGTATGAAATTAATTTTGTAGACAAAAATATAATTGTGCCACCATATTAATTTATTTCATTATAAAACTAACAAAAAAAAAAAGGTTTTTGAAATTGATGACTTGGACCAAATAATAAAGAAAAGCAGCTACTATGTGCCCAGCATATAGATGGGAACTCCTTCAATACTGTTTAAAAAGCATCCCAGGGTGATACCTCAAGAAGTTGGTTGAGAAAACGTCAAGTACATGTCTGCAAATTCTAGGCAAAAGGTGACTACTTTGAAGATGCTAAAATATAACACAGTTTTGATTTATTTAGGATTTTACACTACTGGTCAAAAGTTAGAATAATAGTAAAGTCATTAAACTATGGAATAACATAAATGGAACTATGGGAATTATGTTGTGACAAAACAAAATCCAAAATAAATCAAAACTGTGTTATATTTTAGCATCTTCAAAGTAGTCACCCTTTGCCTAGAATTTGCAGACATGTACTCTTGACATTTTCTCAAACAACTTCTTGAGGTATCACCCTGAGATGATTTTTAAACAGTACTGAAGGAGTTCCCATCTATATTGGGCACTTATTGGCTGCTTTTCTTTATTATTTGGTCCAAAAAAATAATTTTTAATTAAATTTGAGTTTTATAATGAAATAAATTAATATGGTGGCACAATTATATTTTTGTCTACAAAATTAATTTCATACATTTAAGCATACGCCTTCAGATCAAAAGATTTTTAAGATCATGTGAAACATTTCAGTCAAGTGTTTCAAAACTTTTGACCGGTAGTGTATATATTGACTATTGTGTATTCTATATATACTTTATTTTATTGTCAATATTTTCTTTTTTAATTAAATTTTTAATTATTTTTTAAAAGTCTTGTTTCTGTTTTGTATTGTTGTGTACTGGATGCTCCTGTCACCAAGACAAATTCTTTGTATGTGTAAGCATACTTGGCATTAAAGCTCATTCTGATTCTGATTATACTTTTGAAACAGTGAGTATTTAGACGTTCATGGATTGGCCCCAGTCACTTCCATTGTAAGGACATCACTGTAACCCAGATTTTTGCTTTTTTAAAGAAAAGGAGGGGTAAGTCAAAATAAATTTTTCTGGTAATCAATATTATGCCACAAATGCTGTCGAATGAGCTTAACTTGTATTGAACCCAGAATATTTTTTTAAGAGGCTAAATCTATGATACCATTATTGTCAGATTTTACTGCTGAATTAAACATATAATTGAAATGTAATCTCAAACAGTTACAGACTATTCAGTCTTTTGCCCATTCAAGTAGATAGGAGTTGTCCTATGTACTATATTTCCTAGAGAGAAAGCAGCTTCCTGGGTACCTTAAATGAACTTAGAAAATTGTATGAAGGGATGACAGGAGTGAGAAAGAGACAAAGAGGGAGTGGAAGAGAGAAAGTGACTGAGTAGACAGCTGAGCAGGGTCAGAACCAACGGCCTTTCTTGTTTGAGAGATCGAGGACTTTTCATGATGGAGGGCTGGCGACATTAAAGGCCTCTGCATGTTGCCATGGAGATGCCTCTTGTCATCTTGGATGGCTTCTATCATGGATGACTCTTATATGTGCTGGCTGAACAAGAGCAGGCCATCAGATGACTAGGGGACCTTCTGTAAACTGAACTGAGCCACACACACACTTCATCTTAAAAACACCCTCTGTGAATTGAAAAGCTGCTTAGGGAACCAATACCCCTAACCTGCAACACACACACACACACACACACACACACACTCACACTCAATCATATCAGACCTAGCTAATTAAGCTAACAGGGTATGGAATCTTTTCAACCCTTAATTACACTATGCATATCAGCACGCTGCTGATAGCAGTCAATCAACGTGTAAACAGCTTAAGTAAATGAAGTGGATTGTTCTTTAATTCACTTACTGACTGCAATGATGAGGACACGATTCGCCTGTCATACTGCTACAGGGTGACCTTGACAAGCGTTAGCTCAAGCCTGCAGGCCTTGCTGATCTCCTGAGCAGCTCACACACACATGAAAACACATAGTGAATATGAAAACACTCCCTTCTCTGAGGGTCTCTGTATCCATGGTGAATCAGAGCATTACCTAACTCCCTCTGAAGTGTGCTGACTGAGTCTGAGCTACCAGCGCTGCATCAACTGTCTGAAATCGGCATCCGCACAGCACACAGAATATTAATCGTCTCATCCCTGCGTGACGTGACAGACCTGGCTGCTGCATGTCAAAAACATGAGTAAACACATGAAAAGCCCAACATGTCAACTTCTTAACTACCTTCTTAAAGAGATAGTTCACGCAAAAGAGCTGGGTTTCCATCCACATATTTTAATTTAGGGATATCGCATAAAACTGCTGTTTGGAAATACCAAGATGCGAAAACAGATCTCCAAAATGCGCATAAAAAACATTTTTTTTTTTTTTTTATTTGATAAGAAGAAATGCACATAAATATGATGGAAACACATTTACTGAATAAATCACTATTGAATTGATTAGAAATACAAGATGCACATCAAAAAAGCAATGTGACTGAATAACTCATTCATAACCGGACTAACCAGCGGACCAATAATCGCATCTGAAATGTTGCTCTGGTCATCCTGATATAACGGTGTCTAGAAAATTAAAAGCCTGCAAGAAGTTAGCAGAGCAAATAAGTCAAATATAAATGTGAACTGTGCCGAAAAGCAGGTTTATTGACACTTTTGAAAAATATTTTATTGACCCGCAGGACATAAGAAAAGAGGAACATACACACATAGTGCTCCCAGAACTGTGTGATGCGCTGTCGCTCTCAGACATGAGATCTGTGCGCTCTAAACCGCAAGTATTTTATTAATAAAAGAGGACACAGTGGCTACAATTTCACCAGAAGTGACGTTTTTGTTCTTTTGAACACAAGGGATAGAAAAGCAGCTTTATTCGCACATTGTTTTTGCAATATTATGTTTTTTTTTTTCTTGCATAAATTACATTTGCAACTTGGATGGAAACATACTGTAGCTAGTGACAATTCCGTTGTTGTTCCAATTTAACCCATATGACTTTCTTTATTTTACAGGAAGTTAGGCAGTATGTTAGTCTCCATCACCTTTCACTTTCATTGCTTCTTTTTTCAATAAAAGTGAATGAGGTTGTCATTATTTTGGTTTGACAAACAGACTAAGTTTATTTTTATTTTTGTATCAAAATCCATAAAACCAAGACCAACATTTCTGACTGCAACTCCTCTTAAAACTTTTAAGGTACATCTACCAAATTTAGACACAGACCTTCAGACTGTTCTGACTCGGGTTACTTTGTCTTTTCAAACTGATCAGACTTACGTTTTTTCTATGGCGGACAATCAAAAATGTACAAAAATAGACAAAATGTTCAAATGTGCCAACAGAATGCTTGTAAATGTAAACTCTGTCAAAAAATTCAAATGTAAACTAACAAACTAACTAACTAACTATCTATCTATCTATCTCCATCCATCCATTAAACTTTCAGACAAGACTTTGTCAAGCCAACATCAAAGTTTGACAAACTTTAGCTGTTGTTCTGCATTTACATCTCCTTTTGTGTTCCGCAGAAGAAAGTCAAACGAGTTTAGAACAACATGAGTGTGATTAAATGATAACAGAATTTTCATTTTTGGGTGAACTATCATTTTATGGGTTTGTCCTAACCAGTTGCGACCACAACAATCGATTATTTTCAAGAAATTTTGTGCCTGGTACGAAGGGAAAGGAACCTGTGCCTTTGTGCCTCTTAGAAACTTTAAGTCACTCTGTTTCTACGTATGATTCACTGCCTGCTGTTATACCCTCAACCTGTAATTCACAGGTGTTCCGACCGCCTGTGAGACAGCCAAGACTAATGGTACCAATTGCAGACAGAGTCCGACTTAGTGGCACACACCTCACCTTAGCATCAAACTCTGCCAGAGAGAGAAAGACAGAGAGAGACTGGGATGATGAAGATATCATGATAATGGAGTGGATCAGACGACAAAGCACTCAGACATGAAGTCCAGCATCTTAAAGCAGTTCATGCTGTTTACTTCCTCAAAATGACCATAATAAGAAGCCCCAGAAGGCTTTTCTTCCATTGTCCCTGGCATCGCCTGATAACCTGCACCAGGCTCCAGTGGTTTATGCTTTGAGCCTGTGGCCACAAAAATATTATAGAGCCACAACATGTCACTGACAGCCGGTCATCTATAATTCAGCAGATGACATTTTTTGACCTGTTGGATTATTTAAGCATGGCACATTTCTCAGGCTGTGGACCCTGTGTTCCCAAAATGTTCCTTTGTCTCCTGCACGGTCCAGGGGATCTTGGGGGAACTGGGGAATAGCCATGAGGGGCGGCAGGCATTGCAATAAGGTGTTAACAGGAATTGGACTGGGTGTAACCCCAAAAACAGGATAAGAGGTGCAGCACTAAAATAAAGCAATAAAGACAATGCGCTAGTAGGAGAGGAACGAATTGTAAGTACATGTTTGTGTATGTGTGTTTGTGTGTGTTTTAGCAAAGAGGATGATACTCAAGCCCATCTCATCCATGATAATATTAATATTTTAGTGTCTGCATCAGCATAGGAGGTCTGGACTACAAGCTACATAGGCTGATGGCTCACATTTAGGTCAGCTTCACAATATCCTGGAACTCACCTAGTTACAATAATATTCATGAAAACAAAAAGCTGTGTTGCAGATATGGATGGTTAATATATTGAATATTTGTTACCATTTTAATGCGTGAGTCCATTCCAGGAGGCTAGTTTTGCACCCCTTCCTGGTTTCACAAACTTAAACTTCAGTAGCACAAATGGCAATTGAGTTGGGCAGTTTGTTTAATTTCCTGGATTCTTAGATTCTTCCAAAATTATATTAAATAAATCCATTTCATAGGGATGCACCAATATGAACATTTTTGGCTGACACTAATACCAGTCTTAACAAAAACTATAGGCCGATACAGATACCGATACCGATATTTTGCCAGTCGTTTTGTCATCAGAGCACTGTTGCTTTATGCTTTAAAAGCATACAAAGAGGTACAAAAGCTATTTTATTGTTCTAACAATAAAAATGTTCCATTGAACATCGATTGGATCTGTTGAACTTATGACAGGCCAAAATTTGAAGAGAGCCACAATGAAAGATAAAAACAAGATAAAAAAGATAACATTACGATTGATGTGATGGGGGGAAAAAAACGTTATTTTGCACTTCTGTTTTTTGCAGTTCTAAACAAAAGAACTCACATTTTACATATTATGATTAGAGGTCTGCATCCCGACTCGGGTCTGACGGGTTTCGGGTCAGGTTCGGGTCAGTTTTTCAAGTAGGACTTCGGGTTCGGAATTAATGAAAAAATAAACAGGCCTACCGAACTTGTTTCACGCAACTTGTTTCACTCTCGTGAACGGACGAGTTTTGTTAAAACTGTATAAGTTTCCTGTTTCAATACTGTTATGAATGTTGCCTATATGCTTACATATATACAGCCTATTGCAACAGTACTTGCTAAGAGAAGAAATTATAAAGACAGTGAGTGATTTCGGGTTCGGGCTTAAAATCTGATGGTATTGTTCGGGTCGGGTAGGGTCTTGCCACACGGTCTCGTGTACGGGTTGGGGTTTTATATTAAGGCCCGTGCAGACCTCTAATTATGACATAACATACCGGAGGAAAAATGCTATATGCTATAGTTGTATAGTTGTTGGAAATTGGGATGTCCGAGAAGTTGTTAGAAAATGATAATCCTATGATGACGTCATTGGAGAGTGCAGAACATTGGAAACCCCACTGCCAATACAAAATGAGGTTTATTGGAAAAAAGGTCTGTCTATCCCACAGATTACAAACATAGTTGTGTTTTGTTCCAGTTGCAAATAGAATGTGTATAATATTTAGGGTTTTATCACTAGCTACATATGCACGAATGTGCTGCTCTCCATCATTTGAGTCTGAAGTATTTTATTGTAAGTCCATGTTTATTATTCCCCTTGAATTTGATTATTATAAAATAAACAGAACAGTAAAACCAGTCATAAATGACGAAAAGTGTGTAAAACAAGAGCCTGTATAATTGAAAGTGCTGCTCTCTTCCAGTCACAGAGGAAGTGATGTAATTGATCACACAGCCACAAATACCCAGTAGATCTTTTAGAACCTCTTTGAGCCCATCGCCCGCTGAATTATGGGATTTGAATGTGATTTTAGGAAGTAGCGTGACACAAATGTGTGGGCCTGAGAACAAAATAATCAGGGCAGCGGTCGCCATGGCAACAGACAGAGTACCTTACTCCTGTGGGAATACTCATCAATGGCTGAACCACCACAGGTGTAGGCTCTTTGAGGGTTTTAGGATCTTCCACACAATGTCTGTTTGCATTTGAAGCTTGTCATAATAGCTTTTTGAAAGGGCTGTTTTCGCTTTGTGATAAGCTCGTGTTGAACTAGATGGAAATAACAATTCCTTAGTTTAAAGTCAACAAGAAATCAAAATTGACCATATTTACTTTCTTAAAACATGTTCCAGCTCTTACTGAAAAAAAATGGTCCTTGTAATCTTTCACTGAAAATGTAATAACTTGCTCCGCCTCTGAAACGACTTTCCCTGTTGTCCGACATCATCAAGCCATGTTATTTTTCAATCCCTCTCCTGCAACAACCTTCAGTCACACCCATTTTTCACAATCCAATCAGTTCCTGATCTATACCATCAAGTCCCATCCTACCATTTTTCTCACTGAATATCCCTTTTCACTCATATCACGGAAAAAAAATTTGTGAACACCATTTCATGTTGACTGTAAACGACACGAGACATCATATAAGAATGTCCGTAGGATTCGCCACCATAGCAAATTTTTGCAACAGCCTGAATGCGAGCTTGCACATATGTCCATGCGTGTATTATGCATGTACATATGCTCCCACAATCCCATCAGCATAATGTGCTGTGTATCCATGAGCCAGATCCCTTTAATCTGTTATATATGGTTAGTCATGACCAGCATAAAGCGCTGTATGATCTTGACCCTGGGTCATAATGTCTTTTTATTTACATCCTTTAAAAACCTTAGATTAAAGCTACAATCAAATGTCACTCACGGTTAGGGGAGAAGGTCACTGAAAACATGCATTTTACTCGTAGAGCACATATTTCATTATGTTAATGGAGGACAAGGAGATCTTGGTTTCAAATGCTTACAAATCCTAAATAAGATTACTTTTAAGCTGTGTGCTTTCCTGTTTTGACATATACAGTGTTTATTCTTTATAAATTTCACCTTTCTTTGGCCATTTTGTTTTCTTTGCAAATCAACAAATACATTCTGAGTGCAGAGTTTGAGCCAAGCATGCTGACCACACCAGCGGTTCAAAATGTGTCAAAAAATGTCAAAAAAAAATGTCGAAAAAATGTCAAAAAAATGTCAAAAAAATGCGGGGGGTGGGGGGGGGGAATAATAATTTAAAGTACTGCAATATTTTTTCCTCACAAAATAGTATTGATATCCTAACGGCAGGAATCGATACTATGTTAAATTTTTTCACATTAATATTTTAGCAAAAAAAGAGACCAGAAAATGAAGGGCTCTATTTTCGTTATTGTGCAATGTGCAGCACCACACACATCGTCTTTTTTGTGAGAGCGCTAATTCTAAGTGCAATTTTTGTGCCAGCGCAAAGCGCAAGTGGCCACAGGTGGGAGTGTTTGCGCTATCTGTGGGTGTATGCGTGCAAATTGGGGGTGTACTGTATGTAAATGAAGTGGCACAAAGCATAATTTGCTATTTTCCTGAGACATAGGTCATTGCGCTTAGACGTTTTAAAAGCAAGTCTATTTGCAATGCAAAGTCTAAACTCAGTTCCTGCATTTGCAGTTTGGAGATTCAACCAGCAGTTGTTAATAAAGTTAATGTCCAAAGTCTGAAAACAAAGTGGAATATCAAGTCATGTCCATGACGATAACTGTTATAAACGCTTTTATTAAATGATTTGTGTTATACTATCTTTAGGTCAAGGTTTATTTTTAATTATTGTTATGTTTATATTCACAATTGTATTCATAATCTAATTTGTATTGATATTTTTCCACCTGTTGTCGTAGAGTGATTTTTAAGTCTGCAAAAGCGGCCGGTGGAAGAAGCTGGAGAGTACATTTTTGGATTTGGTATGATTTTTTAATCACTTCGCTATTTTGATTATATTTTCGTTTCGTTTGAAGTGTAATTTTAATTTAGAAATATTTTGGGTTTAATTGTTTAGTGTTTTAATAAATCAATTACATTTTTCAAAATCGACCAGTAGTTTTCTGTGTGTCAATGAAAATGATTAATAATACGTACATTTTCTATAATCTAACAGAGCGTAGATCCAGATCCTGATGAGAACCACATTTTCCATGCGTATAAAAGGAGCGTGTCACTCTCATAGAAACATGCCTGACATCCAACACGGATGCAGTTAATGCACAAAAACAAGAACATATGTCCATATTTCTATTCTTCTAATTCATTGTATACAGTCCATTTACACTACCAACTTCTTATGAATGAGCCGTCTTTGTATATATCACTGTTGCTTTACAGGGAATGGACTATATAATAGGATGCAGATGGTGCCGGAGAAGAACCTCAGAATAAAATTTCACTAAATTGTATGAATCAATAAAAACTGTTAATCAGAAAAATATTTCACTTGACCCAGCCTATTAGCACTTTGAACGCGCAATTTCGCCAAACCCACTTGCGCCTAGACTTAGCGCATGCTCGCACGAAAATATAAAAACTTCATGGCCATGCGCATTGACATTGTGTGTATGAATTATGGCATAGTGCTGCGCATAGCGCTTTTAAAATAGGGCTCTATGTGTACTGTGGAATTAGGTCAATGAAACAAAAATGCAATCCAAGAACGAGCTAAGAATATAACTCTAACCTTTTTTATTTATAAAGATGTTTCCACAGAACACCTAGACTGCAAGGTATACTATTCCCTTGTGTCATATTTTTTACTAACACTGACATATGTACCTTTTGCACTAACTCTATGGCTCTAAGATGAAGTAAATCAGGAAGTTTGGTACTTGTTGTGCAAAGTACCAAAGTCCAATGCAGATTAATGAGAAGCAAGTAAGTAAAAGTTTGCTATATATCTCAGCTTCAAATCGCAATATTACAGCATTGCGACCGAGATATCGATTTAATATCATATCGCCAGGTCCCTGCTACTTCCAACTCCTAATGCATGTAAAGCCAGGCTGTTTTCCCCCCACAGTCAATGTTTTGGGGCTGCGTGAGCACAAATCACCAATCTGGTAGGGAGCCAACGCACCGCCACCCTCGTCTAGCTAGAAACGTCTCTAAGCGTCTTAGACAAATCTTTCTCCTCTCCTCCCTGACACCTCCATGAAGAGCGAGGCAGCAAGCAACATCCGGGCTCGCCCGAGGATCAGAGGTAGATGGAGGAAATGGAGGAAATCAAGCATGGCTGTGCTGTTTATTTCCCGCCAACACTGAGAAGGGAGAGATGAACACACACAGAGGGATCTGTGAGAGGAAGGCTATGGTACAGCGCTCATCCCTGTCGCCCTGTGTCGTACGAGGGGAAGCTGGAACTACAGAGGCCTGACCGCACTAAATGAGCTCAGGAGGGCCGCTTAGACAAAACACCCCGTGCACATGCTTCAAACACACCCTCATGCCTGTTTCAGAACTGCATGGCAAAACCTTCAGACAGACAGACTGGCTGGCAAACAAAAAGACACACACACCTTACATGAAGGCCCTACACAAATACGAACACAATCCAATAGGTATGTTTTTGCTTTTGGCACATATTCGGCAGCACTGTTTTCCCCCCTGTCCTCTTGTGATGTAATTTATACTGAAATGAGGGATTTTAGTACACGACAAGCAACGACTCGTCAAGAGAGAAGCAGTCAGCCATCATCTGTGACTAAGCAATCAACTACAGCACTTGCACCCAAACATGACAGCTTGATGCATTTTAATGCACATTTTAATGAATGGATGAGAAAAGCAAAGAGAAAAGATATGCAAGACTTGAGCATAGAACATTGTCATGCCAGTATTCTTGCCACAGGTCAATATTCATGGCATCAGATAACCCTTAACAAAGCAGTTACCATGGAAATAAAAACACGGATTCTAAAACGGGAAGCTATACATATCCTGTGAACTGCTTCATCATTCATATTTTTGGGGTAAAATTAGCTCACAATACATTCCCACTGTATCCTTGCTAGCTCTGGCTCATTATTGCCACAGATTGTTCACGTTTCTATGTATGCGGATGATCGTAAGTCGCATAATAAGGTATTTCCTCGCATGTTGGTATTTTTAGCAGTGGATGAAATGAGCCTTTCAGGGTGAGATGGGTTTACGTTACTGAAAATGGCCAGCTGTCCCAGGAGAACCAAACATCTCTATAAACAATCTCCTGGCAAAGCTCTGGCCCTTTTGTTGAGGAATGCAAAATGTTAACACATACGCGCCCTCTTTAATTGTCTCACAGTAATTTTCAGCAGTAATTTTTGGTTGAAAAGCTTTAAAAGACTGAGTAAACACTCAAATCCTCATACGTAACAGCGCATAAGCTCTTTAGATTTTGGGATAAACTTCCAATTCTGTGACTCAAAGAAACAAGCACAAGTGCTGTTTGATGCAAAAGAATGACTAAGACAAGCTTTTCACACAATTATACACAACTGTAACGTCAAATGTAATTTACAGTGCATCCGGAAAGTATTCACAGCGCTTCACTTTTTCCACATTTTGTTATGTTACAGCCTTACTCCAAAATGGATTAAATTCATTTTCCTTAATTCTACAAACAATACCCCATAATGACAAAGTGAAAGAAGTTTGTTTGAAATCTTTGCAAATTTATAAAAAATAAATAAATAAAAAAAAAACCACATGTACATAAGTATTCACAGCCTTTCCTCAATACTTTGTTGAAGCACCTTTGGCACCAATTACAGCCTCATGTCTTTTTGAGTATGATGCTACAAGCTTGGCACACCTATTTTTGGGCAGTTTCTCCCATTCTTCTTTGCAGGACCTCTCAAGCGCCATCAGGTTGGATGGGGAGCATCAGTGCACAGCCATTTTCAGATCTCTCCAGAGATGTTCAATCAGGTTCAAGTCTGGGCTCTGGCTGGGCCACTCAAGGACATTCACAGAGTTGTCCCAGTGCCACTCTTTTGTTATCTTGGCTGTGTGCTTAGGGTTGTTGTCTTGTTGGAAGATGAACCTTTGCCCCAGTCTGAGGTCCAGAGCGCTCTGGAGCAGGTTTTCATCAAGGATGTCTCTGTACATTGCTGCATTCATCTTTTCCTCGATCCTGACTAGTCTCCCAGTTCCTGCCGCTGAAAAACATCCCCACAGCATGATGCTGCCACCACCATGCTTCACTGTAGGGATGGTATTGGCCAGGTGATGAGCGGTGCCTGGTTTCCTCCAGACATGACGCTTGCCATTCAGGCCAAAGAGTTCAATCTTTGTTTCTCATGGTCTGAGAGTCCTTCAGGTGCCTTTTGGCAAACTCCAGGTGGGCTGTCATGTGCCTTTTACTGAGGAGTGGCTTCCGTCTGGCCACTCTACCATACGGGCCTGAATGGTGGAGTGCTGCAGAGATGGTTGTTCTTCTGGAAGGTTCTCATCCCTCCACAGAGAAATGCTGGAGCTCTGTCAGAGTGACCATCGGGTTCTTGGTCACCTCCCTGACTAAGGCCCTTCTCTCCCAATCGCTCAGTTTGGCCAGGCGGCCAGCTCTAGGAAGAGTCCTGGTGGTTCCAAACTTCTTCCATTTACAGATGATGGAGGCCACTGGGCTCATTGGGACCTTCAATGCTGCAGACATTTTTCTGTACCCTTCCCCAGATCTGTGCCTCGATACAATCCTGTCTCGGAGGTCTACAGACAATTCCTTGGACTTCATGGCTTGGTTTGTGCTCTGACATGCACTGTTAACTGTGGGACCTTATATAGACAGGTGTGTGCCTTTCCAAATCATGTCCAATCAACTGAATTTACCACAGGTGGACTCCAATCAAGTTGTAGAAACATCTCAAGGATGATCAGTGGAAACAGGATGCACCTGAGCTCAGTTTTGAGTGTCATGGCAAAGGCTGTGAATACTTACGTACTACATGTGATTTTTTTTTTTTCGTTTTTTTATTTTTAATAAATTTGCAAAGATTTCAAACAAACTTCTTTCACGTTGTCATTATGAGGTATTGTTTGTAGAATTTTGAGGAAAATAATGAATTTAATCCATTTTGGAATAAGGCTGTAACATAACAAAATGTGGAAAAAGTGAAGCGCTGTGAATACTTTCCGGATGCACTGTACCTCAGCATTTTACTGCAATATTTAAGGAATAGTTCACCCAAAAATGAAAATTCTCTCATCATTAACTCTTTTACACATCATTTACACATTCCAGATGTGTGACTTTTTTTCTTCTTCAGAACACAAAAGATTTTTAGAAGAATATCTCAGCTCTGTAGGTCCATACAATGCAAGTGAATGGTGACCAAAACTTTGAAGCGCCAAAAAACATATAAAGGCAGCATAAAAGTAATCCATATGACTCCAGTGGTTTAATCCATGTCTTCTTAAGTGATCTAATCGGTTTTAGGTAAGAATAGACCAAAACATAACTTTTCACTACACATCTTGCCATTGCAGTCTCTAGGTGCGATTAGGGCTGCATTAAGATACTCTGCGGCCCCGGGGCTTACCGTTTCGCTGGGCCCTGCCTGTCATCAGACAGTCTTTTCTAACACTCTTTATAGTGTCGCCCCACTTCGATTAAAGAAATTAAAGAAAAAAGCCCAGCACCATGGTACAATGATTACAATCATGCTCTCAAGGGAGCAGCTTGGAAAATGGAGTGCAAGTGGAAGAATACAAAATTAGAGCTATTTCGCGTTACATGAAAGGATACTGTCTGTAGCTTTTCTGTTGTTACAGAAAATAACCACAACAATCCTAGGTTTATTCAGTACTGTGGCTAAATTGGTTAGGAATAAAGCCTCAACTGAACCAGATATTCCATCGCAGCACAATAGTAATGACTTCATGAAATTCTTTACTGATAAAATTGAAATAATCTGAAATAAAATTTGAATTATTCAATCGTCTGCCACAGTACCCCAGAAAACAGTGTCTCATAATTTTCCTCAGGAGCAACTTCAATCCTTTGCTGTCATAGGTCATGCAGAGCTAGCAAAACTTATCAAAACATCAAAAGTAGAGCCCGACCGATATGGGATTTTTGAGACCGATACCGATACCGATTTTAGAGAGGGAAAATTCACTGATTACTGATATGGTGACCGATATAGCTCATTTTTGAGCTGGAATGAAAACAGACCTTTTCTATGTGGATTGTGCACCGATTTTGCACAGATATGGCTATGCAAAGGTACTCAGAAGGCTGCTTTCTTAAACAAATATTTTTATCAAAGAACAAATGACATTATTACTATACATATATGCAAGTTCTAGAAATGAATACTGAGAAAATAAAGAATAAATGAAAATACAATAAATAGCTTAATAAACATCAGTACTGTATGTTTAGTATCAGTCAACTGCTGACCATTAAAGTAAAGAATAAATAAAAATAAAACAAATAGCTAAATAAACATCAGTACTGTTTAGTATCAGTCAAATGCTGACCATTAAAATAAAGAATAAATAAAAATAAAATAAATAGCTAAATAAACATCAGTACTGTTTTGTATACGGAAGCCTCCGACCAGGAGTAACTGATGGAATGAAAAAAGCAAACTCATTTAATGACATCAATGAGCTCATGTTTTGATTGACAGGCATCAGTCCTTTCGACATATATGATGATGTTGGCATTTACACTCATTTACATTTACGAGAGAGAAAAAAACATATTTTAAGCGGCTCTTCAGCAAGAAACCGATCTAACGGTGCAGTTTTTAGGGTGCGTCGCCAGTGTCAAGTTTCAACACATTCAAAATATATATATATAGGATATTAAAAAGAATAAATGTCTATTTTTCCAGACTGCTGTATTAGTATTTATCACCCTTCATTTATTTTAGATACAGTTCCTATATATTATTTACACAGGGCAAATATACTGTTTATTAAATCTACTTTTATTACGTATCCTATTTTAATGTCTGGAAAACCAGACTTTTAAATATTACATTTTATAAATGCAACGACTGGAATTGTTCGGTTGAAGGGGTACCAAACTGTGAATCCTGAACAAAACATGAATCCTTGGTGAAAACATGTTTACACGCTGACAAGGTATGAAAGTAGCTACGTGCTTAGCTAGTTAGCTGTAAGCTCGTTGCCACGGAGAGAAAAAGATGGACTTTATTTACTTTCCATCATAGTGTCTCACCAACTAGGTAACAGCGAAGCACACAAAATCCACCACCGCACTGTTGTCTGCTGAGCTGCATAAAGATGCTCTGATGTTTACCTTTCAATCTGCTACATTACTGACTGCACTGACAAAATATAGCTGGCTAACAGCAAACGGATGTGATAAACATGAGTGACATGGTTGTCAGGGACAGGGTTAATGTTATATTAGTTATATAAAATGATGGGGTCATTTTTTATTAACTTTCCAGTATGTATTTAAAAAACTAGTTAGCAATTTAACGAGAAGAGACCGTTTAACTCCGCCCTGTCTGCAGAGCCACCATCAGCTCAGAGTTAGCTCTGTAAACAATGGAGTCGGAGCATGCTCTGATGCACAAACTACGTTATAACACCAATTCTAAAGCATTGTTTTCTGCATTATATGTTCTAAAAAAAGTTTTAATATCGGCACATATCGGTAAAACATATGCCGATACCGATATAACAGTGAAAGGCTAATATTGGCCGATAATATCGATCAATAATAATAATCAAAAGCCACAACATGTATGTTAGATTCAATACCAACTAAGCTCTTAAAAGAGATATTCCCTATAATCTCAGAACCTCTTCTTAATATTATTAACTCCTTGCTATCCTTAGGATATGTCCCAAGAAACTTTAAAATGGCAGTTATCAAACCACTTATTAAGAAGCCACAGTTTGATCCTGGAGAATTGGCTAGTTATAGACCAATTTCAAATCTACCATTTATGTCAAAAATACTAGAAAAGATAGTGTCCTCCCAACAATGTTAATTTCTACAGAGAAAGAGTATATACAGTGCATCCGGAAAGTATTCACAGCGCTTCACTTTTTCCACATTTTGTTATGTTACAGCCTTATTCCAAAATGTATAAAATTTATTATTTTCCTCAAAACTCTACAAACAATACCCCATAATGACAACGTCAAAGAAGTTTGTTTGAAATCTTTGCAAATTTATTAAAAATAAAAAAACAAACAAAATCACATGTACATAAGTATTCACAGCCTTTGCCATGACACTCAAAATTGAGCTCAGGTGCATCCTGTTTCCACTGATCATCCTTGAGATGTTTCTACAACTTGATTGGAGTCCACCTGTGGTAAATTCAGTTGATTGGACATGATTTGGAAAGGCACACACCTGTCTATATAAGGTCCCACAGTTAACAGTGCATGTCAGAGCACAAACCAAGCCATGAAGTCCAAGGAATTGTCTGTAGACCTCCGAGACAGGATTGTATCGAGGCACAGATCTGGGGAAGGGTACAGAAAAATGTCTGCAGCATTGAAGGTCCCAATGAGCCCAGTGGCCTCCATCATCTGTAAATGGAAGAAGTTTGGAACCACCAGGACTCTTCCTAGAGCTGGCCGCCTGGCCAAACTGAGCGATTGGGAGAGAAGGGCCTTAGTCAGGGAGGTGACCAAGAACCCGATGGTCACTCTGACAGAGCTCCAGCATTTCTCTGTGGAGGGATGAGAACCTTCCAGAAGAACAACCATCTCTGCAGCACTCCACCATTCAGGCCCGTATGGTAGAGTGGCCAGACGGAAGCCACTCCTCAGTAAAAGGCACATGACAGCCCACCTGGAGTTTGCCAAAAGGCACCTGAAGGACTCTCAGACCATGAGAAACAAAGATTGAACTCTTTGGCCTGAATGGCAAGCGTCATGTCTGGAGGAAACCAGGCACCGCTCATCACCTGGCCAATACCATCCCTACAGTGAAGCATGGTGGTGGCAGCATCATGCTGTGGGGATGTTTTTCAGTGGCAGGAACTGGGAGACTAGTCAGGATCGAGGGAAAGATGAATGCAGCAATGTACAGAGACATCCTTGATGAAAACCTGCTCCAGAGCGCTCTGGACCTCAGACTGGGGCAAAGGTTCATCTTCCAACAAGACAACGACCCTAAGCACACAGCCAAGATAACAAAAGAGTGGCACTGGGACAACTCTGTGAATGTCCTTGAGTGGCCCAGCCAGAGCCCAGACTTGAACCTGATTGAACATCTCTGGAGAGATCTGAAAATGGCTGTGCACTGATGCTCCCCATCCAACCTGATGGAGCTTGAGAGGTCCTGCAAAGAAGAATGGGAGAAACTGCCCAAAAATAGGTGTGCCAAGCTTGTAGCATCATACTCAAAAAGACATGAGGCTGTAATTGGTGCCAAAGGTGCTTCAACAAAGTATTGAGGAAAGGCTGTGAATACTTATGTACATGTGGTTTTTTTTTTTATTTATTTATTTTTTATAAATTTGCAAAGATTTCAAACAAACTTCTTTCACTTTGTCATTATGGGGTATTGTTTGTAGAATTAAGGAAAATGAATTTAATCCATTTTGGAGTAAGGCTGTAACATAACAAAATGTGGAAAAAGTGAAGCGCTGTGAATACTTTCCGGATGCACTGTATGAACAATTTCAGTCAGGATTTAGGTCCCATCACAGTACAGAGACTGCACTTATCTTATCATCTTATCGTGGCTGCATTTCTCTTCTAGTGCTTTTAGATCTTAGTGCTGTCTTTGACACCTATTCTCTTGAATAGGTTTGAGAATTATGTTGCCATTTGTGGACTTGCATTAGCATGGTTTAGGTCCTATTTAGCAGACCACTACCACTTCATCTGTGTAAATGAGGAATTGTCAAATCAAACAAAAGTTATGTATGAAGTGCCACAGGGAACAGTTTTAGGGCCTCTGCTTTTCTCCTTATACATGCTTCCCCTGGGAAATATTACCAGGAATCGTGGAATAAGTTTCCACTGTTAAGCCAACGATACCCAACTTTATATTTCTTTGAAACCCAACGAAATATCACAATTCTCCAAATTAGCAGAGTGTATCAATGAAATCAAAGATTGGATGGCCAGAAATTTCCTTCTACTCAATTCCGGCGAAACAGAGATACAAATTATTAAACCCAAAACATCTAAAAATAAGCCGCAAAAATACAATTTGACTCTCGATGGATGTACTGTTAAATCGTCTTCTACAGCAAAGAAATTAGGTGTTATATTTGATTCCAATCTGTCCTTTGAAAACCAAATTTCCAATGTTTGTAGAACAGCATTCTTCCACCTCAGAAATATTGCTATGTTACGACACATGCTCTCTGTTGTTGATGCCAAAAAACTAATTCATGCGTTCATGACCTCAAGACTAGATTATTGTAATGCATTACTGCGAGGATGTCCAGCAAGTTCCATAACATTCATTACAATCACAAAATACTGGCCTGTTAATAGTTCCTAGAATATCAAAATCCACAAAAGGAGGTAGATCCTTTTCCTATTTGGCTCCTAAACTATGGAATAGTCTCCCTAACACTGTTCGAGATGCAGCTAAACACACTCAGTTTAAGTCTAGACTAAAGACTCATTTATTTAGCCAGGCATACACCTAATTTATCCATCAACTCACAATTAGGCTGCTTTAGTTAGGTCTGCCGGAACCAGAAACATTTATAATAATCTATAACTCTGCAAAAAACTGAATGGCATCTACACTAATATTATTCTATTTGTTTCCCTGTCTTAACCTTGGGATTCATATCCAGGGTTACCAGAGCCGGACAGATCCAGCTCTGTTCCTGCTTGGTGTCGGACTCCACTGCTACGTGTCTCTGAGTGATGACACCGAAATGACCTGTCAGTTGAACTGTGATGCACCTCACTGATCTCTGCCTCCACCACCTTGGTCTAATGATAGACTACACTCTTAAAATGGAATACATAGACTATCAATTAATTGCCAACAAAAGCCTTCATCGGCCAGCTAACAAAGGACAATGCAACTATGTGAACTTCTGCAGTTAATCCAGGATGAACTTCAAAGACATTAGTCATTAATCTTACAGTTCATACAAAATCTTTGTTTAAACACTGGCCCTTAATATTTACTTAGTTTACTAAGTTTAAACACAAGGCCCGTTTAACTAATAAGTACAACCATGACATGCTTTTCATTCAATTAACGTCCTTTCTTATACTTTCCAATTTGCAATGGCATTTTATTTACCTCAGCATTTCACTCTAATATGAATTCTAATATGAAGCTATAAGCATTAGCTGTGCCTCATGTTTTCTGGCAACGGATCAAGCCATTTTTCACGAAACAGTTATCCCTTTTTAAATAACAATTACACATTAAAATAAATGTCAATAACAACAATACTTTGAGGAGATGATTAGAAACATGTGTTTATTTTATTTGCCACCTTTAAGCATTTGTCCGTGTGAATTATGTGATTGTATTCAGGTCAATGCAGGAGAGGAGTCGAATCTTTGTTTCCCTTGCCAATGGTCTATATTGCATTAATTCACACAACACAAAGGCTTGTTACTCTCTCATGGCTGTAGGATTTTTATCGTTTATTGTTCATCTCTGTACAATTTAATGACCATGGAGTATAAACGCAGCAGATTTACAGAATGGGATTCCACCCTTCAAGTAAACAAAAATCTTATAGAGAAAACTATTATCACAGCTGAAATTACAGAGCTAGTATAATGCATAACACTGAGCACAGCTGTTTTCAGATGCATAACACACACACACACACACACACACACACACACACACACCGGCTTTGTCTCAATACCTAGTGAGCTGCCTACCTAGACAGTTTGTTTAGGCATCATAATCATGTAAATTATGCTGTACAGGTAGGTAGCCCTATAGATTTTAAAACAAAGCCTCTGGCTATGTTTGGAATAGTATATTACTATACCACTCTTACAATTGCTGCCTTATACAGTATGCATAATGTGCAAATTATCAGTATGCATTCAATACTACTATATTTGCTAATATGAGAATCATTTACAATGCATTGCATGGAATACTGTACATTTCCAGTGTAATAGATGAAATGGAAGTATATAAAATATGCATTAACTCTAGGCAGAATTTCATCAGAATGAAAAATACCCATGCAGCGACGTCCTAACCAATGAAATACCTGAAATTCACAATTGACTCTGTCACTTAGCTGGCAGCTTGCTTTACACATCGCTCCCGAACTGGGCCAGCTGACGGCACACAAGCACCATCCCCATCTGAATTTCCTCTAACACGCTCCTCAGGGAGAAACCATCTTCCACACGCAAGAAAGTCCAACTCACGGGGAAAGAGAGTTGCCTAGCAACCAGGCTCTTGAAAAAGGCAGCAGCAGCAGCCATGTTTCATTTTCAGTTTCAGATTTGAAATCTAATAGCAATAATTGTAAGAGGGAAAAAAGAGGGAAATGAGAGAGAACGATGAATGTGAGAGAGTGTGTCAACATGTATGCACGTAAATACGATTAACACAATTAAGCTGTCTAATCACACCCTTTTCTCCAAATGACATTCATAAACATTGCATCCGTGTGCTAACCTAAAATTTTTGAGATCCTTTTTCTACACAAACACCAAGTGGCTCTTCTAAGTCAAAACACATGGGTGAACAACATTATCATTTTCATTTTTTTTTTTAATTTGTAATTATTTAACACTATCAATAATTTTATTACTCACAAATCTTGTTACCCATGATACAATGATGGTATCCAGAGCATGTGAGTGGAGCGTAGCGATCAGAATTTCACTGGAGCGAGGAGCGCATTTCACAAGACTGCGCTCAGCCCCGCTCTGGCCGTTCACGAGGCACTCACTTTCTGCTCCAAACAGAATGCGCTACATTTCGCATGTGACCACATTAATATGTGTGTGCTTCCACACTAACAAATATCTGGTGTTGGCGGCTGTATTAGGTCCAAGATTTTAAACAGAGTGGATTATCAGAGATAAGGCGGCTATTAAACGAGCTGATGGAGACAGGTGCCGAATCCAACAACAGACTACAGTGAGATGATAGCGCAGAGGCAGTTTACAATACAGATTAATTTCCCGGACATACTGCTGTAATGTAAAATTATTTTATTAGGCTACACGGACGTCTGTAAGGTTTACCGTCGATTTGCACGGGATAAGCGATGTCTGTATAAATCTGATGTCTGAGTGTTGTCGACTGCATTTACACAATGCTGTCACACGTAACTGACCCACCAGAAAATGTCTGCTATTTAGCTGTGCTGATTAATTATGAAGTAAGTATTAAACGTGTTTATCTGGGATTATTAGAAGAAATTGACTTGAATATCTGTCAAAATACAACAGAACTGGTTACATTAGCAAGCCAGTAATCCTACAGTACACTCTTGAATTAAAAATATAGACAATCTTTTCACATTATGTAATTTTATTTGTCCTTCCGGAAAACAATTTTGTGAAACGCGAGGCTCAACACAATTTTTCCCATTCACTTTGCTCAAATCACAAAATTAGCACTTGTGCGTGTCCTTTTCTAATTTTCCTAATCAGAAGAAATCATGTTTGTTTGTTTCTCATGCATCAGTCCAAACTCAACAGCCAGCGTTAGATGAAGTTTTGAAGCACGTCTTACATTTTCTGGTGTCTTCTCAATGACCAACATCCACTTCAGACACTTGGTGAACTTTAGAAACAATGAGTTAAAGGGTTGGCTTTGTACCAACATGTCAATTCGCATGGGATAAGAATAACAGGGGTTATTTTTACAGAGCATTTGATAGGTAAAAGACACTATTATTTTTACCGACGTGGGAACGCCCGCAAAACGTCAAGAAAAATTACTGACTTGAATAATTAGCACGAGATTAAAATAAATAAGAAGCTCTGGTAATTAGGCTGTTACATTACCCCACTACATCAAGGCATTGTTTGTGCAGTTGATATTTGTGCCATGAAATATTACGTTGTATGCCAAAATGAAGAGGGATTTTTTTGTACCTGGTGCAAAAAAAAAAAAAAAAAATGTTGACAAAGAAATTATGCCTAATTTCTTTCTCATTTAATGCCGCTCCGCTCCATCATTGCTCTCGCTCATGAGCGTTCATGAGTTTTGAACTTGAGCGTTGGAGTTAAGCGATCGCACATGAGCGAAAATTTGAGCGGAGCGACAACTCGCTCCACTCCGCTCACATGCTCTGATGGTATCAGACAGTAGTACCAGGGTCAGAAATTAGCCAGGGGTTGGTGCAAAAATGCCACCAAAAGGTACAAAAATACCCCAGATATTTAAAATGTAGGAAACAAAGAATGCCTATGTAGTGAATTCGGTCACACTTTATATTAGGTGGCCTTAACTACTATGTACTAACATTAAATACATACAAGATTATGTATTTACTGTGTAACTACATGTTGTTCTTAAAAATTCCCACATTTGCTGCTACTGAGGTTGAGGTACGGGTAGGTTTAGGAGTAAGGGTAGGGTTAGGGGTTAGAGTTAGGTTTTGGGGTAAGGGTTGGGTTAGGGGTAAAGTTAAAAGTGTAACTACAAATGTAATTAAATGTAAGTACTTTAAATGTAATAAAAATGAAACAACATGTATGTACATAATAAGTACACTGTATCAAATGGTTAAGTACATAGTATTTAAGGCCACCTAAAATAAAGTGGGTCCATGAATTCCTTTAATCTGCTATCTAACATTTGATATAATCATTTTTCATTATATTTCCACCTAGTTTTGGATTTAGACACTGTAGTGGAAATTTCAAATAACTAATTCAATTGAAATATTTGATATTCATGGATGCTGTATGCAAGTAAAATATGACTTCATAAAAGTAAAAAGGGACCCCTCTAAATCAATTCCTGGGGGTAAATATCAGCCCATGATAACATGTAAGGCAAATTTTTGACTAGAGGTCAACCGATATATCGGTTTTGCCAATTAATTGGTGCTGATAGCAACTTTTGGAACTATTGGTTATTTGCAAAAATTAACGCTGATAGTTTGCCTGTATTTTTTTTTCCCCTGTGGGTGCCGTTGGAGGGAGTATGAACGCAGCATCTAGGAGTGAAATATAAACATTTGCTATTCACTAAATGTTTTTTCTGGTTATTATTTGGATTTTGGTTGCACAATAAACTGCATCTAGGATTTCGTTCAATTTGGACAGTAAGGAAAGCTAAGAAAATGTTCTTAGAAAAAAACACATTTAATAAATAGTTTATACAAACCATCAACCGATTAATTAGTTACTGTCTTTTTCCATCTTAGTTATCGGTACCTGCAAAATCCAATATTGATCGACCTCTATTTTTTACGCAGTACAACAATACTAAATGATGAACATATTCATATACCACGTATTAACATTACATGTAGGGATGCTGCAGTGTGAGATTTTGATGGTTAGATTACCATCTGAGAAAACCGGTTTTACAATTATTTGCACATTTTCTTATTATGCATCAGCACTGATGCAAAAAATGCATATCATATAACAATTGAACATCTAAGTGGAGGTATATAATAAGTGCCGCACCAATATAGGGCATGACATCACTTATGTGCATACCAAGCTCAGTAAAGCACCACGCGGCCACCATCTGTAACCACAGCAACAGCTGTCCTAACCACCCAGGCACAAGCAAATTATATATTTATGCATTTTATATAATATTTTTGCCACATATAAATAAAGCATTTTACGTTTTTTAACCGTGGATTCAAAATTCTTACGGTTAAATTACTGTGACATTTTAAATTGCGGTCAATAGTAAAACCGTATAATCGTGGCATCCCTAACATGTCCAAAAAATAAATAAATAAATCATGGTATTACCAAGTTACGATGGCAGGTTTGGGTAAACATTGCTTCTCTGCAGATACCGGCCTTACTGCTAAATAGAGAGCTCCAGAGGTAAAGCCAGTAAGAGGTGTAATTAGTAAGCTCGACACAAGCCCAATGAATAGGTCAATAGTCACGGCGAGGTCACAGAGTTAGGTCACATGATGGACAAATCACAGAGTGCATGACTATTTTCTGTACACTAAAAATGTATGTTCTTAAAAGCAAATAAGAAATGTTGGCTCAACATAACATGAAAAAAGGAAAATGGGAAATAAGTTTAATCAATCGTTATAATGTAGTTCCACCTCCACAACCTGTTTAAAAAGGTGCAAAATTCCAAAATACAAATATGTATTTCCATTTGAGCCCCTGAAATGTGTTGGACTATTATTAAGCCAACTAGAAACTTTAGATGCCACCAGTCCCTAATTTATTTTTTTTTATTTTTTATTTTTTTTGTAGTTGTTGGAGAGACCTTACAGTGCAGGAAAAATATGAAACATTGGCAGAATGAACACAGGATGCTAATTTACCAGAGGGCTCTGAGTTCCAGTTTGAGCCTCACAAATCTAAAGCAAATCACAAGGCAAGTATTGATGTCAAGGCTAATTTATTTCATGTTCAAAAGGAAAAACGCCACCAGGAGACTCAATTAGGATTTAAAGTTTCTTGATACTGTTTGAACAGAAAACCTCAGGTAGGACAAGACACTTCACATGGGTAATAATGAACATCCAGAGTGAATCAGTGGGGAAGTATGTCCTCTCTCCTTGTACAAGTCAATAATGAAGAAATATTGTAGATGAATGTTCCACTGAGAGCAGAGTAGACACAGCCAATAAGGGCAGGAATGTTCCCCCATGGAGCACATAACCCAAGACACAGAGACATCCATTGTAATCAACTACGTCAGATTTAGTGGAAGAAGATGGTTCCTCTGGGCATTTCGAGCAGGGTTCAATACAAGAGCTTGGGGAATCTCAAGTCTTCCACTGTCTTGTGATCAGCTGAAGAGCACAAACTCACTTAAGTCAACATGAAATCAAAATTGACCATTTTTACTTTTTTGAATTGGTTCACCCTAAAGTGAACATTCTGTCATCATTTACTCACCCTTGTGTTGTTCAAACCTATATGACATTCTTTCTTGCATGGAACACAAAACATTATGTTTGGTATGTTAATGTCCAAGCCGCTCTTTTCTATACACTGAAAGTGAATGGTGACTGAGGCTGTCATTCTGCCTAACATCTTATTTTGTGTACCAAATTAGAAAGAAATTCATACGGATTTGGAATAAAATGAGGGTGAGTAAATGATGACAGAACTTTCATTTTTGGGAGAACTATCCCTTTTAAGTAATACATTCAGTGTGTGACTTCACTGTTGCAGGAATTAATTATATGCAGAAAAAATCTGCAAAATCTCACCAGGACAGTTTAATCCCACTGCATTTGGGCTACTGGGAGAGGCCAATATTTGAGCTGAATTCAAGACAGGCCCCACAGCTGACAAACAATCCCAAAACCGCACTCATACATACATACAGAGTGGGCTTGAAGAGAAGTAATATAACACCCAGGGAAAAAAGTGCCACGCCTGACCGTGACGAGCGAGAGAAAAACAGACTGGGAGAGAGAGAAAGACTGAAAGAGAGAGGGACAGAGAAAGCAAGGAGACGAGGATGGGAGAAACATTATCCCACCTCCCTGCTTTGGTTGCACCAGAGAAAAGGCCTTTTAACACACATTAAGAGCAACAGACTCATGTACATGAGACAAGCTGTATGTGTGCATGTCTGTGTGGTGTATGTGTGTGTCATGACAAACAAATCCTTTGAACTACTATTACTCATTGCAACCCCCCCAGCAATCATAAAAGTTAAAAGAGCCACTCTTATGTGAAGTCTTGAAAAGAAGTCTATCATTGAGCTCTAAGAACACTTATAATAAAAAGTACTTTGGTGGTACCATGGTACAGTGATAGTATTATGTGGTAATACCATGGTAGTCTAGTGCTGTGATTATCATATTTGTGTAAAGTGGTATTACCATGGTACTTCAAAGAATACTATGGTATTAAATCATTGTGTCCAAAACACTACGGTATGTCCAGGAAACCAAAATCTACCTATCCGTAATAGCTCTCAAATCTTATTCGTGTCCATATTTAAAGTTAGTGCATCAAGATGTGTCACACCTGGATAGACGTCATTGTTTCATTTGTTCGTGTCTCGTAACAAAATGTGATATGCCAAGTTTAAATACGAGATATCAATCTAAATTTTGGTATGTTACTCACACAAAGCTATCATATGGCTTCAGAGGACTTAGATTATGGAACATTTTTATGGTGCTTTCTTGTCCTGTTTGGGTGAACGTTCCCTTTAAGTTTATTATGTCATATCAACTAAATTTCAGAAATTGCGGGGGGGATAGTTTTGGGAATACTTTTTCTGAAGTAAGATAAACATCAATGATGATGAAATGTACTGCACTAACAAAAAGGCCACGTGTCGCTTTTTCTTTAAAATAGTGAATTTTTTTAGATTTTGACATTATTGTTTTTATGTGCATAAATAAATGTACATTTCCATTAAAACAATCATTTGTACTTCAGACCATTATTTTTATTTTATTGGAAAAACTAGCATACCATTTGACCCGCATTTTCGACTACTGAAATTTTTATATGGTGACACTACTGATCCATGGCATTTAATATTTTGGCTTTCATCATCGTTCACATATTTCTTTCACCAGTAAAAAAATAATAATAAAAAATCTTAAAAACAAAA
Organism: Myxocyprinus asiaticus; assembly: GCF_019703515.2. Lineage (NCBI taxonomy): Eukaryota > Metazoa > Chordata > Actinopteri > Cypriniformes > Catostomidae > Myxocyprinus > Myxocyprinus asiaticus. The sequence goes on from NC_059384.1 coordinate 11,599,125, forward strand.
TTTTTAACCAAGGACCTCCGGTAGAGTTGGCATAGGATGACAATTTAATTTTCTCAGACAAGTCGTGTAGGTGTTGAAGTCATGACATATTCCGGCCAAGGAAACAGAGGTTGCAATATTACAAAGCTATCCTACAACATGAGTCGCATTTGGTCATTGTTTTGGGGCGAGGAGGGTCCATGGGGTTTGGCAGACTAACCGCAGAATTAAATGTCAACCCAAACCAAGTTCAAGCCATCGCATTGTCATGAGGAATGCGTCCCATATTCCATTGAACAGGCGTACTGTGTGGACACATTTCAAAGAACTTCAGAGAATCATGCATGCCTTCACCCCCACCACCCACCACCCACCTCCCTGCAATTCACACCAGCTTCTCTCCATTACATCCATATTTCCAAAGCTTTTATATGCATCCTGAAAAAGAAGCTGTGGCTATTGGCCATGACAAAGGATTAAAAAACAATTTTCTTTTTGCGATTACTTGGGGGGGGACCACACTTGTATCCCTCCCCAGTTCTTTCGTAACAAAAACCTTGGCTTTTGTTGAAAGCCTGGTATCGATTTAATTCTAGAGGCCCATGTGGAAATTACACTTGTTTCAACAGTCCCTCAAACTGAGATTGGTTCTGTTTTGTTTCCGGTGATAATATGGACATGGCAAACGGGTCCAAAGTGCAGTTGTGGAGTGAGAGGTAAGCAGCTGGATGGCTGGATATCAGGTTAACTAGAGAGAGAGAGTGGTCTGGAGTCTCTGAGGCACTAGTGGAGGGGTTGGGCTTCACAGACTCACCCTGAGATAACAGGCTGCCCGTAGCAGCTCATGCCTCACAGTGCCAGGTGTAAAATGCCAGCGTCTGTCAACCGTGGCTTGCCAAAACACCATCTATTAGTAATATTCAAATGCACAACACTTGGTAGCCCAAAAAAGACACAAAAAAAATAAATAATAATAAATAAATCCATCACATTTAGATTTCACTACAGTGTGCAAGAATGGAGAATAGGTTAGATGGGAACAAGGCATATAACAGAGGACAAAACACTGCAGATCACCTTTTTAAATGTGAAGTGTATAATATCTGTGCCAAACAGAATGGCAAAAATAATGACCATTGACTCTGTATATCAAGCTGGGATAGGAAAAGTATCCATTGAAAACTGTTTTTAATACAAATAGAAAAGAGTATAAAGAAAGTAAATAGGGTCAATTCTGATTACATGCTGACTTTAAAGGTAACGTTAAAGCAGAAATGTTTCAGAATTTTAATGCATGCAAGTACCCCAAACATCATGCAGAATTGCAGGAAAAGTATAAGTTTCGTCCTGAAATTCTTTCCTTGGCGATAACGCAAGGATAAGATCCATCAGTTCGTTGGTCTACGACACGAGTGTGACTGATATCAGCTTTGAGTCTTATCTCAGAAGTATAGCCGGGCATATGTCCTATCTTGAATTTCCTGGAGTGCATTTAAGCACAGATGAAAGCACCTGCATTTTACGCCACATTGAAACTAACACCTTAATTGCCTACAGAGGCATGCGCCAGGGATGACGCCAGCAAGAAAGGTTAAAACTGCCCTTACTACAGTAATGACGGGTGAGATGAACTCTTGAGGACACAGCAATAAAGTCTAGAAAGATTTGTCCAGGTGGCATTTTGAAAAACTATTGTCTCAAAACTAGTCACACAAAATCATGTTATATTCTTCACATGGCAGACCTCAGAGGAGGGGCACTGTGAACCAAAATCTGTAGCAGAAAAAGGTTTCAACCTGGAGTACGGCACAACAATGACACTCCAACAAACAAGGGATGGGTCACAAATGTTCGATAACAACCAAGGGAAGTCAACTAGTTTATCTAGATTATTTCTTAGATATATTTTTAACGTTTTTATTTTCTTTTAGCTGTGGTGCATTAATTAATGTGCTGACAGCATTATGTGCTTTAAGATAGTTTAAAGACAGTTTGCACGGTACAACCCTCTCAGCAAAGTTGTGTCTTTAAACTTAGGCCCTTTAAATGGACGTCATTGGCTGTTACACCACAACTCAAACTGTTTTTTGAGAGTCCCAGAGCATTTTGTTTTAAAGACAAACATTTTGTTTACAAACTTTTAAAATATGTCTCAAAAACCCTGCATTTTGTTCCATTTAGAAGAATGTGAGCAGGAGCCAATCACATGTTAACACCCCTTAGGGCGCCTACACATTAGAGTTTACGCTGCATCAGAAAACGTTGCAAATGCATTGACTTCAATGGGGATGGTGCGCCGGAGAGACGGTGGTGGAAAATGCAAAGGTTTGCGAAAGTGACGCTCCATCGTGCAACTGAAAGTTGAGAACTTTTGCCGAAACACACTCTGATGTAGACACCCATTGATCAATGAGAATTTCAAGAGTGCTGGGTCCAGTTGTGCCTTCGAGAAAATTTAATTTGCAGTTTGCTCGCTTGAATTCAAACTGACACAGCTCTTTCCACACCCTTTAAAACAGAGTTAAAGGAATAGTTACCCAAAAATGACAATTCTCTGATCATTTACTCACCCTCACGCCATCCAAGATATGTGTGACTTTCTTTCTTCTGCTGAACACAAACGAAGATTTTAGAATATATCAGCTCTGTAGGTCCATACAATGCAAATTAATGGTGGCCAGAAATCTGAAGTTTCAAAAAGCACATAAAGACAGCATAAAAGTAATCCATAAGACTCCAGTGGTTAAATCTATATCTTCTGAAGCAATATGATAGGTGTGGGTGAGAATCAGATCAATATTTAAGTCCTTTTTTATTGTAAGTTCTCCTCCCTGCCCAGTAGGTGGTGATATGCGCAAAGAATGTAAATCGCCAAAAACAAAAGCAGAAGAATGTGGAAGTGAAAGTGGACATTTATAGTAAAAAAGGCCTTAAATATTGATCTGTTTCTCACCCACACTAATCATATCGTTTCTGAAGAAATGGATTTAACCACTGGAATCTTTGAACTACTTTTTTTTTTACTTTAAATCTTGACATCTGCAGTCTGCAGAAGCTTGTTCACACTTCATCGCACATTCGTCAAGCTGCCTTTTTATGCTGCATTTATGTCCTTTTTGGAGCTTGAAAGTTTTGGACCCAGTTGACTTGCATTGTCTAGACAAAAACACATCATATATGCTTCAAAAAAATATTTTTGTGTTCCAGAGTCATAATAATGCAGAATTATCAGAGAATTATCATTTTTGGGTGAACTATTACTTTTAAGACAGTTTAGTCAACTAGTCATTAAGTCAATCCATTGACTAGTTATAAAATAGATGTAATTATTTTTTAAATAATTATTTTACAAATATGTAGTTTTGCATACAACAAACACACAGTACAGATATGTACAAGCTCAAAGGTGTTTACAGCAGGACGTGAATTTAGGTCACAGTGTGAGTCACAGATGTAGCTCGAACATCCATAAAAAAGGAAAAAAACGAATGACTCGTAGCAAGTCTTGCTGCTCTCGCAGAAAGAAAGCAGCTCTCCACGTCCCAACGCTCCCATGAGACAGCCTTTCACATGCTCCTGAGCTCTAAAAAAGGCCTGCTCAGAGATGGCCTATGAATAGAGCGCATTGTCATCCACAGTCCTTAATGTGTCCATGGTTTCAAAGAGGCAGGGCCCCTGGGCTGGCAAAGCTGAATAATTAAAGAATAGTTCTGCATTTAAAGAAAAGTCAGGGTGCAGAGCAGCAGGCAGTCTGTTTTGACTCATGAACCTCAATCTTTATTTCACCGTCTTTTTTTCCATTCCAGAAGCATTGACCGACCATGATATCGTGCTTGCCATGGAACAATGAGATCCTGCATTCTTCTTCAAGGGGCTTTTCGTGATGATGGTTTGAATAACAATCCAGGTGACAATCTGTCAGTATCTGTCATAAAATACTGGAGAGGGATTTTCACATTTTGTTCTACAGCAAACTTCTAACAGATTGAAAATCAAGAAGAGTGAAGGATTGAAAGATCTGAGAGTTAAACAAAACAAAGCAAGGATGGAAAAAGAAAGATAATAGCTCTGTTCTAAAACCAAGTAAGCTGTTTTGCTGTCCTCTGCCTACATAGCTACATAGCAGCAAAACATTTTCCTTCAAGGTAGCTCTGTTCCAAAACCTAGTAAGGTGCCTACCTAGATAGCATTTTGAGGCATCTTAGGCATGCTTCAATGCGAAGGCTGCTCCTAAAGGTAGGCAGCAACCCTACAATGTGTCCTAACCAGGCGTAATGCAACAAGTTTCCAACTATAGACAATTTGTTTGTCCGCAATGAACAGGAAACTGCTGCGCGACATGACACAATCTCAGCCCATCAGAAGATATTCATATTTAATCTACAGTTATGTGAAGGGAGATTTTGGACCAATGAGACTTCACGGTGGGCAGGACCCAGACCAACGCCACAGAAATAGAAACCAAATGATTGTAAAAAAAAACGTATTGTGGCTCGTGGCGGCTGAATAAGGCGTAGTTTTAAAAATGAGCTGCCTATGTAGGCAGCAAGAAGCTCAATATATTATGGAATGGAGCAATCCATGTTTTTTTATTTGTTAGACTCAAATCTCTCAAACCTCTACATTTTCTTGATTTTCCAACATTTAGTAATGTGCTATAGAACAAAATGTAAAATTCCATGTTGTTAACACTTTAACAACCCATGCTGCAGTATCCAAAAGCACAAAGTACATTCTTTCCCATGCAAGGAATGTGAAATTGAAAACAGTGAGTGCTAGCCAACAGCTCACCTCTCTTTTCTTTATGTTCGTGTGGAGAGATCCTACGCAGAGTCCTGTTCTTTTTAAATACGGCCTTAAAGCATCTGATGCCCTGATATTCCTAGATTTGTCATTGATTTATGAAGTTGTTCAAAGTCACATATTTGGCAGCTTTCCACTGTCTGGATTCATGAATTGCGGGTAACAGTAGGGAAGGGGTTGTGCACACAACCAAATACTGACTGAACTGAACAGTCCCGCTTTAAATTGTGTAAATAGCAGAAATGCCTTTTCTCCTCATTGGTCAAACAGGCAATTCTAATTATAGTTGGCTTAATATCCAAGCTCATTCTTCATTTCACACGGATCAAACACAGGCCCCATTTGTCCTGCATTTAAACAAATGGCTCACACCCACTTTATTCAATACAAAATCCAACAGTCTTTTTAGGGATGTGCAAAACTAAATTTTTATAATTGAGTAGTAGGTTGGTTACCTAAACAATTATACAACTAATCGGTCTTAAAGCTGTAAGGGGCCATTCACACAGAAAGTTCACACAGCGTTAAAGCACAGTATGCTGTCAGCACACTAAATAAACAATATAAATATAATGTATACAATAGGGCTGGGCGATAGAATGATGTAATCGGATATTGACAATATCTCACAAATACTGTATCCCGATGCCGATTACAACAGTCACTGACAGCGATGATCGACAATATCTGGAAATGGCAATTTCATCAAATATATTAAATTGTAGCCCAATAGTTATCACAATCATGTACTTGTGTAATTGGATACTAATCAAAATCTTAAAACGTTAAAAGCATTATGCATTAAAGAGGCCGGTTTTGTCCATTTTCACTGTCAACATGTTCTCTGAATAGCATGAAACATTTTCCAGTTATAATCTACTCTCTAGTCTCAGACATGGCTTGTAACACTTAGCAACTAGATAAAAACAGCACATTTATTACAAATAACATTAATAAGGAAATACAGCCAGTCGGAAAAAGACATTGATATGAAATGTCATTAAAGCGAAAATAATGAGAGTGACGAAACATAGCAGTCTTTATGAAAACAAATTATATTTAGAAGTTATGCAAAACACATTGCTTTAAGACATCAACTTGTATTAATCATCAACTCCATAAAGAAACTTTTTTAATTTGCAGGCAATGAAATTAAACTAAAGTTTACACTGGTGTGTGTAGGCCCTATTAAACAACATTATGATTTGCTTAGGAAAAGCGCAGTTTAAGAAACAAAGATGAAAGTGATTAAATCATAATATAATACAAAAACACGTTCACCTTGAATTTAAAATTGAGTTTGATTTCATTTTCTTTAGGCAACATTAACTGCATTAACAAAACACAATACAAACACAAATTCGATAAAAACACAGTGGAAATTATTTGGCAGCAGTTTGGACTTTGGGAGGTAGTTTTAAATGATTTTATTAATTTTTTTGTTGTTGCTTTTTTTGCTTTTTCGTATATATTTATATTTTTTTTGTAAATATATCGTGAAAATATGTCTTGCATATTGCCCAGCCCTAATATATATATATATACATTTATATACATATATATATATATATATATATATATATATATATATATATATATATATATATATGAGAGAGAGAGAGAGAGAGAGAGAGATAGATAGATAGATAGATAGATAGATAGATAGATAGAGATATAGATATAGATATAGATATAGATATAGATAAGCTAGTTCAGCAGCTTCACTTATTGACTAGTAAGATGACTGGTTGATTAGTTAATTATCGTGAACCTATCATACCTATTTCTTTTAGCATTATACCAACACAAAAATTGTGGCCTGTCCTCAAGAAACCCCATAACCTTGATTACATCATTATTAAACTGATTTGAAAAAGAAATACCAGGCTTTGTTGTTGCAGCTGATGTTTATTTGTTTCAAAATAAGTGAACATTATGGTCATTAATTGAGAAAGAGCTGATCACACAGAGGAAGGTAAAATCAAATACTGATTCCAGGGCAATACAGAATCTCTAAGGACTGCTGTGACTTCTCTATTTGTCTCATTTTGTCTGTTTGTTTCTTACTTTATCTCCCCAATTTTTGCATTATATAAGCTTTGCCTAGCGTTCACTGCATCTTCTGTGAGCTAAATGCCGTTTAAAACAAGTGATGATACCAATCAAAGCTGTGTGGACAGATAAGGGAAAGGGAACGGGTCTCCTAAGGATTTAAAACACAAGCACATTGTTCTTCAGCAGCGTTGTGATGTAAACAGAGGACTTGATTGAGACCACATGACTGCATTCCTATAGCAGCTTCGGAGAAACACACAGGAGATGGACAGTGAAACTGCTGTGACTGCTGCTGTCTGTCTGTCTGTCAGTCATACTGCCTGTCTGTCTACATGCATGAAAATCACATGACTAAGTAACTTACATTTCAGCAAATTAATGTACAGGGTAACCCAGCAGGAACAAGGACATGCTATCATGCCCAATGAATGATAATCACATTTGAAATAATGAAATTATGTCAATCCAGGCAAGTTTATTTAGGTGACTGTGAGTCAGTGAGGTACACTCATGGAGTAGATGCAAATGCAGATTCCAAAACTAGAGGTCGATCGATATATCGGTTTTGCCGATTAATCGGCACCGATAACAGATTTCTGGAACTATCGGTTATCTGCAAAAATCCAGTTTTTCTCCATTGCGTCTGGTGCTGGAGCGGCTGGGAAGGGTCCGCTGTCGTTATACAGTATGAGAGCTTCACTGATGCCTGCGGTGATGTGAGACTACACACTGCATGGAGCAGAACACTTCAGATGTAGATTTAAAACATCAACAACGAAAATGTATGTATACAGTACACTACAGTACACGTTGTCATATCATTATAAAGTAATTAAATTGATGACTAGATGCTGCATTACTAGAGAACAGCAGTATGTTTGCCGACAAGGCTGAGAGGACGCTAACTTTAAAGCTAACCTCAAGCGGTTAGAACAATGTGACAAAAATAAACGCATCCTACCCAAATGTTTAAATGTCACAATTGTTACTATCCGTTACCATTTATTTGCATTAGTTTATATCCAACTGGTCACGTTTATGCATTCGTTAGCCAGCTAAGTTGCATATTTAAAGCTAGTGACATGAGAAAGCAAATTAATATCTTCATGCAGCCGAGAGAGACGTATAAACAAATCAGAAACGCATCTGATTTCAATTAAAAAATGTTATCCTCACTGTAATACGATGACTTCAGATCTATCACATTCTTGTGCTAAAAAAGGCTAGACACAGTGCAACAAATACAGTTTAACAGAAAGCAGGTGTTTCAATATGCTTTTAAAATTCTTTTTAATTAGACACATCATCTAAAAAACAGCGCTCCTGCACGAGACGCTAAATAAACAAAAACAAAGGGAAACAAAGACGTTTGTCTAGCACACATTTACTTAGAAAAACAAATGGATGGCTGCAAAAGCGTTCGATGTGAACAGCCTCTTACAGTTGGTGGAGATCTTTGGCCGTTGCGTCTTGCTCTCTTATAAGCATTTCTCTGATTAAGCAATGAGTTTTTTTAAAAGCTTTGTCAGGAAAGATGTTCAACATGGAAATGTGTGTCTCAAGATCTTCGCATTCAGTTCCAGTCTGTTGTGTTCCGTCTGTTGAACAGCCCCTGGCCTAGGCTCATAGTCTGAGCCGCTTCACCACTGAGTTCAGCCGAATACCACTGCTATCTGTGAATATTTCTACTCTACATACAACTGTACTGAATAAAAAACAATGTGGTATTTCGCTGTTATTATGAAGCCTGAGTCTGGAGTAGTAGGAATCAGTGAAAGTGTAACACCATGTGAACTGTCTGTTGAAGCGTTTTCCCCCTTCATTTTACTTTTGACATAACATCTGAGAATATGGACTGAATAAAACTTTTTATTAATTTATTTTATGCACATTAGTTGAAAATGAAATGCTCTTTTTTAACAGCCAGTATAGGCATGTTCTATGCAATAATATAAAGGTGCTGAACGGTTTATGTATTTATTGCGCCCTCTTGTGGACTAAGGAAATGTCAATTAAAAAATCAGCTGACTTTAAAATTTGAATATTAGTTCATATATATTAATATTTATATATTTATTTCATTACAAAAAAAGTGCAATACATTTTCATGGTTCAGTCAGTACTGTTTATTTTTGTAATAAAGTTCAGCACTATTTTACTTTGAGTGTTATTTTTCATTCAGTATCAATTTTAAAAACTATCAGTTGATTAATCGGTTATTGGCAGGTACTGCCCAACTTCGTTATCAGTATCGGTAAAATCCACTATCGGTTGACCTCTATCCAAAACTGCTGGAACTGGTATGTGGTAGTAGTGGTAGTACAACAATAAACACCGCAAGTCATAAGGGTTTGGAATAACATGAAAGGGGGTAGTAAATGATGACAATTTTGATTTGAACTATTCCTTTTAAACAATAAAAGTAGTTCCATCTGTGCAATTCTATGGTGAGCCGATGTACAGTATGTTATCAAACGCAGAGTCTAAATTACACAGCTTTTCCAGATATATTGTTGCAAGTTTTCAACATTATAAAAGCATCCAATTAAAACAAACCAAGCCACTTCTCTAAGTATAGACATCTAAGTTAAATGCAACACAGACATCTGTTAAGTTTTACCACCAACCCGAACACATGTGCAATCTAATGTGGTAAAATATTTTCTTATTAAACTCATTTACTGACAATTTTCTCTTCAATTAGAAGTTTATCAAAGCTTAGCAACTGAATTAAAGCCCAGAGTTGCCAAAGTTTCAGAGCAGTTACCTTGTGCATTGCACAAAAACAAGCAAAAAAAATGTTAGCGCTGGAATCATTTATCAGCAACATCTGAAGATACAGACGAAAAACACTTCAAGCTGGCCAGGAGCTTTTTCTCCATCTAGCTATGAGTCAAACATTTTATCAAGCACATGATCAACCAGGAAAGAAATACGGCATCCAAGTTATAGCTATCCTCAAATCAAGGAGACACTTTCAGCAGCTATAAGAAAGCAAATGAAGCTATTTCAGTACCACATTATTTATAGCAGTATTTCTCCATTGGCTGGTCATGGACAATAGGGAAAAACAATGCTTAATGCAAATAATAAAATGTAACTAACCACTTAATATTTCATTTGTTGAGAAAGCAAAAAAATGTGTTCTTATAAATTTAAAAAATGAGAAGAAAACACTTCATATATCTTTTGTTGATGTGGTCAAAGGCTGTATGTTCAATAAAACTGTACAGTATTTTGGCACAAATTCCCCTATCACTTAATAGAAGCCATCAAAATTAGGTAGATGCCAACTTGGACAGGTTGCATAACATCCTTGAAGATATGAACAAAGCTACGCAAGGTAAAATAAAATACAACCCAGACAACACTAATATGGATCCAACTGCAGTCAGGATGGTTTGTGCTGAACATGGTGTGTTTTGCGTGGTGAATTATTGGCTGCTGAAAGCATGTTCAGTTGGGGTCATGTAAATAATTTTCTACTGTATATAGTTGGGCCTATGCAGTAATATTAAAAGGCCATTTTTTTTATTTATTTATTTTTTATCCCCTTTTCTCCCAATTTGGAATGCCCAATTCCCACTACTTAGAAGCTCCTCATGGTGGCATGGTTACTCAATCCGAGTGGCGGACGACAAGTCCCAGTTGGCTCCGCTTCTGAGACAGTCAATCCACGCATCTTATCACATGACTCGCTGTGTATGACACCGTGGAGACTCACAGCATGTGGAGGCTCATGCTACTCTCTGCGATCCACACACAAATTACCACGCGCCCCATTGAGAGCGAGAACCCCTAATCGCGACCACGAAGAGGTTACCCCATGTGACTCTACCCTCCCTAGCAACTGGGCCAATTTGGTTGCTTAGGAGACCTTGCTGGAGTCACTCAGCACACCCTGGATTCGAACTTGCGACTCCAGGGGTGGTAGTCAGCATCAATACTCGCTGAGCTACCCAGGCCTCCATAAGGCCTACATTTAAATATTTTATTTTAAAATAAATTTGTTTACTTTTATACAATAAACAATTTTGGTATTGTATTAGGTCCATACTAGGTCCTGCGGCAAAACCAGTTAAGAACCATTCATTTACATCTCAAACATACATTATGATGTCATGAAAAACATCAGGTGTCTCCCTCATTTACTAAGCACTTTTTTCAACCTTTAATCAGGACAGACAGCAAGTTCACCAGTCAAAGGAAATGAGATTACACCTTTCGTTTAGCGATGAGGTTAAAGGTCAGTGCGAGCAGGATGTGGAGGTTTATGTAGACTGCATTGCTGAGTGGTCAACAGTTCCAACAGGCGCTGCTATAAGCAGCTGTGTCCTTGAATGAGGGTTTAGTTACAAACACAGCGTTAAGTTACAGCTAATAAAACACAGTTATACAGCAAAACTATGCAGTCAGTCCAATTCCCCTAAAGGAAATGCCCTCCAAAACAGGGAAGTAGAGATGCATCAATACAAATTTTTGTCTCCCGATCTGATACCAATACCTGAACTCTCAGTATCGGCCAATACTGATGTGTAGCCTATTAGGAAAAACTTTACTTTTAAATAGTCTACAGGATAATGAAGCAGCAAAATCAACAGCAATTCCATTTAAAGTCTTCAGTAGAAAAGAAGTATTCTCTTTACATGCTTTTTTGTTCACTTCAGTTGTAGTAGGATATCAGTCCACTTTTCAAACACACAGTTATCTTTTTGAAACCCAGTCATCTGAAATATTATTGTAATTTAATATAAAAAAATAAAAAAGATATTATTTTTATTATTATTGTTATTATTAATAATAACAATAATCATAATAAATATTAGAATTGTATTATACAATAGTAATGTATTACAGTTAGGGCTGGGCAATATTTCAAATATTCCCGATATAATCGTGATGATTTTGCTAACGCTAAAGTACCGGTAATATTGTGAATATCGCAATGATTTTAATGTGCTTTTTATTTGGTCATTATGTTTCATAAAAAGCATCAGCAGAATAATTTCCCGATCCTTCAGGGCTGCACAATTTAATGAAAATAACATCAAAATGGCGATATGGTCATATGTGATTATTAAACTGCAAAAGGCTGCGATTAAATAATTTACATGGTCTGTGTGCACTTCCAAATAAACCAGTGACACACTGATCTGTGTGCAGTGTAGAATTTTTGCACATCTAGTGTCACCATACATCTCTTTCCCTCCCCCTTGATAGCACCACTAATGCTACGGGTTGGCAGACTGATGATTCAAGATAATCTTGTAGTTCGGCATCCCATGATATCGCTCCAACAGTCACAACAACAACGAAAAATCATGATCCATGTGTAACATATGGGAAACTGGATATGTACAGGCATGTACAGAACTTGTGTAACTCTAGTCACGGTAACACATCATTAAGAAAGGTTATTTAGAGGTAGAGCACATAAAACATATGCTAACAGGATTTCGCTGTCTGTTGTGGGACTTTAATACTTACATGCTCATGAAATATAACGTGTTTGTTTAGGCAAAGAAAAAAACAACTGTGATACCAATCCTCTCTATTAGATCTTAACATCTGCTTTGAGTGGGAGGTCACGGGGTCAACGGACAACAGTGACTGGATGAAAAGTGGCGCATAAGCAGTTTGGAGGTCAGTAGGATGGCATAATCCCACAAGGCTAACAACAAATCTCAAAGGAGATTTGCAGTAACAGATCTACTTTGTAACGCTTCAAAAAGATACAAGTGGGAGTTCTCTTTCTTAGAGAGTGAATCTCAAGAATTTGGTAGGGAGCATATCACATTTCACCCCAAAATAAAAAGATATAGAAAAATATGGTTTGCATATGGAAAATGAGACCTATTTTTAAGAACATTTAGATGTATTTATTTTTTTTAAATGACATTATTTTCATGGAAATTAATTTATTTATTTATTTTACCATTATTTTACCAGGAAGTCCCATTGAGATCAAAAATCTCTTTTACAAGAGAAACCTGGCCAAGGTAGCATCCATACATACTCACAACATATTAAAATGTAACATATAAACATGAACATGAACAGATATTTAAACACAGTGGTCTCTCATGAAAAACAACCACATCACTCCTTCACCATATTCTTTATGATGCCCTTAAATTCATTAATGGATATAATAAGCTAATTTTAGATCTTCCTGTAGATTATTCCATGTCCAAGGAGCATATTAGGAAAATGCAGTTTTCCCCAGATCTGTCACAACCCGTGGTACATTAAAAAAGCAGCTACTTGGAAGAGCGCAGCTGGTAACTACCAAAGCTGAGACAGAGAAGGGTACAGAGGTAGGCTGGAAGTTTACCAAGTATAGCTTTATAGATAAAAAATATACCAGTGCTGTTGTCTGTGAGTGGTCAATGATGTCCAACCCACTAAATCTAAGCGCACTACCATAATGCCAGATGTTTTACTTCACTTTTTTTTATTTTCAAAGGTGATTTTAATTTCTGAAAATACAGTCATGTTTTACACTGATTTTTATTTCCATGATGTATACATACTTAAGAATTTAAATAATATATCTGCTATTTTCACATAATGAGAAGAGATCTTTCTTGCATTATGTAAATGACAACTGTGTGCTTAATTGTCATTAAATATTGTAATATCACAATACAAAAATTCTTTATCGACTTAAAACAGGCTTTATTTTCTTTATGTAAAACATAACTTCTTTTTCTTCTTTTGATTTTGGGCTGAAATGTGACCTGGGCAAGTTCTTGACAGGTTATGTGAGATTCACCCAAGAACACCTCAGTTTAGGCTAAGGTAAAACTAACAGTAAATTATACAGTATACATTCACTGAGCACTTTATTAGGAACACTATGGTCCTAATAAAGTGCCTGACGTGGTCTTCTGCTGTTGTAGCCAATCCACCTCAAGTTTCGACGTGTTGTGCATTCTGAGATGCTATTCTGCTCACTACAATTGTACAGAGTGGTTATCTGAGTTACCGTTGCCTTTCTGACAGCTCGAACCAGTCTGGCCATTCTATGTTGAACTCTCTCATCAATAAGGCGTTTCCGTCCGCAGAACTGCCGCTCACTGGATGTTTTTTTTGTTTTTGGCACCATTTTGAGAAAACTCTATAGACTGTTGTGTGAAAATCCCAGGAGATCAGCAGTTACAGAAATACTCAAACCAGCCCATCTGGCACCTACAATAATGCCATAGTCGAACTTAAAGAGATCAAATTTTTCCCCATTCTGATGGTTGATGTGAACATTAACTGAAGCTCCTGACCTGTATCTGCATGATTTTATGCATTGCACTGCTGCCATACGATTGGCTGATTAGATGATCGCATGAATAAGTAGATGTACAGGTGTTCCTAATAAACTGTTCAGTGAGTGTATATCAGACTGCGAAAACCGTACGTTTCAGTTTGTTAACCCACAGATGCATCACAATGAAGTGATACCATTGTTAACAGGGAAGTCCCTTTAATATGCATTTTCTATGGAAGAGTGGGAGAGAAGGAAACTGGGACTCATGGTATTTGCTACCACAGAGACTGAAGAGACGAAGAGAGGAAATGAAGTCATACCAGGTGCTTCTGCATCTGTTCCTTGGTATGCAATCCACACATGCTTGATAACACGCATTAATATGCATAAACAAATCATACATTTTCTCCTATATCTTCACAAAATCAACCATAGCTAACAAACATTATATATAACATTAGAGCTGCAGGTAAAGCAGGGAGATGCCGTCTGTCTGGTATGGCTTACGAATAATTTATGGCATTTAGCAAATGTCATGATCTCCCCATGTCCACGCACAGGTGACTGGCAGTGACACAACCTCAGCATTGCTATCTTGCACCACATGTGGCTCTGTGACCTCACCACACAGCTCCTGTCAGCTCTCATCAGAGCCCCAACACACAAGAACATTCCATTACTTCCCCTCTCGTTCTTTACTTGGCATATAGCAACTCTAACCGTGTCCAAAATCACACAATTTCAGAGTGTGTTCTGTATTTGAGTAACGATGCACTTCTTGGTCGTTACAACAGTACGTTCAGCAGGTATGCATGCGAGGAGTAAGAATAGATTCCGGACATACTTATCCAGAGACATGGGTATTGACCCATGACCCGAATATATGTCATAATAACTAGGGCTGGGCGATTAATCAAATTTTATATTCAATTACGATTTTGGCTTCCAACGATTCTGAAAACAAGATAATCGAGATAAAACGATTATTGTGCCGCATTCCATTTCACAATGAAACACGGGCGTTATATCTTTAAAGCATCCTTTATTTAAGTTCAAATAATAAACTCCAAAACCGGCATTTCTCTGTGTGGTCAGTGCCACGTCTATGAGTTGCGTGAAGTGACCGGGGAAGAGACTGAATCTTCTCCTGGCTGATGCTAACTCTGGCGCGGGGACGCTCGTCACTCGCACGCATTTGCTGCAGCTAGATTATAACATGATGGCTCGCGACGTAGTGAGTCACGTTCACTGTGTGTATATTATCATGAAGCAAATCGGCAATAAGCAGCTCTATTAAGGAGAGAAAGTTTTTTTTTTGTGTGTAACCATAGCAACAGCTCCAGTACCCACACAGGCACAAGAGTTTTCCCATTCAGGCTTACAAAAGCTTATGAAAAACTCTTTTATATTACATATTTATACATTATATATAATATTTTGTAAAAAGCATTTCACAGTTTTTAACCATGGATTCTAAATTCTTACGGTTAAATTAACTGTGATATTTTTAATCATGGTTAATAGTAAAACCGCATAATCGCGTCATCCCTAATTCAATGCATACTCTTAAATATTTATACGCTGTATCATATCAAACATTCAGAAAAAGCATTAGGGTTAATGTTTCATAAAAAAAGAACCATTACCTGCTCATCTGAAATGCTTATCTGCTTTCAACACCATGAAAAACAACTGATCATTTCTATGGATGCCTTTAACATCTCCACTGACTCCACATATGACTCATGTGATGTATTTCATGTTTTTTAAATTCATACAAATGTTTTGTGTGGGTAACAGACCTACAGACCAAAATTGCATGTTGTCAGCCACAGACTGTCTTGGGTGTTTTATTCCTGCAGGGGGCGCTTGACCCTTCAAAACTGAATCCTCCATTCATCCGCATTTAAATCTAAGAACGCTTTATATCTATTTGTAGACATTTTACACTGGATAGTTATTTTTTATAAAAACTGATAATTGCAAGGATTCATACCTGTGAATGAAAATCCGCCTCAGCATTATCTATAAAAGAATTTTTTTAAATCCTCATCCAGTAATAATAAACGATTGTGAGTTCATGCATCCTGGCCAACACTGAGAAAAGTAACAGGTACCACATGACACCGCCGTCTAGTTGGGCATTACCAACTCGTACAACGGAGGGGGGACAGATGCATGTTTGGAGGAGGAGACAAATCACCGCCTCCACAGCATTGGGGGGATGTGTTCCCCCTGTCTCCCCCAATTCTACGCCAGTGTCTCTTTCCATAGAAGTGTGAGCACCCCTGCTGTAAAGGATGGCGATGAAGGCTTTCCTTTATTTGACTACCATATGTAACATAAAATAATAATCATGTGACAACAGCCTCCTCCCCTACCCAGTGCAGTTTACATTTCAAGTTCAAGGAAATCCACTGTTAATTTAAGTTCAATAAATGCATGATGGTTCCAAAGTCAATGAATAATCGTGTAAAATAATCGTGATCTCAATACTGACCACAATATTTGTGATTATGATTTTTACCATAATCAAGCAGCCCTAATAATAACAACAACCGCAAAAATAATCTACTGTTTTGCAAACAAGCACCATTAAAGAACAATGAACAACATTCTTGGTATATACTGTATATACAGGTGCATCTCAATAAATTAGAATGTCATGGAAAAGTTCATTTATTTCAGTAATTCAACTCAAATTGTGAAACTCGTGTATTAAATAAATTCAATGCACACAGACTGAAGTAGTTTAAGTCTTTGGTTCTTTTAATTGTGATGATTTTGGCTCACATTTAACAAAAACCCACCAATTCACTCTCTCAAAAAATTAGAATATGGTGACATGCAAATCAGCTAATCAACTCAAAACACCTGCAAAGGTTTCCTGAGCCTTCAAAATGGTCTCTCAGTTTGGTTCACTAGGCTACACAATCATGGGGAAGACTGCTGATCTGACAGTTGTCCAGAAGACAATCATTGACACCCTTCACAAGGAGGGTAAGCCACAAACATTCATTGCCAAAGAAGCTGGCTGTTCACAGAGTGCTGTATCCAAGCATGTTAACAGAAAGTTGAGTGGAAGGAAAAAGTGTGGAAGAAAAAGATGCACAACCAACCGAGAGAACCGCAGCCTTATGACTGTCAAGCAAAATCAATTCAAGAATTTGGGTGAACTTCACAAGGAATGGACTGAGGCTGGGGTCAAGGCATCAAGAGCCACCACACACAGACATGTCAAGGAATTTGGCTACAGTTGTCGTATTCCTCTTGTTAAGCCACTCCTGAACCACGGACAATGTCAGAGGTGTCTTACCTGGGCTAAGGAGAAGAAGAACTGGACTGTTGCCCAGTGTTCCAAAGTCCTCTTTTCAGATGAGAGCAAGTTTTGTATTTCATTTGGAAACCAAGGTCCTAGAGTCTGGAGGAAGGGTGGAGAAGCTCATAGCCCAAGTTGCTTGAAGTCCAGTGTTAAGTTTCCACAGTCTGTGATGATTTGGGGTGCAATGTCATCTGCTGGTGTTGGTCCATTGTGTTTTTTGAAAACCAAAGTCACTGCACCCGTTTACCAAGAAATTTTGGAGCACTTCATGCTTCCTTCTGCTGACCAGCTTTTTAAAGATGCTGATTTCATTTTCCAGCAGGATTTGGCACCTGCCCACACTGCCAAAAGCACCAAAAGTTGGTTAAATGACCATGGTGTTGGTGTGCTTGTCTGGCCAGCAAACTCACCAGACCTGAACCCCATAGAGAATCTATGGGGTATTGTCAAGAGGAAAATGAGAAACAAGAGACCAAAAAATGCAGATGAGCTGAAGGCCACTGTCAAAGAAACCTGGGCTTCCATACCACCTCAGCAGTGCCACAAACTGATCACCTCCATGCCATGCCGAATTGAGGCAGTAATTAAAGCAAAAGGAGCCCCTACCAAGTATTGAGTACATATACAGTAAATGAACATACTTTCCAGAAGGCCAACAATTCACTAAAAATGTTTTTTTTATTGGTCTTATGATGTATTCTAATTTTTTGAGATAGTGAATTGGTGGGTTTTTGTTAAATGTGAGCCAAAATCATCACAATTAAAAGAATCAAAGACTTAAACTACTTCAGTCTGTGTGCATTGAATTTATTTAATACACGAGTTTCACAATTTGAGTTGAATTACTGAAATAAATGAACTTTTCCATGACATTCTAATTTATTGAGATGCACATGTATATCACTTACATTTGAAAAGAATCATCCGACTCACGGTTCACTGCCGTTCTTTTAAATCCAGCATTTTGGACGCAACATCTCCTCAGCTCCAGAGGGATTGGGATCGTTAAGTGTCCTTTCAATCCACACTTCAGAATCTCACCGGAAATAGTAAGTCATTTCTCGCTTACTGTTTTATGAATTCTGAAGATTCGGATATACTACACTGGCACACTGTTTTTGGCATACTATAGTAGTATGGATATCCGGACGCAGTGTATATACTCCTAGTATATAACTCTAAATACATTAGTTCCAGAACAAACAACATTCCTTTACAGCCTTATATAGAAAACTACAGGACAAAACAATTCTGAGAGGGTGAGAAACAAAAATAAAACTTTTAGAGAATACAATTTTATTGAATTCGTACTCTAGGATGTTGAGATGAGAGCACATTCTTTGTCAACGAGGCAGCCAATTAGCTTTTTTGGTGAAGTGTGTCATGATTTCAAGATGATGTTCAACTAACAAAATATCCAGGCCCACATGGAATCTTCATGTGCAAAACTCTGTAGAAAGCTCTGTAGATTTCCACAGAATTGGAACGCCCATTATAAAGTTCAACACATCCCTTGTGTGGCTGATTATTAAGTAGTTTGGTAGTACACTGGGTAAAAAAAACGGAATGCAGCTCTATTGAAAATACTAAACCAGCACACTTGAAATCACTTCAATACCTTTATGTTTGAGATAAGAATATTACATTGTGTAAAGTCCAAGTGATATTTAACGCAGTCATCAAAAAGTGATATGATCGCATTGCTATGAAATGTTCCAATGGATTCAGACTTCTAACGGATGGTGTTCACTCAACGTGATTTGTACTGCTTGCTCAATTAACTTATTTAAAATGAGCAAATGCAACACAATTCTTTAGAATTTGGTCTCAAATTAATTTCATTTTGTACAATCTATCTACTGTATGTTCACTTAATCCAACTGTGTTGGGACTAATTTAATAATATTTGTTGCATCAATGTATTGCTGAAACCGGGCAGGGGATTTTAGGTTAACTCAATTCATTTAGGCTTTTGCTAAATTAATTTTACTTTAATTTCACAGAAACTCAATTTAATTAAGTTAAACCAACAATTTTTGTTTTCAGTGTAGGCTACTTTTAGCTCTGTCTAACACATTTTGTCATATTTAAATCAATTTCTCTAAATTTTACCCCCAAAATCAGTGCAGAAAATTCAGGAACAAAATCTGCGGATTTTGTCTGGGCCTGGTCATTTCTAAAATGAAAACTGAATAAAAACTAGAGAAAAGAGTGGATTTGGAATCCTTTCCCAATTTTTTTAAGACGTTGATTAGGGCTGCACAATTAATCAAAAAAACTAATCTTGATTACAGCGTTCAATTTAAGTCTGCTCCTGTTGCATCAATGGTTTCTATTTACAACGTGCAGCGGTTGAGTATTCAAACCAATAACTAACATGTCTTTTGAATAATGAAATGGCAATGGCCAATCAGAGCCGCTTAAATGAGTCCTCTGCCCTATCAGTAATGACAACTGATTCTAATGCGCAAGTTTTAAACCGTCTGAATGCCCAGATGCTTGCTTTATGTTCCACCTCTGTTCGCAGTGGCACACGAAAATTAATATTGAAGAAACATCACCTGACACTTGAAAAGATGCTGTAGAACAAGAGCGAAAAGCACTTTGGAATTATTTTGGATTCATTGCATATTGTACCGCTCGCTTTGAACGTAGATGTTAAATACACTGCAAATGAGCAAAACGACAAAACTAAAACACTCCCGTTCTAATCAAGGCACAGACGCGGTGTAAATAATTGATTTATTATGCTGATTAGACAGCTTTGTTTTTAATGAGAGCATTTGCGAGTGCAGAACTTTGTGTGGAGCGTCACTGAGCTTGCGTCGTAATGCAGGTCTCAAACAGTGTAAACCTGCAGTGAGTGACAACAGTCTTTGTAATGGGAGAGTTTGTCACGTTGCTCAATTTATGTGTACAATTTATTAAAAATGTAATAACAGTTTTGTTTTGTCATGTTTTAAGTAGGCCAATGTGAATTTGGTTAGTGCAAAATAGCAATAAAGTAATTCAGCTTAACTGTTCTAAGTGTGTTTTGGAGGTGTAGACAACATAAAAAATATGGCATGAATAGCATATTTCAGGAATCACCGTCATTGTTATCACGTCTGCTGTAATAAGACCCATTCGCCATGCAGCTGGTATTAGTAGATTTAACATTTTCACGAATCGCACAAACTCCGATCGCAAATGACTGTTTTTAATTTCCAAAGTGCAACCACTGAGGCCAAAAATGATCTAACGATCTTATATGAAAAAGGTCACCACTGAAGATCTAATGGGATCAATGGTCCCCTGTCTCGCCACCAAAGGGCTCACTGAACACAGTAACTTGGTCAATTTAAATCGGCTCTTAATCTGTTTGAATATTGAATATGTCATATTATTTACTGTACGTGGACTAATAATTTAAGAGGTAATTTAGCAATAATTTAATTTATTCTATACCATAGATATCAATTTAAAATAATTTTTATTTGGCCTAATATTAACAAACATTATTACAATATTTAATACTTAAAATATGCTTAAAAGAAACTGGAGCGCAGCTCATATCCACCACTGAAATCTGCTACTCTGAAGAACCGCGTGGTTGCTTACTTTGTGACGTCACGGTAATTAAATATTTTAATCGACATTAATAATCGCGATTACAATATCAAGGTCAATAATCGACAATTATGATTTTTGCTATAATCATGCAGCCCTAATGTTGATAAAACAAAACAAAAAAGTCAGTTGAAGATTTGAATGTTTCTATGCAGAATAATTCTTTACAAGTAAATGTGTTCCTTCCATAAAAAATAGTGAAAATTAAAGGGTGCAGAATGACAGCAATAAGAGATATATTCCTTTATGATGAGAGTCTCAACAGAAAAAGCCTCAAAACAGGGGTCAAAAACAGGTTTTTCTTCCACAGTCAGCATGACCCCTGTTTAACAACTTAATCTTTTCACTTACTAACATTGTTACCCTGAGGGTGAAATAAGATCCATTCATTCTTTATTTGGCATGAACAAGACTAATACTGAGTTTGAAGAATTTGTATCCATTAAGAGTCTGCCAGCATAGACAAAAGACCACTGGGAAGAACTGGAGAGCAATCTGGAGATGATTTCTAAGCCATGAACATCAAATTCATCCAACATTCTTGGAGAACAAGCTTCATATTTAGGTGAAAGATAAATAATAATATACAGCGGCCCCAAAAGTATTGGACAATGTAAGCCACACTTAAAATTAATGAATGTCTTGCATTGTATAACAAAATCAAACCAATGCCTTTTATTTGAAAGAAATATGGCACAAACACTTTTCAAGCAAAGCATTTTGAAAAAAGAAGTTTGAAGATTTCATATTATAAAATAATAGATACACAGTTCAAAATTAAGAGAAAATGTATTGATATGTTGTTAATGCAAAACAATCAGGCATTTTTAAATGTGACGTAAGTGTCCAAATTCTCCAGAAGTGCCCAAATACTTTTGGGAGCCACTGTAAATCAATACAGAAAAACAAATCTGTCACTCAATGAGTCTTGGGGTGTTCCAAGATCTAAATGAGAAAGGTGAATGTTCAGATCCTCCTATGTAAACATGAACAACACATTTCAATCCTAAACGTAGGAAGTGAAATTAACAAGTTTGTTACAATGTATGCAAATTGTGAGCCAACAGTTAGCTTTAGAAAACACTTAAATTGCCCTTAAGGACCTCGTAGGTCAGTAAACAAATGCAAATCTTTCTTTGTCAACTGATGAGCAGACGTTCTGTATTTTCCAAGCCTTTCATCCTGTGCCAACACACTGAGATAATCACCTCTCCATGAGCACAGTGCTAAACAGAACCACAAGCTAAGCTGGAATGGCATGGGAGCATCTTATTTCCACAAAGGCAAACAAAAACAGCATAAGTTCAGAAGGATCATGCAAAGCTGCAGTAAGAGAGAACGGAGGCCGAATTTTCTTCCACCGCGATCGCAAAGTGAGGCAAAACGGTTAAATGCAAAACGAGCTGATTAAGACTAACGAAGCATGAAGGGCAGCTAAAAATACTCATGTCCACTAACAGACGGAGCAGTCTGTCATCATCTTTAAATGAATTAAAATGGTTTCATTGAAATTACGTTCTGAATAGGACACGAAAGGAGTGTTTTGCAGTCTAAATGCTCAAAATAGCCCATATGCTTGAGCTCTGCAATTTCAGTGCAGATATTGAGCCACTAACAACTATATCAATGGTAATAATGCATTAGTACATCAATTAAAAATGATCTTGTTAAATTAAAAACATAATGCATTAGTGGAAATCTGAAGGAATTACCCATATGGGCAGATCTTTAACAAACAAAATTGGAAAATGTCTCTTACGTTGACATTTATGACAGTTTTTCATGCATGACACCACATCACTAGTAACTAGACACTAGACACCTTCCATAAGTAACAACATTGGATTGATCATGGTAAATGGTGTCGGCCTTCAGTACTATACAGAGAGAGATGATCCAATGATGTAACCAAATGTTCAAATTGTAAACATTATCTGAATATTGGGGAGAACATGTGCCTCAATGTCTATTACAGCCCTGTCAAGATGCAAATCTTTGCACATAACCGATTGGTACCTATAAGGTTCAATACTAAGCACATATCTCTGATGCCAAGAATATGTGTGTTCTATCTATTGGTCTATATATAAGATCTGAAGCCATTGGGTGTGATTTGTATATTAGCTACTATAAAATAATGTTGTTTGCTCCTATACAGGTTGGTGCAGTATGTTTTGGCTCATTTGGAGATGCAGGCCTGCTGTCTGCTGGAACTTTGAGGCATGGTTAACAAATGCACGAGCACTTATCGCCTTAAATGGTTGAGATCTACACACAGCGGACGAAAATCACGCGTTCCACACTCACACTTCAAATACACACACACACACACATTGCGATGGACTGCCAGACGCTATAATTATAATTAAAACAGGGGAAAGGAACATTAGCGGACAATTCAAGTCAATTCGGTTTGCTTGTGTCAGACAATCGTGAGATGTCAAGATTCACAGCAGAGCTGTTTTTCAAAAAACAATCTTTTAACGCGGTTCACTTGACATTCATCATAATATCACGGTGAATTTCGGGCTGTACATGGCTATGCTATTGAGGAGAACTGGTTGTTTACATAAATATTCCAGCTATACACAGCCACTGAGGATATTATACCGTTAGAAATAACAATACAGCGACAAAAAAATTTTTTTATAAAAAAATAATAAGCAAGGATACGACAAGATTCCATGACAGAATTCTGACCGTTGGTCTCGAGGGAACGCATTTTCAAAATCAATTCTTAAGTCTTTGAATTGTTACCTCAAGGTCAATTAGAATGGACACAAACAGATACGTTGAAACAAAGAAAACGCGGCGGGAATAAAAGCGGTGCGGAACGAACGCCTTTCCGAACACAAGCCCGGGAAAATAACTGCCTCCAACATCTGGTGTTGATTGTGGTGGTGGTGGTGGTGGGTTTTGGGGTGTACGGAGGAGAGGAGGGAGGGGTGGCAGTTAACGTATCCTCCGCGACAGGCGTATTTTCGAAATAATAAGTCCTTTATAATAAAAAACCTTACCCTCTGATAACTCCAGCTCCAGTTCGGCCAATCTGGCCCGCACTTCCAATGGAAGGGGCAGCGCATCGCGGTCCGCCATTGTCCGTTCAAGTGGGGAAAAATCACTCTTGTCCTCTTTCTTCTGCTCGTTCAGCGCTGCTGCCGTTTCTCCACGCCGCAGCGGTGCATAAGGAGGGTTGTGGGAGACGCTTGTCCAAAAGCAAACTGTTCGATGAACGATAGTGCCGGGAGATTTTCTGTCTCTCTCAACGAAGCCCCGCCATATCTGAAGGGCTCCGCCGTTCGAGTTAGCAAGGTAAAATGTGGACTGTCAGTGCGGTGAAGCTCGCTGATCGCAGTAGCGCTGTGTACGTATGTATGCATGTATGCATATATGTGTGCGGCTCCTGCCTCTCTCTCTCTCTCTGTCACTCTAGCGTGACGCAAGGCGAATGTGGTTTTTACAGCCGCAAGGGGGCGACAGAGCGTGTTTATTTCGGTATAAACAATCATGTCATTCCGCGAATACCTGGTAATAAAGTTCAAATTACACATTTACTAAACAGGAGCAATGGAGTCCACACGTAAATAGATACATAGATAATAGAGCTTATTATTTCTTAACATCCCTAATAAATACAAAATATTTGAGCTCAGACACTACAAACATTTTAGAATGATGGCACTATCATTGCTTCACAATTTCAAAAGTGATTTTAAGAAGTGGGCAAAAACCTTCTAATTTCTGGGCATTTTAAGAGGCTTCACTGAGATTCAGTGTACAGTGTAGACTACACAATTTCTAATAGAATATACAGTGGGGACCAAAATTCTGAAAACACATTGAAAATCTGTGTTTTTGATTATTTAACACTTAAATGCATGGACATTTCACCAAACACTCTTACATATTCGGGTCTTTAGAGACCCGGCACTTATATCTATCACAAATGGATATACAAAATGACCAGATAGTGTAAGATTTGCAAGACCATTAGAAAATAATAGAATAAAATATATTTTGACATATTTTAATGTTTTATTTTTTTCATATATCAAAAAGATAATGCAACAAGTCAGGACAAATCTAGAACAGGATTCATTACTTTCACACTGAAATTTCATGAGACGCAACTGGTTGTCGAACACATTTTGAGCTACACATTAGTATTCTCTCAGGCACTTATTGCATCTAAATAGATGCACAACTTACATAATTTCAGTCGTCCACCCAATGTAAATAGTCATTTCATACTGTTCATGTGTTGTACTTGCTATAGTTTACTTCCACGTTGCTTCATCAAATATCAAATGTAAATCATGTCAATCACTGAAACAACAGCGCCACCTTGAGTAAGAAATAGCATGTATAATATTTATGTGTACACGCATATGGGATACTGAAAATTCACCATTGTTGCACAGCAGGTCAATGTGATATAGTATGTATTTTTATGAATATCGGACTAATTTCTCTTGTAAAAAACAAAGAAATAGATATCATGTAATAGAAAACCTATATGAAATAATCATAAAAATATAAATTAAGTGCAAAAAACACACGACACTATAACATAGCTAGGGTCTCTAAAGACCCTATACACTTTAAGTACTCAAGCCATTATAAAAAATACACAGTATATTTATTTTTATTATTTTTTTGGCTTTGTGTGTGTGCGCGCACTTCACTATTTATAAGAGAAAGATTGAGGAATAATAGAGGTGTAGGCACAACTCCAAAAAAATGGATGAGGTACAGGGGGTGGAATAAGGTCCCAGTTCTCTAAACACCTGATGTATGTGTTTAAGGGTTAAACCTGGAAATAAACAGAACGTTTTAGAAATGTAAACATCTATAAATTATAATGACATACAATGAGGACAAAATATTTAAGATTCTGCACTATTTTTGTAAGCTAAATGTAAGCAAACTGTGACTTTGGCCATGTTTTCATCTGTGCAAAGGCATCATTTTAATCACTCAAGATGCTCTTTGAAACATTTTCCAATAATGCTGGGATAACATGGATCCCCAGGTTTTCCACAGATGCTGTCATTAAAGCAAAAGAGGGAAATAGCAATAATAAGAAATTCATTAAAAATAAATAAATAAAAAAATCAAATACATTTTCACTGAAACAGTGCTGATAACATGTGATTTAAAAAAAAAAAAAAAAAAAAAAAAAAAGATTAGAGGCATTTGAAGTAGTGGTCTCCGACTTTTGGACCCCACTTTATATAAAGAATGGCCTTGCTGATAATTATAATGCAACTTCACCTATTCCTAGATGTTACTGAGGTATACTAAAAATATACATCAAAAACTATGACAAGAAAAATCTGGAGAGCCCTTTTATGCATATGGTGTTATGGTCGGTTGACTTTTATCTGCTAATCAAAGTTGATCACTATGGAGAACTGATGCTTGCATTATGCCACCTTGTGGTTATACTTGTGACCACAGGATTTATGCCAAAGTGTGAGCTAAAAACATGACAAAGTAAAACAATAAAAAAAAAAAAAAAAAACACCTACTTAATAGACATATGATTTCTCATTAACATTTATTATTTTTTTCCATACATTTTTCTCAACCAATTTTAGGGTACCTTTTTAACATTTTCCAATTATTTACATCTGTACAGAGAAAGCACACACATACAAGTGTATACATGTACAACAGTTTAGACTACAAGCATTTACACAGAGAACAAAAAACTCATCTCAATCCCAAAGTATTATGCTACACAAATGTAGTGACGAAGGCTTTGTGACGCCTCTACCACATCATCCTTCTTTCCACACTTTGGGAATTGAAAGAAAAATAAAACAAAAACTCCAAACTGTTATTTTAAAAGTTAAGGCAGAGACATTTTTTCAAGTTTAATTAAAATTCAAGTCTTCAAACACTGTTAATTTATGTGATGGTTCTTTGTTTTTCTGAACATCTTCAAAGGTTATGTAATGAAACCTTAATTACTTTGAAACATGGTATGCATCATTTATTGAAGGAAAAACAATCAGTTGCATTCAGAGTCAAAAAATGAACTTTTTTTTTCTTTTCGATTAACCTAGGAACAAATTACTCACAGGGAAGATACAAGAGAATATAAACAACGGACAAACAGCAGGACAATCTTCTCAAAGCATTCTGCACATTCTCTACAATGCAGGAAGACATCAAAACAAGAAACGGTTTGTCTCGCTCTTCCCAATACGATTTCAAACTATAACAGGATATTGAACTAATGATTAATGAACAGAATATGCATGAACGAGGGGCATGTCAAGTGTGTGAGATGTACACAAAATATAAAGTCTGCATAAAGGAGAAACCCCACAAATACAGCGCTGGTCCATGTGTGCTGAAGGCTCAGATCTTTTCGTTCTTTATGTATACGTCACTTATGTACACAATCCCACTCTTGTAACTGTGGTGATATGAAAGCGAATCAGTGAAGATCATAGGATAGACGTTGGTGAATGTCGATGTCTTTCCCTTCATTAATATAGATAAAAGCACCAAATTAATCATGTGACGAAACAGCACCACACCAGGATAACAAACAACCAACCAAAGCTAAGAAGCAAATAATAGCCACCTATCATTTAGATCACAGCAGACTAGGCACATGAACACACTTCCCATCACAACCAGAGGACTTTGCAGTGTGAAGATCTTCCAGAATTTAACGAGATGATTCACCCAAAAATGAAAATTCTATGAATTACCCTCATGTTGTACCAATACCGGAAAACTTCCTTCCGTGGAACACAAAACATGATGTTAGGAAGCATGTTACAAGAATGCCTCAGTCACCATTCAAATTGCATCTTTTCCATAAAGTGAATAGTGACTGAGACTGAACATTCCACCTAAAATCTCCATTTGTTTCAGTCATATGGGTTTGGAACAACATGAGGGTAAACAAATGTCAGAATTTTCATTTTTGGGTGACCTATCCCTTTAATGATGAGGCATCAGATCGGATTCTTCCCAAACGAATGGCAAGTAGGAAACATAATGAGAAAAATTATACAGCAAACTAATGTGTGCCATTAAAATATTTAAAAAAAAGAAAAAAAAAGAGAAAATCAAAACATAAAAAGCATGCACGCAAGAACAGGTATACATACACCTGTTACAATAATCACATCAGTACAACTGATAGAGGATTAGCATATTAAAAAAAAATAATAATTCAGAGCTCAAAACTTCACTCCAGTGCCGAAACATCAAACATAAAAACGGAACAAAACTCTCACTCATGCAGTTGTAATCGCTGGGTCCGTTGAGCGATCTGTAGAGACACATGTACAGAATCGTGCCCAGCGAAGTCGGTATCAAGACACTAAAGGTTAGCAAAATTATATACATATCAATTTTTAAAAAAAAAAGAACAAAAAGGTAAGCATTTCAGGATCAGCACTTTCCCAAAAAAAACAACAACAAAAACAGTATTTCCTCCCAACAGCACTCATTTAAGTTTAAACAACAGTTTGAACGAAAAAGTGTGAGCTCTGACAAAACATTTTTAAATATACTTAATCTCCAACTGGTGCTGGTTCACTCCCATTTTCCTTGAAAAACAAAGATCTTGTAAAGGAAAACAAAATGACAAAAAGGACAACGAAAATACTCAGAGAACCTTAAACGCACAAGTGCTTTTTTTTGTAGGCCCTGATTCCAGTGTCAACTTGTCAATGTGTGCACTCATAGAAAGACTGTGAGATAAGAGGGACTTTTGAGCAGCCCTGGCAAAGAGTTTTCATTCCGTTTAGTCTTGGAAGCAGAGCCGAGCTCTCAGGATTGGTGGAAGGAAGCTGTCGTGCTTCCGATCGCTCGATCTCCAGCATTCTCATGAGATTTTATAGTCTCTCTGGGACATGTCACCGCAGAATTGGCAGGTGCAGACTCTCTGCATCTGCGTTCTGTGGAGTCAGGAGTCTTGATGTCTTCAGCGGTGGAGCTTGGAGGTCGGGGATCTGCTGATGGCTGCTGTGTCGGTGCCTCTCGTATCCTTTGACAGATCTCTGCGTAGCTTGGCTTCCGGGGCTCCTGGCCAATCACAATAAATCAAATGAATCAAATTAGGTAAACAATCTTGTCTTCTTGCATTGGTAAATGCACATCATAAATCATGACAATTCTTTGTGACTGAAATGTATGGTGATAAAGCACTTTCTCACATGAGAGATGTATTTCGATGTATTTTAATAAAAATGTAAATTGATTTTTTAGTTTAGAAAATTTTCATTTTTCCCTTTATTGAAATTACAGCAAGTCAGCTCTGGCAATTTCTGAACAGTTTGCACTGAATTTGATGCTATGTGAACAAAGGTGTAGCATTAATGGTTTAGGCCTGTACACAGTTGGAGCATTTCTGCTGTCAAACATTTTGATTAAATCAAAATTCTGAAGAAGCAGACACAATTACTCTACACCGTAATGAAGTCACTGGTCATGTGCCACAGCAAAAATATAAACATTTGCCACAAAAATGTAGCAAAAAACTTTGCTAACATTGCACATTCAGCTACAAATAAATCGAGTCCTGTAACTTTTTGTCCCAAAACTAATTTCTGGCTAATTCGATTTTTAACTGCATTTTTGTGGTGGGGATATGGTAATGTTGCCATTCAGTTTCAAACATGGAAAAACGTTGTTTGTGTAAATAACCAATGTGGCAGTTAATTTAACAAATGTATGGCAATTTTGCGGGTTACATGCGTGACAGTGGCTATAGTCCTTCTGAGTAACTTAACAGCAAAACACAATGAAGCTTTGTGGAAACAGAAAAGGCCTGATTCCAACCACATGGTGAAACTACCTGGACACTCAAAATAGAGAACACTCACCGTAACTGGATTGCTCAGTGGTGCGGTTTTAGAAGTGCGTGTAACTGAGCATTTCTCTGCAGGTGTTTGCGTCTCTTTAGGGTTTTCTACAGGTGTCAGGCTGTTAAAAAAAAAACACACACACACACACACACACACAAATAAAAAAATAAGCAGTCCACATATTAAAAGAGGCCATATTCTACACTTTTGTAGTATTTTATTATGTTACTCTAGTAGTCCACTGTTAGGCAAGTTCATTTTTGTCACAAATTTAGTTAAATGTGCAACTAGACTATATTTTCCATCCTCTTCCTGCTCCTTAGAATTAAACAGTCAGTGGTGTTGAAAAAGCACCATCCCTGGCAAGTTGCTGAATACTAAATTATATGTAATGAGGTTATGTAAAATTGGGCATTAATATTAAACAAAATCACAAAATCTTTAAAGCTGCTATAGGCAACTTTATAAAAAAAAAAATCATGCATAAACTTTCCCTACTACCTGACCAAGTTCACTGATCACCTGTGTGACATCCCTATGGTTTTCAAATGGTATTTTTTTTTTTTTTAAAAGCCCAAGCTTTTTTGCAGAACAGAAAATTAACCAATAAGAAACTGTCTGTGCATAATTTTGTGTGTTGTGTGGGCTAAACAAATAAAGTTCTCACTGAGAAAATATGTTACATTTTGGTTGCGTCTCAAAACATATTGTATGCGTTCAGAAGACTTGGGATTTGACACTAGTCGCATGTGTTTCTTTTATGACCTGGGTCCTTTTCTTGGCTTTATGGCCCATTATATTTATTAAAACATCTCCTTTTGTGTTCCCCATAAGAGAAATTTATACGGGTTTCGAACGACATGAGTGCGAGTAAATTATTACAGAATTTTCATTTTTAGAATGAAACAAGCAACTTCATTGAGAAATATCAGACAGAAACCCCACCTTGGAAGGGCTGGAGAGTGTGAGTTTTGCTGGTCCACCGGGATCTGAGCAGCAGCAGGGGCAGGAACAGCCTGCATGGATTCTTTGGGGGTCCCTGAGATCACACGGGTGGTGACCACATCCTTATTTAGAGGCTGTCGAGAGACAAAGGGGCCTCTGTGAAACTCTTCAGGCAAGGACAGCATGAACAAACATAACAGCTGGACAGTTTGAACAGGAGCCCACACAACTAAACATACTATAGCACACAAGACACCCAAGGACCGGTCATGATTTTGACTGACAGCAAGGTCTGCTGTGAATATGCCATTCCATACTTGGCCCAAGTTAGTGTTCAAAACCCAGAGAATCCATTACCTTCTCTAGAATTCAAATCATTTAAAGGGACAGTTCATGCAAAAATGAACATTTTCATCAGTTACTCATCCTCATGTTGTTCCAAACCTGTATGGACACAAAATGAGATGTTAGGCAGTATGCTTGTCTGGGTCACCATTCACTTTCATTGTATGGAAAAAGTATCCAATCAAATTGAATAGTGACTCGGGCAATCTGCCGAAACATCTTGTTTTACTTTCCACTGAAGAAAGTCATACGGGTTTAGAATACAAGGGAGATTTTCATTTTTGGGTGCATTATCCCTTTAAGCCTGAAATGTTTCACTCTTCCACTTTTTCCTCTTCTTTTTGAAATTCAAAATGTTATTTATGTTATTCTTTTTAATGCTGCAGTGGCCAATAAAACACCCAAGTAAAAAACACAAGACAGATTGAAAGTCAACCTTGTCTTTAACCGCTCCAGTGACAATGTCAGACAGTCGGTTGTCAAGACTGATTTCAGTTTTTACTTCAGGCTTTAGATTTCCTGCGGCTCCAGGCAGAGGAGGGAAGCTTGAGAGGCCCAGCTCAAAGCTGGGAGATGGAGTGCGCTCCTGAGCAGGAGGGGGCGACTGTGTGCAGGCTCTCTGGCAAATCACAAACATGAAGAAAATCAGATGGAACATCCAAAATGAATTGAGCTTGTAAATACATTGGCACACCTACCTATAACTCTAAATGTGCTGTGATAAATTTCAAAAACACTTTCTGTATTACCTGAACAATATCTTTTTATTTTTTTTACAGCTATAGACTCTAGCTAGATTTTAAAATATGCAGCTCATGTTTAAATTACAACAAAATGTAAGCTACAACCTGAGATTAGTTAGTTAGTGCCAGCGTCCATGGCTATTTTCATGGCGAAAAACGAGTTAAAATATATTAAACGGTAGAGTGAATAAAAACCTATATAAAAGGTTTTTAAAATTAGTTTTCGATAAGAACTCTAAAACGGATTCAGTGTTGACTTTGTTAAAAAATCTCTTCTAAAGTGACAACATGAGATTAATTTTGTTTTGACACAAAAGGTTTTGCTAATTAATTGACACCGATAGCTGCTTTTGGAACTGTTACTTATACACTGCTTGGCCCAAAAAAAAAAAAAACAATTTACATACTCTAATATTTCGTTGGACCGCCTTAAGCTTCGATTACGGCGCGCATTCATTGTGGCATTGTTTCGACAACCTTATGCAACATCACAACATTTATTTCTGTCCAGAGTTGCATTAATTTTTGGCCGAGATCTTTGATTACTGGAGATTATTGATTATGGGAGAGTCTAACCACTCTGTAAAGTCTTCTCCAGCACATCGCAAAGACTTTCAATAGGGTAAAGGTCAGGCTCATTCCCAATTTGAGCCCGACGAATCTTGGCATTGCCGTCTTGGGATATGCCAGTACCGTCAGGGAAGAAAAAATCCATTGATGGGATAACCTGGTCATTCAGTACATTCAGATAGTCAGCTGACTTCATTTTATTGCCACATAATGTTGCCGAGCCTAGACCTGACCAACTGAAGCAACCCCAGATCATAACACTGCCTCCAGAGGCTTGTAAAGTGGGCACTATGCATGACGGGCACATCGCTTCATGTGCGTCCCTTCTTACCCTGACATGCCCATCGCTTTGGAATAGGGTAAATCTGGACTCAGACCACATGACCTTTTGCCATTGATCCACAGTCCAATCTTTATGCTCCCTAACAAATCGAAGTCGTTTTTTTCCGATTAGCCTCACTAACAAGTGGCATTCTTGTGGCCACACAGATGTTTAGTCCCAATACTGTAAGTTCTCATCACACTGTGCATGTGGAAATGCTCTTACTTTCACTATTAAACATAGCCGTGAATTCTACTGTCGATTTTTTACGATGTGACTTCAAGTGTTTTAGTGATCTCCGATCACGATCATTCAAGATTTTTTTCCGACTACATTTCTTCTGCGAAGCTGACGGTTCACCACTATCCTTCCAGGTTTTAATAATGCGTTGGACATTTCTTAACCCAATTCCGGTGATTTCAGCAATCTCCTTAGTTGTTTTCCTTGCTTGATACAGGCCAATAATTTGCCACTTTTAAAACACAGTATCATCTTTTCCACGACCACGGAATACGTCTTCTGACATGGTTGTTTAAAAAAAATTAGAAGCTACACACTGCATCAGTTAGGGTTAAAATAATTATTGCCAGCTGAAACATATTAATCACTGCAATAATGATTCAATCTTAAGTATCTGCTTATTTAAATCCAAACGGTCACTTATTTTTGCCCAGGCGGTGTATAATATACAGTATAACTGCTGGATAAAGGCACGGTCACATTTACTTTTGCACAGTAAAATTCCGCACAGTAAAATTCCGCGGGCGAAAGTGGCGTGGGCAGACATTGAGCTCTTCTGAAACCAGCAAAAAACAAATTTCCAAGCAGCCCTTTTATTAATGCTGCAGTTTATACTCTGTGAGAGTAAAGTAAAAAGAAACTTGCCGCCAAGATTATATCCTTCTTCATTGTGGATTTTCAGCGTAGCGGTGTACGAATCACCGCCCACACAGAGGTCACTGCCAAACCAAGCAATGACCTATTGGTCAACGCGGAAATTTCGTCTGTCAAAGTTCACCAAATTTGAACTCCAAACTAAATCTGCGAGGGGAAATTCTTTGCCACTGGAAGTCCATAGCATGAAATTCATGACTGCGTAGATTCCCATTGAGATCGCCTGCAGAACTTTGCCGTGCAAAGGTAAATGTGAACGTTCCTTAAAACTGAAAAAGGTTGAAAAGCCCTGATATTGAAATTTCTAACACAATGAAAGCATTAAAAAAAAAAAATATAAAAATGCTTGTCTGTGCTATGTCAGCTGGAATAAAGTAAATGACATACTGGAAACTTGTTGTCATCCCTCCTTTTTCTGTACCCATAGCCACCTCTCCTTCAAAAGAAACAAACACAAGCAAGATTGAGCAACAAGGAATAAAATATCACCATTTTATATGGAAAAAAACCTCTTGACTTCTGTCATTTTTAATTTTATTAACCTCTAGGTGGGTTGCACCAACAAGGATTAATCGTAAACTTAGATATAGATCTGATAACTCTGTTGCACCAAACTTTAAATGTAACCCTGATTATAAAAAATAAATAAATAAAAGTTTAAACAATCGTTTTGATCCCGATTTAAATGTCACAGTACATCTTGATTAACTTTAATCCTGTTGCTCCATTACTTTTAAATCTCAGTTAGGGATTTAGAGTTTAAATCAAACTTGCAGCTAAGGTGGTTTAAATAAAAAAAAATAATAAAAAAAAAAATTCGGACCTACAATTAAACAAATGACTAGGTAAGCGAACAGTTGATGTGCCGGCAGCCTTCTGAGAGACACTTATCATATTATTTATGTTTATAATGGCCTGAAATCTTTGGCCGTCCGCCACGATTCGTGCTTTCAAATCCGGGGTGAGAGTAAAATGACTCATCTCGGGATTACCCGCTTCCCGTACATGCAGGGACACAGCCCAGAGATGGGTCTCTTGAGGAGAAGCAAGAGGAGAGCGTTAATTCAGCATGTAACAAGAGTGGTTACAAGCGACAGGTGATCATTATTGCTTCCCTCATCTCTTCTGTCCTCTTCATTCAGCAGTGTGGGTTCTTCATTTCTGGCTACAATAGTGGCACTGATGCAAGGAGAGGTTGTCAGTCCGAGACCTGTGCCCTTGTGTCTCATTTCATTATTATCTGTCCTTTTTTCTTAAATTATGCTGCAAAAAACCTCTTCAACTCTGGGGCATTATTGGGCTGCCATCTGCAATTTTTCACACTTAAATTTAAAAGCTCACCATTTACACATACTGTGGACTAATTACAATGGACCAATTATTCATAAATAATATTTTATATGTTTACAATCTTTTGTTGAATAGAAATGTTTTTTTCTTTTTTTGTCCTAAGTTTGTTAGCATGTCATTCTGGTTCGGTTCCCACCATCTCCCTCCAATAAGTCTTATTTTATTCCACTAGATGTCAGAAAATACTAGAATGTTTTTTTTCCTCTATCACCTTCCATCATAAAATGCCAATCTGAAATGTAGGTGGCACTCAAACGCATTTTAGCCCTTACTGATGTGCTCATCCATAGACATTCAGTCTAATTTTCAGTTCATCCACTATTTCATCTAATATCTCGGCCTCTGAGTGGACTAGAAGCTCAGTCTAGATGTCAAGTCATCGGAGATATTACCCTTTGTGATGAACATTTTATCATCAATAGTCGATAACATTTCCGATGATTTGCTTAGCATGCTTTTCCAGCTGCACCGCATATTTTGTTCTGGACATCTAAGTTATAACATTGGATTATTCACCAAGCAAGCTCACAGACAAGTAAACAATGGCTCATTTTTTAGAGAACTTCCTAAGGTAAAAGCAGATATAAAGTTGGTAGGTATTTGGTGCTTACTGCAGCAGTGATCGAGGCATAAAAGAAACATTTGTATTTGATGTCTTACAGATATCATATTTTTACTTGGTGATTTTTTTGAAAATCTTTCAAACTGTGGTATTAGGGCAACAAAAGAAACTGTACAGTCAACTGTACAGAGAATTTTGTTTGATATATGATTTGTCTATTTAAGCGCTATTTGAAAGACTTTTATATTCATATTATTATTTCTATCATATGACCTCTAGGTGGCGCTGATTTGCAAATTTGCGATTTGCGAATGAATTTTTTCAGGCCTTATTTTGTTATTTTATGTAAGAAATGCAGAAGTTGGTTATCTATGTAAAGTTCAGATTCTAAGCTTTCACACGATACTCCATATGCCTGACTTAGGTATTCAGAGATGTGAACATTTTAAGCATTAACTTTTTTCACGATACAGCACCCCCTTTTGGACCCGCTGATAAGTCCACAAAGTTGAAAAGGTTAAGGCTTGTGACATGTACACATTGCCGTGATATTTTCTAAAACTGCCTGATCAGCCCTGTGTATTAACCATGTACAGATCAATCATGTCTATCTCTGATTTGTTAACCGTATTTAAAATGAAGTGGTGCAAATCAATTAGAATTAAAATTAAACTTAGGTCAACAAACCCTGGCTTTAATCCTTATTGGTGCAACACACCCTATGACTTGGTTTTAAAAGTATATCCAAAGAGAAGAATACTATGTGCATGAAATCAATACACGGCTGTTTAAGAACAGTTACCTTCCACGCCCCGTGTTCAAAGAGTAATCTGCTCCGTTCATCTCCATTCGTCCACTTCCCACCTGGTCCCGGCGAGGACAGGCCAGACCGCTTGGTAATCGAGGTCGGTTACCCAAGTGATGAGCTTGTGGAGGGCGTGTCCCATTGGGGACTCTATCTGAATGGAAGGTAGAGAAAGCAGCAGGGTTCTCCAGCAGAGTGGTTCCACGTTCTGCCATGAGATGAATGTGTGTTTTGTTGTGGCTCCTACCCAGATGAAGGGTGGGTTATTAAAAGCTTTGACTTTGAAAAAAGATCTTCAAAAGATCAAGGATCAAACTTTACTGTCACACCAAATTTAAGGCAATATAAACTAGGGATGCACCGATCCGATACCTGGATCGGTATCGGCTCCAATACTGAAGCTTTTAAATGGATTGTGTATCGGTCCGACGAGCCCGATCCAAATCCAATACTGTGTGTTAGTCATGTTCGTTACTGTCAAGCTAAAAAAAAAATGACATAAAAGAACCATAAAAACACAATTATGTAGTTCATGTGACTCTTGCATTTTATTCAAAGCCACTTGAAGACGTGCGATAGCTCTGTGAATCACAAAAGGCTGTGTTTAATAAGTAAATATATAAAATGCATGCGCAGCTCCAACGCGTCAGTGTATGGCGCTGCTCTGTTTACACACACACGCAGCTATTTTTAGCCTTCACAGCGGTGCATAATATTTGAGCGCTACTCACGAACAACACCTCAGATGTAGATGCTCAAAAGTTCAGTTCACTTATGATATGCATTTAGAATGGCACTGGAGGTGCTTTTTTTTTTTTTTTACCAGAATTTGAATAAGAAGTGAATTAAACTACTGTGAACTTGCCTACAAACAGACACACAGGACTTCCTGGAGAGTTTAGAATATCAAAATAAAAGCGTGAGGGTTTAAAAGTTAAAGGTGCACGATTGAGATATTTTACTATTATAATATATTATTATTATTATTATTATCATCATTTGTTTACAAATCATAATAATATTTAAGTTGAACAGGTTCCAAAAAATAACAATGAAAAGTGAGCTGATACTAAATTGAACAAAAAGATCTGAATCCTTTAAAGTCCAGATACAAGTTGAAAATTTTGCACACACAAAAAAAAAAAAAAAGGCTTCTTTTCTACTGATGACTTATACTGGAATTACTGTTAATTTTGCTGCTGCATTATCCAGTATACTAGTTAAAGTTTTGCTTCATAGGCTATATATTTATATTGAAATAATGTGTAGTTAGAGGTTTGTGTTTCTTTACATATTAAAGAGTACTCCCAATTAGTTCCACACAATAAATGTAAAGATATTCTACACCGATTATGCAAAAAAACACTGGTATCGGATAGGGATTGGTATCGGCCGATACTGAGATTTCCGGTATCAGAAGAGAAAAAGTATCGGCGCATCCCTAATATAAACAAACAGCATTGCTGGCAGTAGCCATACAGATGTCTAGGAAACAAAAAAGTACCTGTTTCGAGGTGCATACTGTCTGACAGTTAAAGGAGAATTGGCCGATTTAAATGTTGGAGAACCAGCGAAACCATTAATGAAAGCAGGGCTGGGAAATGGAGTAACCTGTTGGTGAATAAAGAATACATAAGCCATTACCATTATTAAAAAAAAATAAAAAAATAAAATAAAAATAAAAAAAGAGAAGGACTTCTACACGTGTGAAACAGTCAGGCATCCCTCAATCCAAAGTTGGAAAATATCTCTCCAGAACCCATCTAGAGGTTTTTCGGAGCTAAACAGAAGGGCACGGTACTAACCAGTGTGGGGTCCAGGTAGCTCTGGGTAGCTGACCAGCCCTGAGGGGTAACTAGACGGTACAGTGGGAACTGTTGCTGTGCTCCGTACACAGGTGGGATGTAGTAAGGGGTGTAGCGCTGTTGGATGTTTGAGGACACGTCCACTGGCCGATACCCATTCTTTGGCACAAAGGTATTGACAGCAATGGCCTTGGCCTTTATTCTAGCCTAGAATGGAAACAAGGAGATGGGCGTGAGTGGTAATTTATTGCATCAATTGCCTATATGTATATTCTGTGATGTCACCTAGACCTGTGCAGTAGTGTGCTCTACCTTAATTGTCTTTCCTTGAAAAGTTTTCACCTCTTCTCTGAGATACTGATATGCCTGAAAAAGTTATGTATGCAGAAGCTTAGCAACAGCAAGGCAGGGATATTAAAAAATCCTGAGAATGTAATTTGAGGTGATCAAATCAGGGGCAATAAAAGAGATATTTACCATCTGAGCATCAGCCTCCGATTCAAACGTGATGAACCAGTTGTCGTTGTATGCAAACTCACAATTGATGAATTTGGGCAAGTTATCACTCTTAAAGAGTGCTTCAACTTCCTGTAAAAGCCAAATGACATATAGAACAAAAAATAAACAAAAAAAAAAGGATCATAAACAGAGCATTATGTTGCTACTGATAATGACATGTGTTGGGCATGTCATATACCTCCAGAGGAGTTGCCTCAGGAACCTCTCTGAGAATCACAATACAGCGGTTCTGATTGGGCCGCACTTTCTCTCCACATTTGTCCACTTGGACAAGAGGCAGTGCTGGTGAATGAACAATGCATCAATGTCAGACCAAACCCAGCCCATTTTGAGATTCTAAACAAACAAAATGCCACATTGCAACCCAAAGAACGGTCAGAGTGCCGGATGTTATAACTGTTAAGACTCACTTTTTAGTATGTCTGCAATGAGGTCCACATCCGTGGTGAGTTTCTTGATTTGATTGAGGTTCGCCAAAGTCACTATTGGCACGTATTGATCACTGTCCATTTGCGAAATGAGATACATGTCACTGGCGAGATTCTCCCTGGAAGAGGAAAGAACCTGGTCACCATATATATATATATATATATATATAAATTAAAATAAATAAAAAAAAAAAAAAAAAAAACACCAACACTGATGTCCTTAAAAACAGATGCTGCAAAGAATGTGCATATAAGCCCAATTTTCACAAAGTTTTGATTCTTTAAGCACACCACAGATATTCTTGTGCAAACACTCAACAACTCAAACATTCAATCAAAAACACTAACAAGCCCTTTACACCATAATTAACATAAATTTGCAAAACAGGATTCAATTTTAAATAGTTCAGACAGTGTAACAAAGAATCGATACAAGTTCTGTTCCAAAACCAGTGGTGGGCCGTGCATTTAAAGTCTAGGCCTTCAGTGTGATTCATGCCATTAAGAAAACAGTTTCACAATAAATAACACCCTATGCCTTTGGGCAACATACATTGTCACAGCTAACTAGTAATACCAATTGACATTTTTAAAACACGTCCACGCACGAAAGCCAGAACTAGAAACGACACAATGCTCACGTAAGCC
This sequence comes from Myxocyprinus asiaticus, assembly GCF_019703515.2. Taxonomy (NCBI): domain Eukaryota; kingdom Metazoa; phylum Chordata; class Actinopteri; order Cypriniformes; family Catostomidae; genus Myxocyprinus; species Myxocyprinus asiaticus. Next base: position 11,638,927 of record NC_059384.1, read on the forward strand.
TAATTTTAACTGTAGCATGACTGTTTTGTGAAATGAACGTCTCCCGAACAGACATTCAAAAATTATAATTTTTCATATGAATCCATCAAGGAGGTCTAGAATACCTGGAAAAATCTAATAATATTTGCGATTTAAATGTTGCTTGCAATAAATTTAGTTTCGTCAGGGTACACGGTTATGCTGCGTTCCATTCAAGTTGGATGTGGGATATTCCTACTTGATATCTCCAACCATAAATGCATTCCATTCCCCGATATTCAGAACTGAAATGCTCCCATTAGCTTAGCAGGGGTTTGACTATCATTAGAGATGTCTCCTAGCAATCCAACTGATAAACAATGCTGCAGCACTAGCATTTGTGCTTCAGGTGTACGATTATCAAAAGAGATTATAAATGTATATCACTTGTTTCTGCAGGCGTTTGTTAAACAAGCTTTAACATCATGTAATGTGGAAACAAATTAATTTATCGATATTACTTAAAATGAATGTTTATCACTTACTTTGTATACCTCCCTGAGTGTCGACATGTTTGTGTGACATCATGCCCCTGCATCTCGGCGAAATCGGAGTTGAGAATTTCTGCACGAGCCTACAAGTTGTAATTCTGACTTCAAGATGCATTCCATTGCACTTTTCCTAGTAGGAAGTTGTAAAATCCAACTTTCCGTATGGAACGCAATACTACTTTTCAAAACTTGATCTCCATACACTGAATGTTCAAGCAGCCTAATTTACAAATTTACACTCCTGATGTTGCTATAACAATGCAAAAAGCACTTACAAATTTACATGAAGTGAAAATCAGTCCTCCTTTCATGATTAATAAATTAAGCAATCACACGATCATTTAGAACATCGTGTTTTTAAATCCATAAGGATCTCTTTCTCAACAGCAATACCAGCAGTGATGAGTGCTTTTCATTCTTGAATTACGTACATTACTTAAAGCATGATTGCGTCACTCCAGGCCAGCTAGAAGGCCTCAACCGGGACATATCCTAAAGATCACACCCACCAAGAACAAATAAATAAGTCTGATTGGCTGATGAATCTGACTTTAGTTGCTCATTCTTTTGCATTGTTGAGGGATTCTTAAGAAATTCTGAAGGCCTGAGGGGGTGGAGCTCAAGCTGCTTCTGGCATCTGATTTGTGAAACAGTTGTCACACTTTGGTTGTAAGCATCAAGGAATAAATTCTGACTGGATAAACTTTTCATTTCTCTCTATTTGTTTGTAGATTAAGAGTGGAAAGCGATTAAAAATACATCTGCAAAAAGGTGATTGAGGATGAAAAATATTTATTTATTTGGCATGTTAGGCCAGCAGAGAAGGCTTTGCTGGCCCTGAGAATTCACCACTGTCCAAAAAAAACATTAATCTGCCTAGTAAGATGCTTTTTTTTTTTTAGGCATCCTAGGCCCACTTCCGATGCAAAGGCTGTTCTAGAAGGTAGGTATCTTAATTATGCTGTCTCAGTGATGCATCATTTTGGCCAAAATCTAAGGTATCCTATTTATCCTTCCCTAAGTAGGTGATCCCATTATGCACTGTGATGAGCTGGATGGAAAAATAACTCCAAGATAGCGGACAAAGAGAGAAAAATTTATAAAAAAATAGTTTCATATGATAGAAAATGCATTATTTTACCCCAAATGTGTGCACGCCATGTAGGGATGCTGCAGTTGATCAATCATCTATCGGTATCAGCCAATATTCACGTCCAATGACTTGATCGTAATTTGGCCGATCACATAAACTGATCGCACATGTCGCAAAAGAGGCGAGGCTCCTTTAAGACTTTAGCAACACTGTCATGGTATCAGAGTGTGAGGAATACTGTTGTAAGGCAACAAACTTAATTCAGCAGTTAAGAACGATGCAGTGTACTGTTAATGTGGCGTTTCACGCGTGACAAGCAAAGGGAAACCAGTGCGAGCTGTGAAACATTCCTTATTATCATTCATGGCAGCAGCTTCTCAGTCTCCGCCAGACATGGGCATCTCAGTAATAACATAAGTTACAAGATATGGTGTAATTCAAACATCTTTATTAAATATCTCCTGATTAAACACAATTAACAACAGTAGCACACGTAGAGTCCAGAAACATGTGCTCTCTCAGTTTTCCTCTTGTCTCTTGCTCTCATGAGAGAGCATGTGTTCCCCTCATTAAGGTTCAAACAGCAACAAGTGAAAAATTAACTATTCATACAATCATCCATCTAAACAAAAAGGCAGGGAAGGAATTTATAAATATAATACTTTATACAGTATTAAGATACCATAATATAATGCAGGGGTCGGCAACCTATGGCACGCATGCCAGCATTGGCACATGGAGGGGTAATCATTGGCACACCAGCAACAGCGAGAGAGGAGTAGACCATTTTATTCATATGAATTCCGCACCTGCATTCCAATCTACTTCTTGATGTAATCCTTCCTCATGATCTGCATGTTTCCATGAGCTGAATGGGAGGCTAAACAAAAAGTTAAAATGTGACAAGACTGCGGTATACCCAGACTTGTGCAGCACGTGCAAGCCATTCGCACATCACGAGCTGGCAGCGCTTTACTCTGTTAATCGCGCTAGTAAACGTGCCCGCTTTGCTTCGGTCAGGCTGCACGGATGACAGCCTACATTCCATGTTTCATTTGTTTCTTTTTGCTTTCAGAACAACACGTGATGTAATAAGGAAATCACCACTATTAATCCTTGAGATTTCCAAACCAGCATACAGGTACACCCCATCCTTAAACCATGGTCATATTCAAAATTGCATTAAAAGAAAACACAAACCCACCTACAGCCATTGACCAGGAAAATAAAAAAAATGGCACTCCATGTCAAAAAGGTTGCCAACCCCTGATATAATGTATTAAATATAATGCAAAATAAAATTAAAAATAATAATATGAAATAATGACAATGAATCAATAACCAAAATTGTCACATTATGCTAAAATGCTTTAAAAAAAAAAAAAAAAAACCCACATCAATCTTCACCCTAAACCCCATAATGACAAAACAAAACCAGATTTTTGATATCTTGGCAAATTTATTAAAAAGATAAAACTGAAATATCACATTGACATAAGTATTCAGACCCTTTGCTATGACACTTGAAATTTAGCTCAGGTGCATCCCATTTCACTAGATCATCTTTTAGATGTTTCTGCACTTTGATTGGAGCCCACCTGTGGCAAATTCAATTGATTGGACATGATTTGGAAAGGCACACACCTGTCTATATAAGGTCTCAAAGCTGAAAATGCATATCAGAGCAAAAACCAAGCCATAAGGTCAAAGGAACTGCCTGCAGAACAGGATTGTGTCAAGCCACATATCCGAGGAAGGCTCCAAAATTTTTTTGGATGCATTGAAGGTTCCCAAGACCACAGTGGCCTCCATAATTCTTGCATGGAAGTTTGGAACAACCAGGACTCTTCCTAGAGCTGGCCGCCCGGCCAAACTGAGCAATCGGGGAAGAAGGGCCTTGGTAAGATGTGACCAAGAACACAATGGTCACTCTGGTTGAGCTCCAGAGATCATGTGTGGAGATGGGAGAAACTTGCAGAAGGACAACCATCACTGCAATGCTCCACTGATCTGGGCTTTATGGCAGAGTGGCCAGACGGAAGCCTCTCCTAAGTGCAAGACACATGAATGCGCTTGGAATTTGCAAAAAAGCATCTAAAGGACTCTCAGACTGTGAGAAAGAAGATTCTCTGGTCTGATAAAATGAAGATTGAACCGTTTGGCCTTAATTCCAAGTGTCATGTTTGGAGGAAATCAGGAACCGCTCATCACCTGCGCAATACCATCCCAACAGTGAAGCATAGTGGTGGAGATAGCACCATGCTCTGGGGGCTTTTTTCAGCAGCAGGGACTGGTCAGGGTTGAAGGAAATCTGAACGCAGCAAAATATAGAGATATCATTAATGTAAACCTGGTCCAGAGTGCTCAGGACCTCAGACTGTGCCGAAGGTTCACCTACCAACAGGACAATGACCCTAAGCACACAGCCAAGACAATACAAGAGTTACTTAGGGACAACTCTGTGAATGTCCTTGAGTGGTCCAGACAGAGCCCGGACTTGAACCCATTCGAACATCTCTGGAGAGACCTGAAATTGGCTGTCCACCGACGGTCCCCATACAACCTTACAGAGCTTGAGAGGATCAGCAGAGAAGAATGGCAGAAAATCCCCAAATCCAGGTGTGCAAAGCTTGTCGCATCATACCCAAAAAGACTTGAGGCTGTAAATCGCTGTCAAAGGTGCTTCAACTAAGTACTGAGTTATGGGTCTGAATACTTATATCAATGTGATATCAGTTTTTTCTTGTTAATAAATTTGCAGTCATCAAAAATCTGGTTTTTGCTTTGTCATTATGGGGTATTATTATGGAGTGTAAATTGATGTGGAAAAAAAATACTAAGTTAAAGCATTTTAGAATAAGGCTGCAACATAATGTGAATAAAAATGAAGGGGTCTGAATAATTTCTTAATGTGCTGTATATTTATGCTAATTACAGGGTTCGTACAGATGCTTCAAGTTTAATTCAAGGACTTTAAGCACATTTTTATTTGTTTTCAAGGACTATGCTCGATGTCATTAAAACAAATTATTTTTGTTAATTTTAAATAAAAATATTTTAACCATTCAGTTAATTTATTTTTATAAAACAACGTATTACAAGTGCAACATATCTCAGTGTGCATCTTTACATATTCTCACAGTAACAATTCTTTGTTCATTCATGAAGAAATTGATGTGCAATTGTAGTGTGCTCCCTTAAAATGCACTTTGCTTTCCAACAAAAGTGAACAACTGGGTCTGTAAACAGTAGTCCATATGACTCGTGCTGTGTTCCATGTTTTCTAAAGTCACACTACAGATTTATGTGAGGAACTGACCCAAATAGCAAATGGGTCACTCAAAATTTTGACTTTCCAACTTACAAAATATTGAAATTTTCCATTTAGTTAAATTTTTGCCTATAAACGCTGAGGGTAAACATTTTATAACATGTTAACATAAATATTTACTCAGAAGGACAACTTGGCTGTTGTTCTTTTATTATTTAATTTTGTTTCACGAACGAAGTTAACACTAAGTTAACACTAACGAGGGTTAAATGGGTTACAACACCACATTTTGAGGGTTCAATGGGGTACAACACCAAATATTTGTGTGTGAAAATATTAGTTAAAATGTGAATAACTTTTTAACATGCTGGGGAAAAAAATCACTATGCATATTTAAGCAGCCTCTAAACTTAAATTATTTTCTACAACTTTTTGTATTTAAAAAACAAAAAAACAAAAAAAAATTTGATCAAACCAATGCATGAAATAAATTTTTTAATTAATAATAATTTTGTTTTGCTTTTTGCACACGTTCGGCCTTGCACTAATGCTTTTATTAAAAAATAAGTACAAAATAAATACACATAACATTTCATAGAAGTGGTGTACCAGCTGAAGGGGATAATTTTTTTTTTTTTCAGGCAATTAACAATTTCAAATATATTTTCTAAAAAAATCTGCAAAACAGAGTCAAGCCATTTCATATGATTAAAGGTTAGGTTATAGAATTATACTATGTTTTTTTTTTTTTTTTTCACTATTTGAAAGCTATTTCATGACTAATAGTCAAGGGACATGTTTGTCAACATATTTTGATATTGACCCAAATGTTGTCAGAAATAACCTATTTTGTGAGACACAAAGCTTTCTTTACATAAGGGGGCGGTAAATGGCTCACAAATCTGAATCCTCCATTGATCTGCATTCAAATCATTCCAAATGTTTTACATCTCATAATTGTTTCACTCTGGAGAGTAAATTGTAATTAAAACTGATAGTTGCAAGAATTCATACTTGTTAAATCCACCACAGCAGTTTCTATAAATTATATATTTTTTAAATCCTCCAGTAACAATTGATTGTGATTTGGCAGCATTGTTCAGAATGGGCCAAAGTAACAGGTGCCACGTGACAGCGGCGTCTATGCACTGCCTGCTTCAGCATTGGTCTAGTGGTCTGTCGTCGTGTTTTTCCGAAAATAAATACATTTCATTTATTAAATGATTTAAGCAACATATTTTAAGATTTTCTATAATTCAAGAACTTTAAGCACCTCTTGGTAAAAATGGCTATTTTTAAGGGTTTTCCAGGGCTTAAATTTAAAAAAGCCAAATTCAAGTACTTCAAGCACCTTGTATGAACCCTGTAATTAGAGTGTCGCATTGTTCCTCTTGCATTACCTGTATTGAAATCAGTTGCCAGTCGAGTGTCCAGTACGCTACGTGTGAGAAGTTGCCGCCTAGCATTCCAAATCGCTCTCTTATGAGGATCTATTTCAGTGCTGCCATAGAAGACAGCTGCCTATGTAGGCAGGAGACAGCTCACCAAGTTTTGAAACAGACCAATCATTTTTTTTTTTCATGTCTTGCAAACAACTCAGTTCTAAATTATATATTACAATTGGTCTGGAAGTCACTCCTCCAGATTTAAAGGAGACCTATTATGCCTCTTTTTACAAGATGTAATATAAGTCTCAGGTGTCCCCAGAATGTGTCTGAAGTTTCAGCTCAAAATACCCCACGGATCATTTAAATGCCTCTTTTTGGGTGGAATCAAAAACACAGTTTTCGTGTGTGCCTCTTTAAATGCAAATGAGCTGCTGCTCCCCGCCCCCTTTCCGGAAGAGGGCTGTGCCTTTACAGCTCGTGCTTCGGATACTATAGCAACAACAAATCAGAACCAATATGACTGACACCGTAAATACTGGATTTCAGCCATATATGTATGAGCAACCGTAAATGACACAAAACATAGGCATTTTGAGTTTGTGATAGTGCTTCTTATGTAGAAAATCACTTCCTGCCCTTCATCTGCATTTCACACCACAGCAACGCAGTGACGTGACGTCATGTGTAAACAAGCTATAATGACATAGCTCTGGTCTCCGTGAATACAATCAGAGACAATGGTAACTTTAGCGGCATTAGCTGTGGAATCAGCTAACAAGCACATTCGGAAAGGCAATTTGCAAACATTCACAAAATATAAAGTGCGATACTTACATCTTCAGGATATAAAGTTGGAACATGAACAGTTGATAGTGATCCATGCTTGAGTCAAATTTTTGGAAAATCCTGCTTTATATTGACCCTCATTCACAAAGCAGTCCGGTGTAAAATGATTTGCACAAACATACACAAATTTTGGTATGTTTTGGGGCACATTTTCTTCAAAAACAAAACTTGTCCACTGCGTCTTCAGTGGCTCTGATGCCGGGAGAACATGAAGACACTTATGTTCAATTTAACAGCCAACAACAGAACACTTATGACGCTTACGAATTTGAGACATTACTCTTTTCACTGTAGCTGCTCCAGCGTGAAAGAAATGGCGGACTGTGTGTCGATCACTCAGGGGAGGATCTATGATAACAGGGTGGAGTCCGTCACCAGTCGTGGGCGTGGCTTGCTCCAAAGTGACATAACTTTAGAGCGGATACGAAAACCAGTCATTTTGAGACACTGTTTTTGATTAATAGAAATATAAGAGGAGTGGGTGGACTTTTAACATTGTAGGGTGGTTGTGTACACACACTGCCGACTAACATTTATGTTCAAACACCATGTAAAAGTGAATTTTGCATAACAGGTCCCCTTTAAGGCATCACAGCAGACTTACATTCCACAGACAGAGTTCAAGATTTTGAAAACAAAGCAAAAGGCAAAAACGCCTTGATTCAGGGTCAATGCACCTGGCAAGACCAGCTACAAATCAAGAGGCCGGCTCAATGCGATCAGTTGTGAAGATGCTAGTAATTACCTAGAGAGGCAGAACTCCAGTGTCGCCTTCAGCTGTTCTCGAAGGTCTTCAATTTGGCTGGAGTCGTCATCCAATCCTAAACAAATTAATAAAATGATCAGTTAATTAGAAATGATATCATTAAATTTTTAGCGATCAATTCTGGTGTCTTGCATAGTAAAACTGTAAAACAACTTAAATGAACAGTAAGTTGACAACAGTAAACAAAAGAGAACAAAAAAGTATTACCTTTCATACTGGTGTTCTGGTCTGACACAATGCCTTTTTCGCTGGCTGAGCTTCCAATACACACTGATTCTGGCTGTGCTGCAAATGGCAGTTCTACAGTGGTAGATACCTGCTGTTCCTCATTCCAGTTCCCTTTGTTTTCACTGTTGTTATAACCTACCATGGACAAAAAATAGATCAAAACCTTTCCACACAGATGTGAGTACTGAACAAACATCTGTGTACAATCATTTTCCTTTACTATAGTAGTTCTATGGAGGTTTACCTCCTGAGATGGTGCTTGATGGGTCATCATCGGCTTCTATCCATGACTGTTGAAAATCTGTGCAGGTTGGAGCAGAGGCCTCCAGTTTAGGTATGTAATTGGCCCATGCCTTTGCATTGGGATTGAGGTCGGAGATCTTTGAAGATTCCTTAAAAATGAGAAAATATGGGTTACACATTGTGTGGTTTTTATTAGCCATAATCATAATTCGACCCATCTGTTAGCGTCTACATAAACCAGTGCCTTTAGAAATTACATATCACATTTAATATTCATAGACACAATGGCTCCAAAATATATTTGGACAGTTAATGTATGAATGTCATTGTTGTAGAAACTAGGGATGTGCAAAACTATCCATTTTCATATTGGGCTACCCGAGGTTAATGATAGTGTACAATTAGGCTCCGTTATGTTCACATGACCCCGATCAGACACATTTCAGAGGGATATACGGATGCCAAGCACAGCAATTCAACATGGTAATGAACGGATATTCAACGAATAAATAGGCTAAAAATATAACATCATAATGCACAAAGCTAGCAAAGTAAGAGAAATAAGAAAGGCTCCAACAGAGCTGCACAAAACCGCTTATGCGCATCCTGAATTGCTGTAACAGCAGCACATAAAAGTATTAAGCCTAAAGAATTAGAGACGAAACTTCTTGCAGAGGGTTTTACTGTGCTGACTGCTATTCACTGTTCAGCACAGCAAGCTATCATCATGCAAAAAAGCTCACCAAGAAGTTGCATATCTTAATTTGAAAAATGTGTCTCCCATTAAAACCACCACCACTAAAGATATTCATGTTAGTCGACCCCACTAATTGACAAGGGATGTTCCAGGGTGGTCGACTAATTGTCCAACAACTGACTAGTCAATTAGTCGACTACCAAGGCACATCCCTAGTAGTTAACAATATCAAACCAAGTTGGATTTGCAAACCAATGACATTAGATGTTTTCTCAGAACTAACTTCACTTAGCCAATGTCGTTTTTAGTGGAGGTGTTGTGTGGACAATTAACCCCTTAAATTCAAATAGGTGCCCTACCAGAGTAACCACAGGTGTAGGCAATAACATTCACTTTAGACATGTTCCACTAAGTTTGACAAACAAAGTGTCCACATTTTCTTAATTTTGAGCAGTATGTCTCAATTTAGAATTTAAACCTGAACTTCTTCAAAATAAATGGCACCATTTTTGATATTTTTGTTATCTTATGCAATGACATTCATGCACATGTGACTTAGGCATCCAAATTCTTTTGGGGTCATTGTATTACCAGGCCAAGCAAGCTGGCAGTGTACTCACATGTTCATTTTCACTACAAGTATTCTTCCAGTCCCATAAACAAGATCCTTCAGTCAATAACAGATAAGGGTAGGGTGCTATGAAAGCCATAGAGCTCTGGAAATCCTCTGGCACAACAGATTTAACATCCTGCACAGTCATGTTTGTCTCACAGTCAGTATGGTCCCATGCTGACACCAATGCACATGCCTCCATTTGGTTATTAGAAAACAAGGCATGTGGATCTTCAGCCCACAATGGAAGGCAGTGACTAGTGTCCACATCATCGTTCAACTCTGATTTCCCAAGAAGGTCTGACACCATGTTCAGCATCCCTTGCTCACCTTCCATTTCGTTTATGTGGACCAAGCCCTGAAGGTTTTCCATCAGCATAGGAACTGTGAATTGATCATTGAGAAAATGTATCTCATAAGATGGTGTGGTGGCATAAATGTCAACTTGGTCAGGCTCTACTGGTAAAGGAATTGCCTTATTTACACAAGTGGACTTATCACTCGTGCCATCAACACTGTCTTTCAAACCAGACTGATCAAAGTCAAGGGCTCCAAGCCTGCCAATAGAAGAGTCACGTGTCATAAGTTGAGAACCATGAGGCATGGTAGTCCCAGAGCTCTCAATGGATGCATAATTGCTACCATGGCCTTGTATGGCGCATGACTGTGCCTCTCCAGTTTCAAGTGACAGATTTGCAGTACTCACAAGAGGAATGCAGGAGTGAACAACAGCTCCTCCCATTTGAGAGCCAATCACACACGTGTCTCGAAGGTCTTCGTGCTTCTCAATGCATGTAATTGAACATTTTTGTGTGTCATTGGCTGGCTGTTGTGAAGAAGGGTCCAGAGACCTGCAATAGCTTTCAAATTTCATGCAGGTTGACAATGAAGAGCAATCAAGGATCCCTAATACTGAAGTTTGTACATCACTGCCAGCCAAACAAACAGATTTCAAATGGTCATTGTTTTTATTCCCATCATTCTGGCAATTAGGCGGCTCCAAATTTGGTACAAGTCCCTGTGGTTCAACATTTTGGCAATTAGGCAGCTCCAAATTTGGTACAAGTCCCTGTGGTTCAAGCTCATCTGTTTTGCCATCATCTGCACATAAACAAATCTCTTTCAGTCCCTTATGCTCATCCTCACTGAAGCATTTGGTGGCAATATGAGTCTTCTCGTCATTTTGTAAACAAGTGTCTCCTATTACATTGTCCATGACTTGCTCTTTTGCTGCTGCGGGCAATTCAACTCCCACCTGTATTAAATAACTCAGTGTGATGCTTTCTGGATTTCCATTATTACAAACATTATTGTGTGGTTCATTTTCAACCTGGGTGGTATCGCTCTGAGAGTGATGTTTCTCCACAGGACAGTCAGAACTGCGTACAAGCAGAGTATTTGTGCAAACATCATTAACATCAGAGCTTGTGTTTTTCATAAAACTTGTATTGTGATGATCACCTTCTTGACTGTTTTCTTCTTCACTGTTACCTTTGACTTCCTGCAATTGCTCAATGTTCAAGGTGTCCACAAGAGTGTTTGTGGGCAGCAGAGATGGCATGTCACTTACACACTGTTTAACATTTTCAAACTTTGCATTTGGTTCACAATTCTGTTCCCCATTTGGAAAGTTGCAAGATTGTGACAGAATCCTTGTCTGGTCATTGGGAAAAACCCGGAAAGCGTAGACATCTGTGGTGAAAGTCAATCTCATCTGCTCCTCTTCAACATTAGAAGTTTGGTAGGCATCTACACAAATTCCTTCCATTTCTACATGAGATGGATTCCTGAAACATTGAGGCACATCACTGACCTTGAACATATCAGATTTAGTTGTCTGCCCTTCACTCTGCAATATACTACACTGGCAAGAATTTCGAATGACCTCCTCCTGCATTGACATTTGTCTAGGTTCAACTTCGGTTCTGTGGCAGCCAAGTGATTCTGACAGGCGTTCTACATTATCAGAACCCAAGGGAACTAGACAGCGCTTTAAATTTTCAACTTCTTCAAATGCACCTATACAGGGAAGCCCTTGATTTGCTGTCTCATCAAATTTTTCTGATACAGATGTACTGGCAGCTGTAAGAGTATGTAACAGGTCCTTCTGTGTTTCCTGGTTAACTTTCCCAGTAGTGGCTTTCTTGGAAGCACATTGATCAGATTCCACCATAGCTACTTTAAGGCCTGAATATCTATCCACTCTGCCAAGCAAAGAAATTGAATAATCAGCACTATCGGAGACAATGTCAATATGTGTAAACTCCTCAACATTAAGATGTTCCTCAGAATCCTGTTCAGCTTCGGACTCTGAAATGTTCTCCAGAGGACCATTTAGGTCTTGCGGTGGTCTCAATGTGCATCCATCCAAAATCTTGTTGTGCATGTTTGGTTCAGTGTCATACTTCAAATCTGTGCCCCTGTAACCGGAGCTACCATGAAGCTTTTGCTGATTTTGAAGTAGGTCACCAGGCTCCCCCTGTAACAATGCAAAATCTGTACTTGACTTTGATGTAGACATCAGTCCATTTGGTTCGAGATAATCTGGGGAGGAATGATCAATGGCGACCTCTAGAACAGAAGTAAGATGACTAGCCTCCTCGTGGCCATGCCCTTTCCACATGTTTTCAACCGCACACGTGTTTTCTGTATATTTACAGGGACTGGAAACATTTTCAGATAAAGGGTTTTCATTTTCCTGGGCAGGAAATATTTTTAGAAGATCTGGGAGGCCATGTTCCTCATTTGGAAATGCTATATTTACTGGTAGACCTGAAGACTTTATGCTTCTCTCTAAGGGACTTTGAACTGTTTGTTGTGTTGCTGTAATTTTCTTTAAAGGGTCTGAACCTGATATTCTGTGGTCTCTCAGGAGTAATGAATTATCAAACAAAGGCTTTTCAGAGACAGCTGGTGCACCTGCGTACCTGACTGCGTCAGCCTCTGTAACAGACTGGTGCCCACACTCACTCCCAAGATCCTCCAAATTAATCAAGCAGATGCTGTAGAAACTCTGTTCTTTTTCGAAGCCACGGTCAGTGATTAACAGCTCAGAATTTCCCTCAGAGTCATTCAGCTTAGCTGGGCCCCAGGAGCATTTATTGAGTGTAGAGGTGGCTTGCTTTGTAGTGGACACATGTTTTGATTGTTCCATGTCACTGTGTACATCCCATGATGCTTGTGCTTGTTCTTCTTTTGCAAAAAGAGAGTCATCCAAGTGATGATCCTTTAAAATATGTGGTGGACTGATGCCCCGAGTATCTCGTGCAAGAGTGGACACAGAGATTGCATTTTCGCTCTTGTTCAAAACTCCAGAATGAGACTGCTGACTTTCACAACAACATTTTGCTCTCTTAATGGCATTTTCAGGTATTCTATGTTTAACAGAATCCAGTATTTCCATTTCCTTAATCTGGCAATTGCCTGTACTATGCACACCAATATCCAAAGCCTCATGGATAGGTGGGTCATCGACAGGTGCATCCCAAAATTCTGCCCCTTCCTGTACACTGCTACCTCCCCCTTTAATAAGACTGAGACTCACTGACAAGTTTGTGGTGGAAGCATTACAACAGGCATCCAGAGCAGTGTTCACGGTCCCATTTTGACAAGGCTTGTCTTCGGCTAGATCACCAACTGACCAAGCACTAACCTCTTCTTTAACTGCGGAACTCTCTGGAATGGCTGCCTGAAGAAGACTCATTCTCTCGCCGACAAGGTTAGGATTCAGCTCTTTGCTGAAACAACACCCCATATTTAAATTTGCGAAAGGAGAAATGCCTCCGTTACCCACCGCACAAAAACTTGAGTAGTTCCTCTCACAAGCTCCTCGGAGAGGGAAAGCGAGACAGAGGTGCAGACTATGACTGCAAACCCCCTCCCCCTCCCCAGACCCAAAATAGCACATTTAAATTTATACAAGTGACTCATGTTGGCCCATCACTCAAATGCAGAATCCTTCATATGATTGGTGCTGCAATGGACGCTGTACTTACATTGTATGAATGGGATCAGCTACTTGGCACAGTCCCAAAACAAGAGGGTGGTTCACACAACTCCCTGTTAAGCCTTTTCACAACGCCCTAAGCTGGGCGGGTGTCTCTGCTCTTTCGTTAGCAGGCTTTTATGCCCTAATCACAATGTGATTGCTTGTGAAAACATAACTCTTTCAGAGAGAATAACTGAGAAAACGTGGCTTATACTTTACCAAAAGATCAATCTCTTTCTCCTTTACGTCCTGTGACTGCTGCACCTGTGGCTCCACGATAGTTTTTCCTTCCTGGTCTGAAGTCATGAGCTGTCCAGGTTCTAGCTCCGTACGCAGAGCTCTCCAGACCACCAGTGAACTATAGGTGAAAGGGGAAGAAATTATTAATCTTTATTGATTAACAAATCAATCCAAATGAAAGCATAACCACTTAAGAGTACAAAATGAAAGTTATGTTTTTTTTAAAACATTGAAAGTGACATCAAGGGAGAAAGTCAATATCTGTTTTACTAAACTTAGCTGCCAAAATGACACAAATTCTGTAGAAGTCCAGTAACACTTTATAATAAGATAAAGTGTATTCGTTAACATTAGTTAGCACAATAGTTAACATGAACAATTACAGCATTTACAAACTTAGGTTAATTTCTACACACACCAATACATATTTACCGTGGTACTACAAAGGTATTTTGATAAATTAACATATCAATATTAATAAGTTATTCATGAGACCTAATGCACTAATGTTAACTAATAAAACAATATTGTAAACTGTTACTATAACAAAATAGTTAATTAAAAACAAAACATGCCACCCCAGCAATATCAAGAGCGAAGCTTTATAGTTTTAGCTGCTTAAATTGGAGCCTTCCGAGTTTTTTTTAATTTAAACTGTACAGTAGAGCTGTATCACGTCAATATCATTACTGTGGAAGTATACTGAATGAGCTGACATCAAACACTCAACATGTTCGTGAAATACCAGAAAGCCTTAACTGGTTCCCTATTTGTGCAAGATTGTTGGCAAGACTGCATTCACAAGAAACCTCTTTTAAATTCAGTCATCTAACAATTAAATATATAAATAGTTAAATGCATCTATGGTGTACATTGGAACAGCTACTTGCTTTCTTTGATAAAATGTTATGTGGAATATATTAGGTAAACAGATATCAGTTATTCATACAAATGCAAAGTAAGACTATTAATCCACATGCTTTGTAATAAAGATTTGATGCACGTAGAATCAAGAGATCATGAAACCATTTTACAAACTGCTCATCTGTTTGATCATGCTAAAGTCATATAAACAAAAACCCTACTAAAGCTATTTCATTTCAGTAATGCCAAGTTCTTTCAATCTCAACTCATGGGCGATGTTTACATTGGAAGAGTACACATACATGAAAGCATAGGCATGTAGAACCATAAAACTGCGAAAATAAATGGAACCAACTCTATCCACATGTGCCAAAGCACATGAATGCTGCAGGCCAACCCCACTAACACAACAGACAGCTTTTATAGCTGAACAAGCCAAACTCTTATCATAAAACTCACTTCATACAGCCAGATATCAAACACATACATATCATCTCCAACTACTGACCACAAAGCCTTAAATACAGTCTAACAGGGCATGTAAACAGAATGAGTATGTGTTAGCCTACATGCTAAATACTGGCAAATGGTAGCATGAAGACAGTTAGCTCGACTTGCTAACTTCGAATAGTGAATAAACGCTGCAGCTCTTCGTGCGTGGATAAAATAAACAATATAAACTATACAGAGAAGAAAGGTGTAATAAAATAAGCGTCATAATCATTCGCATACGTTTCCACTCACCTGTATCTGCTCTCCACACACGGGAGACTGCGGGCCCAAACGTCTCACTTCAACGCACGAAACTTAGAAAAACAAATCCGCGCAGGAAACTTTTAAACCACGTCGAAACGCCCGACGCCCTCAAATTACAACCAGCTCCTCGATATCAGGCGTGACAGTCAACTTTAAGGGAATGTTTGGTGAGGTTTAAGAGACTGGCGTTTGTTGTCGAGATGGTAACAACACGAGAGTGAATGTGTGTTATTCTTCAAAACGGCTTGAATCACAGTGCGAGGTATGCGAGAAACTATTACTGTAGGTGCGAGTTATACTGAGATATGATAAGGAACGACACCGCGCTAGAAAGGAGCCACACGCCTCTGCCTTCCTCGTGTATTTGTGTCCGGAGTTCAGCTCCACTCTCTCGGCCAAAACACACCGCGAACTCGCGCCGCTTTATGGAATAGCTCGCCCACTCTCTACTGCGGCGCTTTCAGTAACTCAACGGCTGTAGCTTCTATACGCTATTAGCTACAGTTCAAAGGGCGCTATCAATAGGGGGCGCCAAAACGCACCAAATAGTAAGCGCTGTAAAGTAAAATCTCAATGGGTTAGGGGTTAAAATTGTTAATACATCTTTTTGATGGGTATGGTAATGTACTGATATGTAATGTATTTAAATGTTAAGTTATCTAAACGATTTCTGGTGCATAATATGGGTAAATGTGTAATGAATTCAACGAAATGATCTTGATGTTTTGGGAAAGGTTGTAGCACCACTGCTGCTTCCCTGAGAGATAATGAATGTAACCAATAAGAGACGCCACGGAGCAACACGTGACTCGTGTGTGTTTGAGTGGACGGTCTGGTTCTCATTGAAAGATTCTTTTACCTCGGCTTGATTTTCTGCGGGATTTTTTGGTTGGTCGAGATAGTGTACGGATACTCATAGCGGCCAAAAAGTGTTGCTGATCCAGATTTCTGTTCTCAGATGTTCTTATTGTGTGTAAAAAAAATATTGATCATAAGTTACAGCTATTTTAGAGCCAAACCGCCATCCCAGATATGTTTAACGCACTGAATACATATAAAAGGGCCAAACAAAATCCCTTCCTTGGTCACAGTCCCCAGAATAGTTTTCAACATTGCTGAAACAAACGCAAATTTAATGTCTTTACAAAAAAAATAATTATAAGGATCCTTAATGAAAATAAAAATACTATTTTATTCATGCTCATTCTTCACAGGTATATTTTACATTTAAATACAATAAAGAGTACGAACCCAAAACTGTTTTCTGTTCATACACGGCTTTTATTTTTGCTTTGTGTTATATATCTTATGACCACCAGGAGGCGACCTCAGATCAGTCTCCCATTGCGCCATTTCGTTGCGATAAAAGCCGCCAGATGGCAGTTTAGGATTGCTTCTCGCAGGGAAGGCGCGGTTCTGCTTCAGGTCTAAATTACAATATAAAAATAAACTATTTAGTTAATGATTCGCGCCTTTTATTACTGACGCGTGTCCCGGATGACCCTCTTTTAGCGGCAGAGGTGAGTTTGTGCGAGTTTTGCAACAATTTCTGAATCTTTCTGTGGGGCGCGCGCTCACTGCGTAAACCGAGCTTGCATTAAAGATGGAGGACATGCGAGAGGGAGTGCGTGTATGTATGTGTGTGTGCGTGCAGAGGGGGATGGGATCAATTCTCAGAGGACAGTGAGTGTGCGTGCCCCCTGTCCTTGGTGGCACTGTCTTCCCTCACACTTATGGCTATATTATCTTAATAAGCTGAGAAGCGAATGATTTGGTGTGTTATTGTAGAGATGACTGTGACGTTATGTCTTCCTGCCGCCATGCGCGCAGACAGGCGCGCGAGACTCTAAACTGCTGTTGTTCTTTGACTGATGATGCGCTCGTGCAGATTGGAGCTCGTTTGAATTGTAAAGTCTAGTTTAATCCCCAACAGTCACATTTCCCTAGTTTCCTACACCTTCGCGAGTTGTCAGTAATTACATGAAGTTCTGAAGGATTTATGACATGGAGGTTGGTATTGGCAAAGTAATTTAAGTCAGTAAAGTTAAACAGCTCCACATCTTTGTCCAAAACATATATTCAAAACTCAGTTAAACTAACATGTAAAACATGAGAAGAAACTGAGTGGAACAGTATAGAATGTGCCAAGTTTTACTCACGGAGTTTAGTCATTCAAAGTCAGTTTTGCGAGACCTCCAAATTTAGCGGGTAGTTTACTTGATGGAGGTTTTTTTTTTTCTTTTCTTTCGTAAGCATAGGAGGAGTTTAGACACTTGGGAGTTCATACCAGTTCATTCAGTGTCTTGTAAATGCTCACTAAACTCTGAGGTGAACGTGTAGTCACCATATATTTTCAACGTGTAGTCATTTAGGCTATTAATATAGACAACAAAATTATGGTTATGGTTATTTCAATTGTTGAATGAAACAACAGTGCTCACAGACCACGTGAGAATTAAAAGGGATAGTTCAACCTAAAATTATAATTCTGTCATCATTTACTCACACTCATGTTGTTCCAAACCCGTATGACTTCCCTTTCTTCCATGGAACACAAAAGGAGATGTTTGGCAGAGTGAAGTCAGTCACCATTCACTTTCATTGTATGAAATAAAGATTCAATGACAGTGAGTGTAGACTGAGGCTGTCACTCCCTAACATTCTGCCTAACGTCATCTTTTGAGTTTGACAGAAGAAAGTTATACAGGTTTGGAACAACACAAGGGTAACCAATTTTGGTGAACATCCCCTTTAATGGGTCAGTGAAGTAACGTACCTGTTTGTAAAAATTCAACTTTAGGATTTATAAAACTAATCAATCTGTGTCACAGATGGTCAGTTCCTCAATCCAGACTGAATGAATATGACGTATGGTGCTGATAATACACTGCCTGGCCAAAAAAAGAAAGAAAGAAAGAAAGAAAGAAAGAAAAGTTGCCGTTTAGATTTAAATGAGCAGACATTTAAGAGCCTTTGATTAGATCATTATTGCAGTGATTAATATGTTTCAACTGGTAACCCTAACTGATGCAGTGTGTAGCTTCTATTTTGTTAAACAACCATGTCGGAAGACGTATCCCGTGGTCGTGGAAAAGTTGTTACTGTGTTTCACAAGGGGCAAATTATTGGCCTGCATCAAGCAATTAAACAACTAAGGAGATTGCTGAAATCACTGGAATTGGGTTAAGAACTGCCCAACACATTATTAAAACCTGAATGGATAGTGGTGAACCGTCAGCTTCACAGAAGAAATGTGGTTGGAAAAAATCTTGAATGATCGTGATCGGAGATCACTAAAACGCTTGAAGTCACATCGTAAAAAATCGACAGTAGAACTCACGGCTATGTTAAACAGTAAAAGAGAATTTCCACACACATAATGCGACGAGCACTTACAGGATTGGGACTAAACAGCTGTGTGCCCACAAGAAAGAAACTTGTTATTGAGGCTAATCAGAAAAAAATTATTTCAGTTTGCTAGGGAGCATTAAGATTGGACTGTGGAGCAATGGAAAAAGGTCATGTGATCTGATGAGTCCAGATTTACCCTATTCCAAAGCGATGGGCACGTCAGGGTAAGACGGGAAGGGCATGAAGCGATGCACCCGTCATGCATAGTGCTCACTGTACAAGCCTCTGGAGGCAGTGTTATGATCTGGGGTTGCTTCAGTTGGTCAGGTCTAGGCTCAGCAACATTATGCAGCAATAAAATGAAGTCAGCTGACTACCTGAATGTACTGAATGACCAGGTTATCCCATCAATGGATTTTTTCTTCCCTGATGGCACAGGCATATTCCAGGACGACAATGCCATGATTCATCGGCTCAAATTGTGAAAGAGTGGTTCAGGGAGCATGAAGAATCATTTTCTCAGTCCTGACCAGAAACCCATTTAAAGTCTTTGGGATGTGCTGGAGAAGACTTTAGGGATTGGTTCGACTCTCCTGTCATCAATACAAGATCTTGGCCAAAAGTCAATGCAACTGTGGCCGGAAATAAATGTTGTGACGTTGCATAAGATTGTCGAAACAATGCCACAACGAATGCCTGCCGTAATCAAAGCTAAAGGCGGTCCAACGAAATATTAGAGTATGTGAGTTTTTTTTTTTGGCCAGGCAGTGCATGTTTGCCCAATTAAAGGAATAGTTCACCCAAAAATGAAAATTATCTCATAGTTTACTCATCCTCATGCCATCCCAGATGTGTATAACGTCTGAAGAACACATGCATAGATTTTTAGAAGAATATTTCAGCTCTGTAGGTCCATACAATGCAAGTGAATGGTGACCAAAACTTTGAAGCTCCAAAAAGCACAAACCTATTCTTATACAAAACTGATTAGATCACTTCACAGGACATGGAATAAACCACTGGAGTCATATGGATTACTTTTATGCTGACTTTATGTGCTTTGTGGAGTTTTGGTCACCATACACTTGCATTGTATGACCTACAGAGCTGAGATATTCTTCTAAAACTCTTCGTTTGTGTTCAGCTGATGAAAGTCATACACATCTGGGATGACATGAGGGTGAGTAAATGATGAGAGAATTTTCATTTTTGGTTGAACTATTTAAGGTTTTGATTCATTTGCATAGCTCAAACTATATGTTTAAACCCACATCCTTTAAAATGTCACTTAAAATGTATATAGCGCACTGGTATACACCATTTGTTTTAAATTAGTCTGCTTTTTAGAGGTGAGATGTTGGCAGGTGTCTGTGAATTCAGATCTTGGCACAGTAAGCACTAAAACAAACTATCCAACTGTTTGTGCAGTTTCAGAGTGTTGATTCAGCATTAAACCATGATAGTGCAGCACTATAATTTATTTTTAATAGAAAGGAATTGGCCATTCTCGACAGAGATGCATAGAAATACTGCTACATGAGAAAAGAAAGATGTTGAAATTCACCTGCAATGCTGTATTTGTTCAGAAATGTTGGTGTATATTTATGCATAGCCTACTGTTTACATACATTAACTAGATTGTTTGTATAGATTGGATATTTTATGTTAGTTAATCAACTTAACCTGTAGCACTCTCTCATCTGAGTGGAAAACCCAGCTATATTCCCTAGTAATTTTCAAAAGTCTTATTTGGTTTGTATACCTGTCCTATGCAATTTTAAAAGATACTGTTTGTATTGCTTTTCAGTAATCCTTACATTTAGGCCTACATTTATTAATTTTGCAGAAGTGAGTAGCAGTACAACAAAAGTGATTATTCATAAAAAGAAAATTCAACAATGGGATGAGATGGGGGCCTGAGTAGCTCAGCGCATAAAGACGCTGACTACCACCCCTGGAGTTGCAAGGTCAAATCCAGGGTATGCTGAGTGACTCCAGCCAGGTCTCCTAAGCAACCAAATTGGCCCGGTTGCTAGACAGGGTAGAGTCACATGGGGTAACCTCCTCGTGGTCGCTATAATGTGGTTCTTGCTCTCGGTGGGGCACATGGTGAGTTGTGCGTGGATGCCGCGGAGAATAGCGTGAGCCTCCACATGCGCTATGTCTCCGTGGTAATGCGCTCAACAAGCCACGTGATAAGATGCGCGGATTGATGGTCTCAGACGCGGAGGCAACTGAGATTCGTCCTCCGCCACCCGGATTGAGAATTTAGCATTGGGAATTGGGCATTCCAAAATTGGGGAGAGGAAATAAAACAAAAAAAACAATGGGATGAGACAATGCTGCAAAGTAGGGATGCACCGATCTGATACCTGGATCAGTATCAGCTCCGATACTGAAGCTTTTAGACGGACCGGGTATCGTCCGAGTCATTCATGTGACTCGTGCATTTTATTCAAAGCCACTTGAAGACGTGCGATAGCTCTGTGAATCACAAAAGGCTGTGTTTACTAAGTAAATATATAGTATGCACAGCGCCAGCGCGTTAGTGAATGGTGCTGCTCTGTTGACACAAACTCGCACACAGGCTGGTGATGCACTCGTGGCGATTTTTTTGCCTTCACAGCGGTGCTACTCAAGAACAACATCTCAGATGTAGATGCTCAATAGTTCGGTTCACTTATAATATGGATTTAGAACAGCACCGGAGGTGCATTTTACCAGAATTTGAATAAGAAGTGAATTAAACTTCTGTGAACTTGCCTACAAACAGACACAGTTCAGAATGTCAAAATAAAAGCGTGAGGGTTTAAAAAGTGCACTATTTAAATATATTACTGTTGTATTTAAAATTAAAAGTCAATAATATTAATAATAATTTATTATTATTGTCATCATTAGTATTTGTTTACAATTTATAACAATATTTAAGTTGAATGGGTTCCAAAAAATAACTGTGTGAATGAAAAGTGGACTGATGTCTTACAACTAAATCTGAATCTGAATCCGAGATCTGAATCCTTTAAAGTCCAGATGCAAGTTGAAAAATTTTTTTGGGAAAAAAAGGCAAAAATAAAACACTGGTTTATTTTCTACTGAAGACTTGAAGACTGGAATTACTGTTAATTTTGCTGCTACATTATCCAGTATACTAGTTAATAATAAAGTGTTTCTTAATAAGCAATACATTTATATTGAAATAATGTGTAGTGAGAGGTTTGTGTTTCTTTACATATTAAAGAGTACTCCCAATTAGTTCCACACAGTAATGTAAAGATATTCTAAACTAATTATGCAAAAACAACAACACTGGTATCGGCTTGGGATCGGTATCAGCCGATAATCAGATTTCCGATATCGGAATCGGAACGGAAGAGAAAAAGTAGTATCGGTGTATCCCTACTGCAGAGTTTGAAAGTTAGCCAGAAAGGTACAGGCCCCTAACTTTTTTTTGACCCGAGACTATTGTGGTCAATTTTTGAGAGTCGATCTATGTTGTTTGAAGAAACCCACATTAATAGATTTGGACACTTTAGCATTTGATATGCATTCTGTTTTCGCACATCACACAACCCAAACTTTAGTAATGCCTTGAAAAATACAATCAATCTGGGGTTAGTTTATAGCAATAATCCAATATATTATTGAATTTAACATAGAAGTGCATTAGTCTTATTGTTGGTAAGTGTTTCTGTTTGTACTGTTGCCAGAGACATGATGGCTTTTTATTACATCAAATGAAGTCTGTGGTTTGTAATTGTCTTGTCTTATTCAAGGGAGACTTAGTCAGCAAAATGTAAATTGGTTGATTTCATAGTGGATTAGGGTTTTCTATTGTGTTGTCTGTTGTGACCATAAAAGTTTGGTCTTTTCAGGAAACAATTTAGTAATTTTGTAAAAAAATTTCTGTTTCTGCCCTGCCTTGTAAGTCAGTTCCTTGGCGAGCTTCAGCCCAAATGTGTGGATTTCCTTATGCCTCGCCTTTTGTAGTGTGATCTTCAGTGTACGGCGGAAATCCCATATTAAGGACAGCTGCAGTTGGTGTTGGCTCTGTCTCTCTGGAGAACTTTTACAAGGAGAAAATCTCTCCTTACTACATTCTACAGGTCCAGATATCATCGTTTTTGCATTATTTAGTGTTCATTTATCTGTGTGTGTTACACTAAAGGTCAAAAGGTAACCATTTGTTGCAGGAACTGCTAATACCATATTCCCCCTGTTGTGTAATAAGCCTGTATTATGAAATTACCTTTAAAAATGAATGTTTTCATTTAGAAATGCAACTACAAGTGAAAATTCTTGAAACAAGAAAATTAAATTATGCTTACAAAGCCTTATGTTGTAGTATTATGCCCTCTCTTGAGTGCCGCTGTTTTTAGTAAGTAATTTAGATGCATGACATGTATTCCAGAAGGCCGTTGTTGCTATGGAAACAACCTCACTGTCGGTCATATGCTCTTATCCGGGGCTTTTATTGGCTGTGTTGCTGAGATCAATGAGTGTTGCTTCAAGAGATAAGAAAAATATTGTGCTTCACCTGTGAGATGAATAGTTTTAATTACAGAAGTGGATGAGAAGTTGTAAAATAGCGTTGTGTGAGTGGCATTTTTAAAGTATTGTAAGTATTGTGCTTTAGGCAAGCATGCTACTATTGCTCATACTTTGGGTTAGGGTATTGGAAAAAAGTATTAAACTTCAGAATGTAATGCGTCCCACACAGTTTGTGCTAAAAACATGAATGATACCTCAAGATGTGCTGCTTGTTAAGAAGAAGGATGCAATTACTTATGGCTGGGTATCTACAGATTTCTCGATTTGATTAGATTCTGATTTTAATTTGATTCTGATTCATTAGGGTATATTTCAGTTATAATGTCTGTTTTGCAGACATATGAAATACATTTTCTATCAGCTAATGCAGTAAATTATACAGGGAACCTTATAACGTGGTCCATTACGAAAATATTAGGGCTGTCAATCAATTAGTATTTTAATGTAATTAATTACATGATGTGCTGATTAATCACATAGGCTACCAATATTTGCTGAGAAAGTCCTCCAAATAAAGGTAATTTAGAATAATTAAAATATTGATAAATATATAGGCCTAGTAAGTATTATAATTCAAATACATCATATTGTGGCAACAGACAAATAAAGCATTTTAGACTATACAAAAAGTGACTTTAAAAGTGAAAATATTGTTTATTTTATTTCTATATAATTTAACATAACCCTATTATTGGCCTACTTTGCTCTATTTTAAATTGTTGGTCTATGTACTCATGCATCAGATGGACACTTTTGGAACGTGTTACTTTGGTTGCATCACATCGTATTAGTTTTTCAGCACCAGTCATAAGTGCTGTGATTTTAGGACACTGTGTCAAGTTAAACGTAGTTTGAAACTTTGAAAAACCTGTCTCAAGATCCCTGAATTCTGTTGTGCTCTGTCAAACTGTTATTTTGAGCAAGAACGCATCATCTTTGGAACGCTGACTGCCTTCTACCGCATCAAGGTGGTACATAAAGCTGGAATTGCTCCGATGGTAGGAACTTTCCATACTATGGAATTTACGTAGAGGTCAGGGGCATAATTAATTGCATAAATGTTTTTAGCACGCTATTTTTCATATAATTAACTGCATTACATTAAACGCATTAAATCAACAGCCCCAGAAAATATACATTTTGAAGAAGAAAAAAACAACTACGCCCAAACATTCAATTACTATATATTTAACAGATAATAATCTTCACAACCAAAATGGAAGTAAACATTAAAGTAAAAGATCGATCTTGGGATTTTAAGAATCGATTTTGAGATCATTCAAATAAAAATCGCGATTAATTGGAAAATCATTATTTTCATCCAGCCTTGGCTTTTTTTTTTTTTTACTTGGGCCTGGAAGCAACCACATAGTAATGCCCTTGTAACTGCATAGCAACATGCTTAAAACCACTCCGAACCCTGCAAAACATGCTAGCATAGAGGCAAGCACCGCTCGCTTAAAAAAAAAAAAAAAAAAAAAGAATTATGTAATTTGTACTTTTAAACTGGTATGATGAATTCCAAATGAATCCATGTATGAGATGTCTTTATCTGAAAGATTAGTTTGCACATTGAGAAATCTTGGAGTGTATCGATGATAAGTTTGTATGCTTATTAAAGGTTCTTCTGTTTTCACCTCTATTTACATTATGTGCTTGTTAACAAAATAAACCCTACACCAAAAGTTTCTTAGCAGAGGACAGAGGTGTAGTAGATTGGAGTACATGGCCTACTTGACTAGACACACTGTAAAAAAATAAATAAAAAAAATATGGCGAACATGTTTCAGGCTTTATGGGATGTAATTTTGATGCCTGTATATTTTACGGTTAATTAACGTTTATTAAATGATATAAACTTGATACACTAACGTTCTGGAACTATAAAAATCTGCTTTTCACTTTATAATGTATTGTTGATCACTGTAATAATTGCAGAAAGGCACATGACAATGTTAATCAATAGTGGCCCTTCCTGGAGCAATGACCAATAAACATATAGAGACAGTGCATAGTGTGAATCAGACAAACACAAAAAACCATCAGGGTTACACATTTTAAAAATAATGCAATAAACATTAACTAAACTAGATCAAATATAACATGGAACACTCCAAAGTACATACATTATATTAAAAATAAGAATAAATATAACTATTCCCATAAAATATAATGAAAGGTATTGGTAACGCAGGGAATTCTGTGAACACCTGATTATTGTTTTACTGTAAATCTAACAATAATTTACCATAAAAAGTTAATGTACTCTCTTGTTAAACATAATATACATTTTTACCATTAGTTGTAAAAAGTATAATTTTACTGTATAAAAAATCAAAACAATTTATTACAACATTTTACCGTAAAATTACATCTTGTTAAATTTATTATATTTTTACCGTATATTTTAAGGTAACTATGCATTAACCAATTAACATTTTTTACTGTAGAATTTTTACAGTTTTACAGTTAAAAATATGGAAACATTTTTACAGTGATGTACACTAAATAATATTTCTTTAACATGTAGGCTAGTGCAGAATGTTTTATTGTGTAATCATTTACCAGCTAATTCTAATTAGCTATGATTGGCATGTAAGTAGGGCTGGGCGATTAATCTAATTTTATTTTAAATTACAATTTTTGCTTCCAACGATTATGAAAACAAGATAATCGAGATACAGTTGAAGTCAGAAGTTTACATACACCTTAGCCAAATACATTTAAACTCAGTTTTTCACAATTCCTGACATTTAATCGTAGAAAGACCTGTCTTGGGTCATTTAGGATCACTACTTTATTTTAAGAATGTGAAATATCAGAATAATAGCAGAGAGAATGATTTATTTCAGCTTTTATTTCTTTCATCACTTTGCAAACTGTAGTCTGGCTTTTTTTTTATTTTTATTTATTTTTTTGGAAGCAGTGGCTTCTTCCTTGCTGAGCAGCCTTTCAAGTTATGCCGATATAGGACTCATTTTACTGTGGATATAGTTACTTGTTTTCCTATTTCCTTCAGCATCTTCACAAGGTCCTTTGCTGTTGTTCTGGGATTGATTTGCACTTTTCGCACCAAACTACGTTCATCTCTAGAAGACAGAATGTGTCTCCTTCCTGAACGATATGATGGCTGCGTGGTCCCATGGTGTTTATACTTGTGTACTATTGTTTGTACAGATGAATGTGGTACCTTCAGGCATTTGGGAATTGCTCCCTAGGACGAACCAGACTTGTGGAGGTCCACAATTGTTTTTCTGAGGTCTTGGCTGATTTCTTCTGATTTTCCCATGATGTCAAGCAAAGAGGCACTGAGTTTGAAGGTAGGCCTTAAAATACATCCACAGGTACATCTCCAATTGACTCCAATTAGCCTATCAGAAGCTAATTGACTATTTGCCTAAAGGCTTGACATCCTTTCTGGAATTTTCCAAGCTGCTTAAAGGCACAGTTACTTAGTGTATGTAAACTTCTGGACCCACTGGAATTGTGATATAGTCAATTAAAAGTGAAACAATCTGTCTGTAAACAGTTGTTGGAAAAATTACTCATGTCATGCACAAAGTAGATGTCCTAAACTACTTACATGAATATGAAACCTGTGGAGTGGTTAGAAAATTAGTTTTAATGACTTCAACCTAAGTGTATGTAAACTTCTGACTTCAACTGTAAAACGATTATTGTGCCGTATTCCGTTTCCCAATGAAACACCCCGGTGTTATATCTTTAAAGCATCCTTTATTAAAGGTAAAATAATAAGGAAGCGGGTTATGAAAATAACTGGCCTTTCTCTGTGCGGTTAGCGCCACGTCTTTGAGTTGCGTGAAGTGACTGGGGGAGAGATTGAATCTTCTCCCGGCTGATGCTAACTCTGGCACGGGGACGCTTGTCACTCGCACGCGTTTGCTGCAGCTAGATAATAACGTGATGGCTCGCGACGTAGTGAATCATAATATATGTGTCACATTCACTGTGTGTATCTTCTGAAGAAAATTGTCGATACGCAGCTCTATTAAGAGAAAGCTAGTTTTTTTTTTTTTGTGAGTTAAAGATGGATCGAAGTGAACAAAGGTGAGAAAGTGATAGTCTTTTTTTTGGCTTATTTTCCAGAATAATATCTAAAACTCCTTTAAAACAACGTACATTTACTTTAGAAGCTATACTGCAGAAGAAAATATTGCTATCGGAGAATTTTGAATACAGTAGTTAATCAGGGCTCGACATTAACGCTTGTCTGGGACAAGTGTTTTTTTTTTTTTTTTTTTTTGAAGGGGCAAGTGAAAGAAGTTTACTTACCCGACCGACAAGCAGACTGATTAAAACATCAATAACAAAAAAATAACCAGCTATATTGATTGACAGGCGGGGGGGGGGGGGGTGGGTGTGTGTGTGCGCGCACGTGCGCGCGCTGAACATGCGCATGTGTTCTGAAAATGCTCATGCCAATGCACACCTGAACGGTCAAATACATTTCAAAATTCCGCCGAAATGCCCGTCTTGGTGAGGTATTCATGTAAACACAGAGAGTGATGTCTAAAGTGAACGAAAACAGTGGTGAAAAAAGTGGATTTGTAGTAAAATGTTGCACTTGTAAGTATAAATGTAAGCTGACCACTCCAGCCAGGTCTCCTAAGCAACTGGGCCAATTTATTTGGACCACGGCTTGTGTTGCTTTACCAGCAGCTCGGCGGCAACATTTGGCGGTGCTGAGGCAGCCGGTGTGGGGTTTTTAGCCGGGCGCTGGACGAGCCAGTTGTGATAAAGTACTGCTCCATTTTTAGCATAAAATGCCCCATAGCCTGTGATTGTTGCCGAGTAATTCTCAGCAATTCTTTTCACAGAGCTTCTGAAAAGGCCGGCTGCAGACACCAGAGCATCAAATAGAGCAGCTTTTCCCACGTCACGCAGCCAGCTGTGACGATCCAAAAACACCAGGTTGCTCATTGACTTGCGGTGACTTTAATGGCTCACAGCGCTAAGTCCGTAGCGGAGCCCTTTGAACATCTCTGGATCGTAGCCTTGCTCGTCCATTTGTTTGAGGAGCTTAGCTTGGAAAACTTGGAGCACCATCATCGCGTGAAGTGCGTTAGCAGGCAATGTCAAGTGTACTGAGTCATAAGGGAATGAGAAAACACTCACTGCTCTTGACTGGGTAGTTTTAAAAAGTATTAATGTATTATAAACATAGAGTGAAGACCAGTAGTATGTTGCATTTCATTCATTGCACATAGCTACTGCTGTTAAAAACTTTTAAAGCTATTAAAAACTATAAAAAAGCTATTATTTTTTTGTTCTATTATTTTTATTTTTTTATCTATTTCTATTCATTGCTGTTTTTTGTTATTTTATTACTGACTGTTTTCTAGTCTTGAATAATTACTTAAGAACTTGAAACATCTTCTTCCATAATTAACATATTAACTAGTGATATTTATTGTGGTATTGAAGCTAGTATTGAGAATTGACAAATTTCACTACTGAATACAATTTTGGTATTGTGATTAATGTATAGTCTTTATTGTACATGGTAGATCTTGCTGCAATAACATGAGGGAAAAAGTAGATCTCATTCCATAGAAGTGTGAGCACCCCTGCTGTAAATGATGGTGATGAAGGCTTTTCTTTATTTGACTACCATATGTAATATAAAATAATTATCATATGACAATAGCCGCCTCCTCTTCCCAGTGCAGTTTACATTTAATGTTCAAGGAAATCCACTGTTAAAAAGACAATATTTGTAAAAAATTCAGTAAATGCATGATGTTCCCAAAATTGAGTAATCGTGATTTTAAGATTTACCAAAATAATCGTGATTATGATTTTTGCCATAATCGAGCAGCCCTACATGTAAGCCCTTCCCATTTTCAAACAATGTAAGAATTTAAACCAATTCAGTTAACCAAAAAGATGTGGGGGAATGATCCGCTCCTCCATCTTGTCATCGTCACCCCGCTTCTTAGGGACGCCCTTCAGCCAGGCTCACGACGGGAGTTGGGCAGGAGAGCGAGAAGAGGTGCATAATTAATAAGCTTTGTTCTAACAGCAGTGAATGAAGCATACCTGATGTGAATAATGCATCATCACCACTGTCTTTAAAATGCAGAGCGCACTTCTTGGGGAGCCGGCTTCAAATCTCCATGTGTGCACACACTGGCATCCTCGCACTCCCAGGACCAGAGCTGGGAGGGTTTGGACAAGTTGGATGCGCCGCTTGACCCGCTCCTCGGACCCCCTGACAGATTAAATATGTCGCCGGGGGAGAACAGCACACGTCACGGCCGATGTGCTAGAGGCCGGGCCACCTTCCCCTCTCACCTGCCGTGGGCCTGGGAAGTCAGGCCGCCAAGGACGCCGCTGCCTCTTGCGCCGTGGACCTTGGGGGGGAGCATGTGTGGCCGACGGACCCAACTCATGCCTGGGCCATTCCATAGACCTTCACAGAGCCCCGTCTCACCACGAGGATGCCAGATTCCCCTTTGTTATGAACACTATTCCCCCTGGACACTTATTTTTCCCCTTTTATGGACATTTTACTTTTATTATTTCCAATAAATGCCTCTCAGAGGCTTGATGCCACACCCACTGTGTCTGTCTCTTGCTCACCCTGCCACAAAGATCTTAAAGATAAATTTACCATTGTTCTTTAATATCACAAAGCTAAAGACTCAGATGTTGATGCTCTGTCACACTATGTCCCACTCACTTGAAAAGACCTTGATTACGCTGATGTCTTATGACAGATTTTGATCTACAAAACATTGAGCTTTATTTCAAATCAGAGATGGGATTAAGCATCTGAAAGACAAAGTGATAGGAGTGCTTCTTATCTCACTTTCTCTCAGGGCAGTTGTCAAGCTATGATCGTTAGGGACTGCTGACTGTCCTCAGTGAGTGTGTTTATGAGATGAACAGATGTAGAGAGGTAAAAGTTTCACTAATCCACTCTGAATTACCCAGGATAAAGAATCTGTGCTCCTAAATCAGCCATAGGCTAGTGTTAGATATGATTGGTAAATATCAAAGATAATAAAAATATAACGTGGGGTCTAAATGTCCGAGACCACTAGTGAAAATACTTATTTTTTTTTGCAATTTTCAAACGTAATAAAAGTGTTCATAATAAATTATATTCTCAGCAAAATAAAGTGAAATGTGAGTGAAGTGAAAAATGAACATGTCAGTTTTTTTATAATTTTGTATTGTCCCCAAGTGCTTTAATGGCAGCATGCACTCAAGCTGGCATGGACAAGTTTGTGCAAAACCTGATGATCCATGTTATCCCAGCAGGATTTGTAGGGATGCTCCGATCAGGATTTTTACAGCCAGTACCGATTACAGATTTTCTTGTCATGTAATCGTCCAATGCCATTCATTAAACTTTTATCAGGAGCTCTATGATAAATGTCTATATTGGGCGAATTCCAGTCAAAATTGATCATCCCTATGCCTTACTCATTACAAAGGGAAAAAGTTATTGATGTGGTCTCTCCATAGAGAGCATGGCATTACAGTTTGAATGTACCCTTCACTAAAGGTTTTGTAAAAGGGCCCTCTGTGAAAAAATAAACTTTCTTACTTTTGTTTGGAACAACTCTTCGAGTGGCGTCCCCTTTCCGAAGTGCACTTCGAGGGCGCAAAAATGACATTTGGAAAATGCCCATTATATATTTCTTGTCACTGTTAACTGAATTTCCCTGCTGGTTAAACAACAGTTGTTGCTTTTTTTGCTGAGAAAATAAGAAAATACTGTCGATTGGTTAATTGATAATCAACTAATTATTTGCAAATTTTTAAATGAAAGTTTTTGTAATAAGCCTTAAAATAAGTAGGCTGACACAAAATATTCTCTATATAAGAATAGATAGCCCAGAAAGAACCAGACTTCGTGTCAAACTGAAGTTAATTCGATAACCTATAGGTGCAATTAAACTAAATGTGACATTTCTGGTAATTTATTCATTGTCACTATTTCATGTAATTATTGTTATTCATTTTATTATTTACATTTTATTATGTACTATTTATTGCATCATATTATAGTATCTAAATATTGTATATAGAATTATTTTATTTGTAAATGTTCCCTGCCTTTCATTTTGTTAGATATTGGAAATATTTGTTCCTCTTTGACTTGTACCCGCTGGAGCTTTAATGAGGGAACCACATGCTCTCTCGTGAGGCAAGAGATGAGAGAGCGGGAAAACAGTGTGGACTCAAAAGGTGCTACTGTTAAAGACCCTGTGAAATCAAAATAAAAAAGTTTTGCTGCTTTTAGTCTATATTTATTAGCATTTGTTAAAAAGGTTTTTTTTTTTTTTTTTCTCCCCAATTTGGAATTCCCAATGTGCTTTTAAGTCCTAGTGGTGGCATAGTGACTCGCCTCAATCCCTCATGAGAGGGATGACGTAAGGTCACGTGGAGGAGGAGTCAGGAAGCGCGTCATTGTTTACATTTTATTATTATTATTTAGAAATTTATTTTTTATTTTGTTTTGAAATTTGTTTTGGACTGTTTTGGTTTGTGAACTGCGCTTGGTCTGTGCTCTGCAAGTTTTTATTGTAAACAATGACTCGCTTCCTGTCTCCTCCTCCACGTGACGCATGACCTTACCAACGAGCTTGCGCACTCATGAGAGGGATGACATGTCACAGAGATGTATGGATGTATTTGTAGTTAAAAAGTATATAAGTATTGTTTTGTTTCTAAAAATAATATATTGTTTGGGTTCAGAAGAACTTTATTTGTCATTGTGGATTATTTTAATGCACTCTAAATATGCATTTTGGTCCGTCAAAAAATGGAGTACATTCACTTGCATTGTTTAGAGGAGGAGGCCTGAAATGAAATCCTAAAAGTCTTAAATTCTGTTTTGATGAAAGAAACTCAGATACATCTTGGATGTCCTGAGGGTGAGTAAATTATCAGCAAATTTTCATTTTTGGGTGAACTACTCCTTTAACTAATTTAATGAATAAACGGTTCACTACATGGCCCAGTGTGATCATTAAAGCGCAAATGCTGTGATTTTAATTATATAAGTTCTATAAAAATAATGCTTCAGAGTGGATTAGTGCTCTGCTCTGTCATCTCTTATACATGGCGAATGATTCTCATAGTCTGTGGAGTTTCCAATGTATGAGCGGTCTGCATTACACATTCATTTAAAGCTCATGCAGCTTGAATGCAGACTAAGATTGCAGCATTTCACGGTTTAATAATCACACTGGGCCATATCACGATTTTAATTTGATTAGTTGTGCATTGTAAAAGGAGTAACAGAGCACACGCTCAAATAACGTGAGCATTTGAAAGCAGTCGTGTGTCAATAAGACAGTGTGCGCGTACCGAATTAAGTCAGTGCTCAGTACTACCGGTACTGTAGAATCACTGGTTTTGTTACATCTTTTTTATTTTAGTACCGATTTTGTACCGAAGTACCGGTACTTTTGACAACACTAGTTGGAATACAGATCAATTTTGGTGTCTAGGTCTGAGGTATTGGCCCTGGCTGGCCAGTTGATAGCCCTGGCTCGCACTGGCTCAACAGTTGAAAAGCTGCTAATGGAAACAAGGAAATCTGGCCTTTTGTACAAATGAGTTAACATGGTCAACATAACAAATTTGCTTATTTGATTAGTAAGCACAGAATCTTAGTCTAAATATTTTGTATTCATTTTATGTCATATTGTTTCTTTGTTTACAATTTTTTAACATCCTAAATTTCCATGTTTACATTTAGATTTTAAACAATTGAATATTTTCAATATGGTCTCAGTCTTCTGGACGATAATGGTATAATGGGAAATAATGGTGCTAATAAAGAATGTAACTTAATAATTCTGAAACCAGTGCAGATAAGGGCAAAACATTATTAAAAAAAAATTACACACTGCATCAGTGTTTGAAAATAGTATGTGTTGCATTGCAGCTAAAATGTGATGGACATCTGCATCCAACTTTAGAGTGCTGAGAAGAATCCTCAGAGTTTCATTCAAACAAAAATATCTTTAATCTTCAGTGGAACATAAAGGATGATTGTTGGGTGGATGCCAGCTACATTTCTCAGCTGTGTGGATCAGAGTCAGGGAAGGTAGCTTAAAACTGTGTGATGTCATATTGGCATTGTTAGTTGTGCACAGCAAGCTAGTTATGCTGTTGAACACATTGTTTTCTTTGAAGGGACTCAAACCAGATAATCAAACTAATGATTCTAGTGATGTAAAGTTGGCAGTCTTGGATGGAAAAGTTTATATGTATTTGCAGAAAGATAAACATGATGCAGTCTGTTTGATTATATAACATAACCATGAGATTCAGTTCTTCATTGCACAAAACCATCTGTTAGACATCAGAAGCAGCATAATAGGTTCTGAAGGATGCATTTTTAGGTGAATTTGAACAAATTGTGCATGATGCAAACCATTTAGACTGGGCATTTTGGGCTGTTGATATAAGCTATCGCTAGCTGAAATGCCCAATTAAACCAAACTGAGGTTGTGTGATTAGAGTACCAGAGTGTTTTTTTTTTTTTTTCCTTCACATTTACCCCCATTACTGATTCTGCTAAGGGCAGTTTGACAGGAATATGTTCATTGAACAACAGGAAAGTAGCCAGTTAGCATCATTGGCTGCAGAAAAAAGGACCTAATTGGTCTGATTTAAAAGCATCTCACCAGGCAAGTGCCAAGAATAGCCTCATTTCGGTGTCACCATACATTGCAAACCTTTTAATAGTGTGTCCCCAGACTGTAATGAATCTATGCTGCTTACTTTCACCAGTTCGATGCAGAGCTTCAAGTCCATTAGCACATTCACTGATCCATTGAGTTGCTTGCAGAGATTGTGCAGTGCCTCTTTTCAATTTGGCATTGCTGTGAGAACCATTAACTCTTGACCTCTCCATTCATTTTACGCACTGCTGTCACACGTAACTGACCTGTTAGAAAATGTATACTGTGCTGATTAATTATGCAGGAAATATTAAACATGATCATATACTGTATCTTTGATTTGTAATAGTAATTGATTGGAATATCTGGCTAAATACAACAGAACTGGTGACAAGCCTGTAATATTATATTGTACTCTTGAATTAAAAATATGGACAATCCCTTCACAATATGTAATTTGTATTTGTCCCGCAGAGCTCAGCACAATTTCCCACACTCACTCTGCTCAAATCTTAAACAATTATGTGCACGTGTATCTTTCTGATTTTCCTAAACAAAAGAAAATGTGCTAGTTTCTTGATTTTTTTTTTTACATGGGTAAATAAACACTCAACAGCATAAAATGCTTGAGAAAAACATGCATCAGTCCAAATGCAACATGCAGCATTATTTGGCTGTTGTGAAACACGTCATACATTTTTTGGCGTCTTACCATCAGAAACTCGAAGAACTTAAGAAATAGTGATATTTAAAGGGTGCAAGGGCTGGAAAGTGCAGATTTATAGGCTTTTTACCAACATGCCAGTACGCACGAGATTAATATTACTAGTGGTTATTTTTACAGTGCGTTTCATAGTAGGTAAAACATGTTGTATTTTTTTACCAATGCAGGAACGTGCAGTCTGGAAAAAGCCCAGAAAAATGACTAACATGACCGTGAAGCTCTGGTAATTATTACTGTACCCCACATCCCCATATAAAACTAATTCCATCTGAATAGGGCTTTAGCCGACATCGTGTAGGATCATGTTAAGGCCGTAGAGTGCTTTTCCTTTATCGAGCAAAGGTCATAAACGGTTTAAGAAAAAACAATTAGCACATGTAATTTTTTGCCCATTCACTGATTTTGCATTGCATGTAAACACCTTTTACCTGCCATTTTTACTGGCTTAACCAATGTGCGCAAATTCTGTGTGCATACCTTTTTAAAAGTTTTTACATCAAAAGCAGAAAATCCAGATGATTTTTTTTTTATTATTTCATGTAAATAGTTTTCTTGCATTGTCTGACTTTTTTGAAGACACAGCGTATTGGTGTGCATGAAAACATTATTTGTCTCGTTTCTTTGTTGTGGTTAAAATGAACATCTGCACTACACTGCTCATCTCTGGTGTGATTATGTAAAGTGCATAGCTGTTTTCTGCAGCAGAATCCCAGGGTTTCAGCCTGGGCCATATTTACTGAGATATACAAATCTGTATGGGGGAGGGGAGCATTACAGATGCACTGTAAGGGGTTTTAGTTCCTACTAATGTCCACTCAGAATACCAGCTGACTGCAGTTTTGTCTTGTAAATCCCCTCTTTGACCGTATCTTGTGATGTGGGGAAGTCCAGCATGCATACCTTTTTGTATTTCATCAAGAGCTCTGTTTCATGGTTGCGAGCTGTGAAAAGCCAAAGTGATTTGAATCCTCAGTATCCACAGAAACATCTACTACAGTCTGGAAGCTCTCATCTGGCGGTGGGGAGCCATCTTGTGTTAGTTAAAATCAAATCATGTGTGTAGATGCACCCAACTGAACTGTCTAAATCGCTTTCTTTAATAGATCATGTTTTCTTGCTCTGAAAAAATTTGTCTGGTCTTATTTCCCATTTTCTCTTGACATAAATGATTTATCTGTTGTGTCTTCCTTCATTTTTGCTGTTTCCACAGCAACAGGGAAAAACCATGCTTGGTCTGCCCCCTAATGGCAGTGTTTCTTTTTTAAAATGTGATTTGGTATTTTTTCATCATGCACAAGTAGTTAAGACAAATTTTGGTTTGTAGTAATACATTAAAAAGTAGTTATCATGATTGCATTGTGTGCTGTTGCATATTTTTATCATCTCATCCCTGGAGTGTGGTTTCATTGAAAAAGCATGGCTTGCGCTGCCCCTAGTGGCTTTGTGATGTTAATAATTTTACTTCAATATCAATTGTTTTAAAATGGCAATTTTAAAAGTTTGATTTTTATATTTTAATTCATATATATTACACACACACTATATGGCCAAAAGTTTGTGGACACCATATGTGCTTGATGAACATTTGATTTCAAAACCTTAAGCATCAATTTCCCCCTTTGCTGTAAAAACAGCTTCCACTCTTTTGGGAATGCTTTCCACTATACTGTATGTAGTAACATGGCTGCAGGGATTTGCTCTCATTCAGACACAAGGCTATCAGTGAGGTCAGGAACTGATGTTGGTCAATGGGGCCTGACTTACAGTTGCTGTTCCAGTTCACCCCATAAGTGATCAGTGGGGTTCAGGTCTGGGCTTTGTGCAGGCCAGTCAATTTCTTCCACACCAAACACAGTAAACCATTTCTTTATGGACCTCACTTTGTTCACAGGGGCATTATCATGTTGGAACAGAAAAGGGCTATCCCCAAACAGTTGCCACAAATTTGGAAGCACACAAAGCCCAAGCCATTACATAAAAAAACATTAAGATTTTTCTTTACTGGATTTAATGGAATAACCAAATTCGTTAATTAGAAGGGGGTGTCCACAAACTTTTGGCCATATAGTGTGTGTGTGTGTGTGTGTGTATATAATATAATATATATATATATATATATATATAATATATTATACACGGGTGTGCTCAAAAGTTTGCATTCCCTGGCAGAAATTGTGAAATTTTGGCATTGATTTTGAAAATGACTGATCATGCAAAAAAACTGTCTTTTATTTAAGAATAGTGATCATATGAAGCCATTTATTATCACATAGTTGTTTGGCTCCTTTTTAAATCATAATGATAACAGAAATCACTCAAATGGCCCTGATCAAAAGTTTACATACCCTTGAATGTTTGGCCTTGTTACAGACACACAAGGTGACACACACAGGTTTAAATGGCAATTAAAGGTTAATTTCCCACACCTGTGGCTTTTTAAATTGCAATTAGTGTCCGTGTATAAATAGTCAATGAGTTTGTTAACTCTCACGTGGATGCACTGAGCAGGCTAGATACTGAGCCATGGGGAGCAGAAAAGAACTGTCAAAAGACCTGCGTAACAAGGTAATGGAACTTTATAAAGATGGAAAAGGATATAAAAAGATATCCAAAGCCTTGAAAATGCCAGTCAATACTGTTCAATCACTTATTAAGAAGTGGAAAATTCGGGGATCTTTTGATACCACGTCAAGGTCAGGTAGACCAAGAAAGATTTCAGCCACGACTACCAGAAGAATTGTTTCGGATACAAAGAAAAACCCACAGGTAACCTCAGGAGAAATACAGGCTGCTCTGGAAAAAGGCAGTGTGGTTGTTTTGTTAACCCCACTCTTTTTTTGAGTGCATAATTCAGTAAATGTCCAGCTGATGTTTCCAAAATATGTCTGAAAAGATCGCTTGCTAATTTAAACTGCTGTTTTCCTGTTTTACTTTTCCTTCATATATAATCCTAATTGAACTTTTGTTTACTGTCCATTCTCAGGTTATGTGGTCTGAAGCATTCTTGGCCTGAACTGAAAAATTGTTATCGGGACCCTGTACTGCCATTTCAAACACAATCACGCATTTGCTGGGTGATACGTTTCTAGAAGTCCCCTCATTTTGTCAGTGGACCCAAAATGATCAACTCAGAATTTCCTGTATTACAGTAAGCAAAGCTTTTTAAATTATTTATGTAACCCATATGCAGTAGCACACTACGTTAAAGGAATCGTTTACCCAAATATAGTGTTTTTTGGCCCCTTTAAAGCTTAAACAGCCATAGTCAACTGTTGTCGTATGTAAAAGAGCTGTGAAAAGATCCTTCAAAGTTCTCCTTTTTGTGTTCCACATTAAAAATAACACTGTGTGTTTTGATTTGGACAATTTTCTTTTTTGGGTCCTTTTTAATATATATATATATATATATATATATATTAAAAGGTGTTAATAAATATTTGCATTGCTCTGTGCAGGGACTCTTCAAATGATGGGCAGAGCGACACAGTGAGTCTTGGCATGAGCGTCAGTGAACTAGATGACTCTGGGGAAGGAAAAGGCAAGAAAAAGAGAGGCAGGCCTGGAAAACAAGGGGTAAGACCAGCACTGTTGATCAAATCTTTTGCTTGTATTACTGTTAACCTAACGTGCATGATGTCAAGCATTCTATTTGTCACAGTGCTCTGTGGTTGTTGTTTTTTACCAGGCAGCCAGTAAGAAGGCCCGGCGATCACCAGTTGATAAAGGGGGCAGGAAGCCGAATGGAGTGGCCTATCAGAATGGAGAGGGGATGGAACCCGGCACTCTGTTTGAGGTGGTCAAACAAGGCAAAAGTGCCATGCAGGTAAGATGAAGGATGTCCCCCTACACAAAGACATCGTCATCAAGTGTTTTTTTTTTTTAATTATTATTATTTGGTTTTTTTTATGTGTGTTTATTTTTGTGATCATTTCCATCTTCTTGATTGTTTCCAGTGTGTCATTGATGACTGGATTGAATCGTACAAGCAAGATAGAGACATGGCACTCCTAGATCTGATTAACTTCTTCATTCACTGCTCTGGATGTAAAGGTAACTTGGATTTCATCTGTAAATGTAGATACTGTAAATATGTACACTACAGGTCTAAAGTTTAGGGACACTTGCTCATTATTATTATTATTATTATTATTATTATTATTACTGTTATTCACATTTTACTATAATAGTAAAGTCATGAAAACTATGGAATAACAGAAACGGAACTATGGGAATTATGTTGTGGCTAAACAAAATCCTAAACAAATCAAAATTGTGTTATTTTAGCATCTTCACTGTAGTCACCCTTTGCCTAGAATTGGCAGACATGTATCTTGACATTTTCTCAACCAACTTCTTGAGGTATCACCCTGGGATGATTTTTAAACAGTACTGAAGAAGTTCCCATCTATGTTGGGCACTTATTGGCTGCTTTTAGTTTTGTAATGAAATAAATTAATATGTTGGTACAATTATACTTTTGCCTACATAACTAATTTCAAGCATTTAAGCATACGCCTTAAGATCAAAAGATTAAGATCATGAGAAACATTTCAGTCAAGTGACCCCAAGCTTTTGAACAGCAGTGTAGGTGTGATTCAGAAATGTTTAGGTGTCCAAATATGTTTTTGTCTGATATTGTGGACTCCAAACCACACTGATGTGATTTATTCATGTGACTCACAGGTACTGTAAGGATCGAGATGTTCAGGAACATGCAGAATGCCGAAATTATAAGGAAAATGACAGAGGAGTTTGATGAGGTTTGTTATGGTGTTTTTTTTTTATTTTATTTTTTTTATTTTTTTATTAGGTTCGTCAATAATGCAGTTTTATTGAGATTTTGTCTAAACCTTTTCGTTATCAAATCCAGGACAGCGGTGACTACCCTCTAACAATGACAGGGCCACAGTGGAAGAAATTCAGATATAACTTCTGCGAGTTCATCATGGTTCTGATCCGTCAGTGTCAGTACAGCATTATCTATGATGAGTACATGATGGACACGGTCATCTCTTTACTTACTGGGCTCTCAGACTCACAGGTCCGAGCCTTTAGACACACCAGCACGCTAGCAGGTCAGTCACTTTTGACCTTAAAGAATATTCTGGGTTCAGTACAAGTTAAACTCAATTGACATCATTTGTGACAATGTTGATTAATACAAAAAATTAATTTCAAATAGTCCGTCCTTAAAGTTTAATAAAAAAAAAAAGGCAAAATCTGAGTTACAGTAAGACACTTACAATGGAAGTGAATTGGGCCAGTTTTGGGGGGGTTTAAAGGCAGAAATGTGAAGCTTATAGCGCTTTATATTAATTTATCTGTTAAAACTCATATATTATTTGAGTTGTAAAGTCGTTTAAATCATAATGTTTACACAGAAGGTTAGTAAGCAATTTTATCACACTAAAATCACATTAACACACATATTGTTTATTTCTTGTAGCTTAACTTTTGAAATGGTGAGTATTTTAACGTTTACAGATTGGCCCCATTCACTTCCATTGTAAGTACCTCACTGGAACCCAGATTTTTGCTTTTTTTTTTTTTTTTAAAGAAAAGGAGAGGCAAGTCAAAATTAATTTTTGTGGTAATCAGTATTGTCACAAATGCTGTCGATTGAGCTTAACTTGTAAGTGGGGTGGTGGGTTGTAAGGCACTTTTCTTTTTTTGTCTATTTTTGTATTTTCTGTAAATCTGCTTTGAAAAATATGCATTGTAAGCACTATACAAATTGAATTTAACTGAAAACTTGTCATGT
Organism: Myxocyprinus asiaticus; assembly: GCF_019703515.2. Taxonomy (NCBI): domain Eukaryota; kingdom Metazoa; phylum Chordata; class Actinopteri; order Cypriniformes; family Catostomidae; genus Myxocyprinus; species Myxocyprinus asiaticus. The sequence goes on from NC_059384.1 coordinate 11,679,486, forward strand.
GTCTTTCTGCTGCAGCCATGAAGCTGATGACGGCGCTGGTGAACGTCGCTCTAAACCTGAGCATTAACCAGGATAACACTCAGAGGCAGTATGAGGCAGAACGGAACAAGGTTGCAGGGAAAAGAGCCAATGAGAAGCTGGAACTGCTGCTTGAGAAGAGGAAGGAGGTGGGGCGGTTTTCTTTTTCTTTTTTTTCTTTTTTTTTTTCCAGAGAAGATTTGTGTTGGTCATCCATCCATTGTCAGTCAGATTTTTAATTTTTCCTTTGTTTAATCTGGTTCCTAGCTTCAAGAAAACCAAGATGAGATTGAGAACATGATGAACTCTATCTTCAAGGGTATTTTTGTTCATCGTTACAGGTGAGTGGAATTAATACAAATAACACAACATTTTAAGTCACAATCTCTTTTAGAAGAGGACTAAATTTCATGTTATGTTCCCTTGCTTGCTTTCAGGGATGCTATAGCAGAGATCAGAGCTATTTGCATAGAAGAGATTGGAGTTTGGATGAAGTTATACAGTGATGCTTTTCTCAATGACAGTTACTTGAAGTATGTGGGCTGGACGCTACATGACAGAGTGAGAATTTTTCCTTCCCTCTCTTAGTGTGTATTATATTTCCATTTGTCTTATGAAATCTTTGTTGCACAACAGACAATGGTAATAAAGTGCAATTGTAATGTAGAATTTGATAAATATAATTGTATCCTTTTCAGCAAGGTGAAGTTCGACTCAAATGTTTAAAAGCTCTTCAGACCCTCTACACCAACAGAGAGCTTTTCCCCAAGCTTGAGCTCTTCACTAATCGTTTTAAGGTAGCATAAACTGTACAAACCAGAATTTTTATTTTATTACAATGTTTTTAATACACTTGAGTGCTGTACATAGTTTCTGAAATGTTGTGATGTCACTTTCTGTCTATCAGGACCGTATTGTGTCTATGACGCTGGATAAAGAGTATGATGTAGCTGTAGAGGCCATACGGCTTGTAACTTTGATTCTGCAGTAAGTATTTCTGTTTTCATCTTTACTTTTCTAGCTCACTTTGTCATTTTCTATCTGACCTCATCCCTCCTGTCTTTCTAACTTCTCTTAATCTCTCTCGTCTCCTCCTATAGTGATAGTGAGGATGCTCTATCTAACGAAGACTGTGAAAACGTCTACCATCTAGTCTATTCAGCTCATCGTCCTGTTGCCGTGGCAGCCGGAGAGTTCCTCCACAGGAAGTGAGATGAATGAACAGCTGTGTGTTATACTGTTTTAACATAATGTAAACACAGCAAAATTTCCTGTGATTCCACGTTGTTTTGTCTTGTCTGGCTGCAGGTTGTTCAGCAGACATGATCCTCAGGCTGAAGAGGCTTTGGCAAAGAGACGAGGCAGAAACAGCCCCAATGGAAACCTGATCAGAATGCTGGTGCTTTTCTTCCTGGAGAGTGAGGTTGGAAATTTTTTTTCACCCTGTATTCATCAAACATTTACTTTTTTTTTTTTTTTTTTTTTTAATAACCATCTTGAGTCTTCCTGTGTGTTTCAGCTCCACGAACATGCAGCATACCTGGTAGACAGTCTTTGGGAAAGCTCACAGGATCTGCTGAAAGACTGGGATTGCATGGTAGAGCTCCTGCTGGAGGACCCTGGGCAGGGGGAAGAGGGTACAGCACCCCACAGTGCTTCACTTTTTCTATCTCAGTTCAAGATCTTTCTAGATGCATCTAGCTTGTAGCTCTTTCCTGAGTTTCTCGTGAGTACTTTATGGCTTTGGGTTTTGTTTTAGTGCTTGGAGACAGACATGAGAGTGCACTGATCGAGCTCATGGTCTGCACCATCAAACAGGCAGCTGAAGCTCATCCACCTGTGGGCAGAGGAACAGGAAAGAGGGTATGAGCTGAGTTGTGGAATTGGGCATCACCATAGAAACATTATGGTTTAATGTCTTCATGCTGTTTTTCTGTGTTTCCTTCAGGTCCTCACTGCCAAAGAGAAGAAAACACAGATTGACGATAAGAACAGACTAACTGAGCACTTGATTGTTGCTCTTCCAATGCTACTGTCAAAGGTAAAGAAGCATAGTCTAACTTTAGCGATGGGAGTAGAGGAAATGTATGACAAAATGCTTCATATTCCTCCTGCTTCTGATTTCAGTACCAGGCTGATGCTGAAAAGGTTGCGAACCTCCTGCAGATCCCTCAGTACTTTGATCTTGAGGTCTACAGTTCAGGGCGAATGGAAAAGGTCTGTCGTTACACACCCCGACTGCATCTGCAACTTTGAAGATGTCTACGTGAAATGTAGACATTCTAAGTTCTAATTCTGTGAAGTGTTGATATCTTTTTCTTGTCTTTCTCTCTCTCTAACTCTGTTTTCTCCCAAACTTTATTCCTACCTCTTCTCCTGGCCATATTTAGCATCTGGACGCCCTGCTGAAGCAGATCCGGGTGGTGGTGGAGAAGCAAACGGAATCGGAGGTACTCGAGGCGTGCAGCAAGACCTACAGCATCTTGTGCAGCGAGGAGTACACCATCATGAATCGAGTAGATATCGCTCGCAGCCAGCTCATTGATGAGCTCACAGACAAATTCGGTCACTCAGTGGAAGACCTGCTGCAGGAGGTGAAATGCAACTTGATTTCAGAGCTTTTCCTCTCATTTGTGAAAAATGGGGGAATAGCTTTTAGGCATTTGAAACGGTTGTTGAAAATTGTCTGTCTTCCAGGGTGATGAAGCAGATGACGATGATATTTACAATGTTCTTTCAACGTTAAAGAAGCTCACTGCTTTCCATAAGTAAGAAAGCAACACTTTTGTCTTTCTACTGGTAATGCAGAGTTTGTGTCTGTCTACAGTGTGTGTGTGTGTGTGCTGTACCTCAGGTTTGTTTTGCATGCTTTGCAGTGCACATGACCTTACAAAGTGGGACCTTTTCAAAACCTGCTATCGATTATTGAAGATGGGGATTGAACAAGGCTCCATGCCAGAGCAGGTAAACGTTAGGATCTTTTTTTTTTTTTCCTTCCCTTTTTTTCCCCAATTTGGAATGCTCAATTCCCAAGGCGCTCTAAGTCCTCATGGTGGCATAGTGACTCGCCTCAATCCAGGTGGCGGAGGACAAACCTCAGTTGCCTCCACGTCTGAGACCGTCAATCTGTGCATCTTATCACGTGGCTTGTTGTGCGCATTACCGCGGAGACATAGCACGTGAGGAGGCTTCACGCTATTCTCCGCGGCATCCACGCACAACTCGCCACGTGCCCCACCGAGAGAACCACATTAAAACCACATTATAGCAACCACGAGAAGGTTACCCCATGTGACTTTACCCTCCCTAGCAACTGGGCCAATTTGGTTGCTTAGGAGACCTGGCTTGAGTCGCTCAGCAGGCATGGATTTGAACTCGCAACTCCAGGGGTGGTAGTCAGCGTCTTTACTCGCTACCCAGGCCCCCAACGTTAGGATCTTTTAGACCATAAGTGTTGTTTTTTTTTTTTTTTTTTTTTTTTTTTTTTTTTTTTTCAATTTGGAATGCCTCAGTCCAGACCTGGCTGGAGTCACTCAGCACGCCCTGGGATTCGAACTCGCAACTCCAGGGGTGGTAGCCAGCATCTTTACCACTGAGCTACCCAGGCCCCTCTTACTTTTTAACATTTAAATAAAGTGGTGTGAGTAGGCCTGTCACGATTATTAAATAATCGTCTGACTATTGTGCACTTTAAATTCAAATCATATTTTACTGTACAAATAAGGGAATGAATGGCACATTTGAGTGTCTCATTCAATTAAACAACTACCGTCTCACTGAGGCGCACTGTGGGATTGCACTGAGTGCAGTTCCTGAAGAGCGTGAAAAGATTAACCGCTTCAGAACTGGACTTGAAGCGCTGTGATGCACGTGCCATCTGCGAAGGTTCGCGCCAAACTCCCGGAAAAATATAAACAAGGATTTTAGTGAATGCAAAGCGCTCCGGTTTTACTTTAATTTAATTTAATGATTGTGTAATGGCCAAAGTTATCTGTCGTTGTGGATTCATACACCTTGTTTATGACATGCAGTGACACAGAGGAGCCCTGTGTCATGCCCGAGATGAAAGAATTAAGAAAACAGAATCTCATTTAAAGTAAGGTGTGAAAGAATTTTGGATAGAAATATTTTTACTATTGCATACTTTAATACAATATAATTTAATACATAATATAATATAATAGCTGTTCAGGTTAGCTGGGTTCCAACAAAAAACAGTGTAAATGCAAAATGGACCATGACTAAAGTTGACCAAAAATAGAGTGAGATTTTAAGTATTTTTAAAATATTTTGATATTTAAAATATAATTTTTTAATGTCATAAGTTTTTAAAGCCTTAAAGGAAATCATGTAAAAAGTTAAATATAAAAAATGACTTCTTAAGGTTTATGAAGCACACATACACCTATGACAAAAGCATAACAATTTGTATGACAATTAATCGTCATAATCTTGAAAGCCCAAAAACAGACAATTAATCGTCATAATCGCAGTTATATGTTTGACAATTTATTCGTCAGCCTAGGTGTGAGCTTTTCGGACTAAATTAAATCTAAAAATTCACAAAAATGGATAACATAGAAACCTGGCAATATATCAAAATAACAAAGTTATTACATATTATGCAACAGCTCTTTTTATCACAACGCACTACCCAAATAATGCATAGATTTTCCTTTTGTTGTGATCAGATTGCTGTCCAGGCTCTGCAGTGCTCTCATTACTCCATCCTGTGGCAACTGGTGAAAATTACTGAGGGAGATCCAGCAAAGGTGCAACAGACGCTTTACTGCAAATAAATTCTTCATATTACATCAAGTTCACAAGTTCTCTTTATTTGCATTCTTTTAAAAATTGGCGTTATTCTAAGACATATATCCCTTTTGTGTGTTTCTTTGGCAGGATGATTTTTTGGCATTAAGAAGAGTGGTGAAGTCTTTCCTAGCGGTTTGCCAACAGTGCCTGTCTAATGTGAACACTCCAGTCAAAGAGCAGGTGAGGTGGAAAATTTTGTTTGTTTGTTGCCTTGCTAATAAATCAATTGTATAATGTGTGGAATCCATTTAAGGCCCATTCACAGCTAGAACTATAACGATAATTATAACCATAAAGTTTCAAAAATCTTTCTAACTCTAAGAGAATAGTGGAGTCCACATCACAGCTATAACAATAACAACAGCAATTTTTTATTTTTTTTATTTATATATGTTTTCAGCAGATGAACAATAAAAACATTAACAGCCAATCAAAATCCATCCAACTTTAAAGGGCTCAGCTGCAACGTGCACTCATCTTCAAAATAACACATCCCAACACCGGATCGCCACTTATTACACACACGAACAAAATGAAAACTTCTGCTTAAGAACCGACAATATTTCCTCTGCATTCTTATTCAGTGTTAACGAAATTGAGATAATAAAAAACTAACTCAAGCTGGTAGCATAACATTTTCTCAGGTATCCAGCGGTAATGTCCACAACATTGTCTTGTCTCCTTTGAATTTGTAGTCGTCTGTTTCTCTTTTGGTTTCCTTTGCCAAACAGAGCGGTAGCAGGTCATCTACATCCATTTTCTTGACTGTGACAACTGCAGTGTGTGCTTAGAATAAACAGAACATTATCATCCGTTGGTGTGGATGCTAATATAGTTATAGATCTTGGTGCAAATAGGCCTTTATCAATAACTCTTACAAACTCTCATTCATGTCATTAAGCCATTCATATAATTATGCTGTGGCTATTTTTGTATCTTAAATTTCAAATGCAAAGATTTCAAACCTCACCTTATGTTTCCACGAGTCACTTTATTGGTTTTAGAAGCAGGTGTTTCACTGTTGTATCTCCACAGGCATTCATGTTGCTGTGTGACCTCCTGATGATCTTCAGTCACCAGTTGATCACAGGCGGTCGAGAAGCTCTGCAGCCATTGGTCTTCAATCCAGACAGCACTCTGCAAAATGAGCTGCTCAACTTTGTCCTGGATCATGTGTTTATTGACCAGGATGATGAAAATCAGAGCATGGGTGTGTGTCTGTCCCAACACACTTAAACCTTTTGCAGAACCATCCTGAGATAGGCAGTGAATTAATGCGAAATTGATTTGTTTGTGTATTTCTTAAAAATGACATTCAAGCATGTTAGGGTATATCACAATAATTCACAAAAATCAGTAAACCCTATCATCAAAAAATATGAAAATGTTTGAGCTAACTATTGGCTCTTTATTGTCTAAAGTCACAAACCATTACTACCCTACAATTTCAGTGTTTCTGTTGATCAGCCCCTGTTTGGGACAAACAAACACTCAAACACTTAAATTGGGCTGAACAATTAAATTGTTTTTAAATGTGATCTATAAATAAAACTGTGGAAACACTTTCAATGAAGATCATATACATGCATTTTAATGCATTCGAAAAGTCTCCTATAATATGTTGTAACATCTCATAAATAATTGTAACCACAATTATAATATATTATAATACTTGCCTATTCATAGTTATATCTTATAATATAATGCATTATAACATGACCAACATCAAATTTGATCTGTAGATGTGTATATATTTTTATTATATGCTGTATATTAGTAATGTTTTAAGTAAATTGACAAAAGCAATGTCTTCATATTAACATTCATAAGATTACATGTTTTAACCTTGTTGCTTTACAAGTGTTTACTGTCTCAAAATGTACATCAAGAATGTGTGTTCCTTTGTATTCTGTGCAATTTTCTATACATTCCATTATATAAACTTGTGATGCATATTACAAGTGTATGTAAAGACTATGTCAGAAGACATTGCTTTTGTAACTTTACTTAAAGCAGGACAAGACCACTAATTGTATATGATCACGTCAGTCCTTATGACCGTTTACACTATGCTGTTTTTGTGGACAGCAATTTTACGATAAATAATATATACTGTATATTGCATTATAACTTTTGAGGATAAAATTGGATGTTTATTGTGTTATGTTGCATTATACTCTTTTAGGTATAGCTATGAATAAGTATTATAACTGTAGCAATTATTTGAGAAGTTATAACATTATAGTATGTATTATGAGAGATTATGAATGCATTATAATGCAGTTATAATGACTTTATAATGCATTATAAATATGGGCTTCATAGAAAGTGTTACCAAAACTGTTGACACTGGTGTTGACAAAATACTAAATCCTAATACTAAAATGCAATGCTAAAATAAAAACACAATTCAACACGATGGCTCTTAAACCTATTCAAACTAAAGTTTATGCGGGGTCTGTTTCTTTCAGAGGGTGAAGAGGAGGATGAAGCCAATAAGATAGAGGCTCTTCATAAGAGAAGGAATCTGTTGGCCGCCTTCTGCAAACTCATTATCTATGATATCGTGGACATGCCATCTGCTGCTGACATTTTCAAACAATACATGAAAGTACGAGAAACTCCATGCCATTAATTTAAAGCACCCAAATCTGTACAGTGCTGGTTTAAAAGTGATTCATGAGGCTGCTGTTCATTTTTCAGTATTACAATGACTATGGAGACATCATCAAAGAAACCTTGAGTAAGGCCAGACAGATGGACAAGATCCAGTGTGCAAAGACCCTTATCCTCAGCTTGCAGCAGGTAAGGAATTTGATTTTAGGATCTGCTCATTTTGCAGTTGATTTGAGTTTTTGCTCCAAGGCACTTTCTTTCTTGCTTCTTCAACTTTACAATTAGTCTCTTTCCCTTTTTGCAGCTCTTTAATGAGCTGATCCAGGACCAAGGACCTAGCCTGGACCGAACATCCTCTCATGTCAGTGGCATTAAGGAGCTGGCTCGCCGCTTTGCACTTACATTTGGGCTGGACCAGATCAAAACCAGGGAGGCTGTGGCCACATTGCACAAGTAAGAAGCTCTGCAGATCTGCAGTCTTTTTTTTTAATTTTTTTTGTTGTTTTTTTTTATTTTTTATTTTTTTATTTGGAATGCCCAATTCCAAATGCGCTCTAAGTTCTCATGGTGGTGTAGTGACTCGCCTCAATCAGGGTGGCGGAGGACGAATCTCAAATGTTAAAAAGTAAGGGGGCCTGGGTAGCTCAGTGGTAAAGACGGTCTCACTCAGCCTCCGCGTGTGAGACCGTCAATCCACGCATCTTATCACGTGGCTTATTGAGTGTGTTACCGCAGAGACATAGCGCGTGTGGAGGCCCACGCTATTCTCCATGGCATCCACGCACAACCACGCGCCCCATCAAGAGCGAGAACCACACATTATAGCGACCACGAGGAGGTTACCCCATGTGACTCTACCCTCCCTAGCAACTGGGCCAATTTGGTTGCTTAGGAGAACTGGCTGGAGTCACTCAGCACGCCCTGGATTCAAACTCGCGACTCCAGGGATGGTAGTCAGCATCAATACTCGCTGAGCTACCCAGGCCCGGCAGATCCGCAGTCTTGAACATTACTTCAGACTTCGTATATGAAGAATTATAAGTCTGATCTAAAGCAAGCATCACTATTACTATTGCTCAAACTTTAGGTTAGGGATGAGAACCACTAACCCTAAGTATTAGCTTAACTTGTCCAGCACCATTTGTACTACGAACTTAAATGATAGCTCAAATCACGTGGCTTATTTTGGAGAGGCATGTTATTACTTTTCTAAGCAATCAAACTTTTTCAAACTGTATTTGTCTAGGGACTATAAATCCCATAGACTTCCACTGATGGAGAGATTGAGTCATATCAAGGGACCAGAATATTATACAGACTTGGGGGTGGGATCTTTTTGCTTTGGGTCAGTAAGCAACCCCTTCAGAACACCCTAGCAACCACACAGCAACACACTATATTCCCACTCCTAACTAATTAGCACCTGGATAGCAATGGCCTTTCAACCACTCACAACACCCCTGCATCATTCTGGCATATTTTTGCACATGCAAGAACCAAAAATCTAGGTTTAAATACATACTTTTGATTAAAACGTAATATATAATATGTTGGAACTACCTCAGGGATGGAATAGAGTTCGCCTTCAAGGTCCCGAATCCAAAAGGACCGGAGTACCCACCACCAAATCTGGCCTTCCTGGAGGTTCTTTGTGAGTTCTCCTCCAAACTTCTACGGCAGGACAAAAAGACTGTGTAAGTACAGGGTTTTTTTTTTTTTTTTTTTTTTTTTTTTTTCAAATAGTATCTTCTAAATTGTAGAAACTAAAACTGTTTGTAGTCTGTTTATGCATTTATACTCATCTAGCACTATATTTGGTACACCTGTACACCTTACTTATTCAATGCGATTATCTAATCAGCTAATCGTGTGGCATTAGTGCAATGCATAAAATAAGGCATATACAGGTCAGGAGCTTCAGGTAATGTTCATATCAATCATCAGAATGGGAAGAATATGTGATCTCAGTTATTTTGACCGTGGCATGATTGTTGGTGCCAGACGGGCTGGTTTGAGTATTTCTGTAACTGCTGATCTCCTGGGATTTTCACACACAACAGTCTCTAGAGTTGGTGGTGCCAAAAACAAAAAACATCCAGTGAGTGGCAGTTCTGCAGACAGAAATGCCTTGTTGATGAGAGAGATCAGCAGAGAATGGCCAGACTGGTTGGAGCTGACAGAAAGGCTACAACAACTCAGATAATCACACTGTACAATTGTAGTGAGCAGAATAGCATCTCAGAATGCACAACACTTCGAACCTTGAGGCGGATGGGCTACAACAGCAGAAGACCACGTCGGGCACTTTATTAGGACCATAGTGTTTCTAATAAAGTGTTTAGTGAGTGTATATGTCAATTTGTTATGGTGTGATTGATTCCCTCTGTACAATCTATTTCCGCTGCAGTCATTCCTACCTGGAGAAGTTTATGACAGAGTACATGATGGAAAGAAGAGAGGACGTCTGGCTGCCTCTCATTGCATACAGGAACTCCCTGCTGACGGGTGGAGATGATGACCGCCTCTCAGTCACCACTGGTGGTAGCATGTCTAGCAAAGCCAGCACAGTCCGCAGCAAAAGAGGGCGACAGCCACAGCAAAAAAGACGCCCAGAGGGTAGAATAAAGTCTTACACTCATACAAGAGAGTTTAACACAAATGCATTCAAATGAATTGTTCTTTATACAACACATCAGTAAACATCCTGGCTGTACTTAAAATAGCATCTTATTTCCTCGAGTCTCACCTCACAGAGAGTTGTAATCTTTTGAGAGGAATCTGATTGGTCCTTAAGGGCTGTTTTTGTGTCATGTGACAGAGGAGAGTGTTGACAGCTCATGGGTGATGCGCAATGACACACTCCAGACACCAGGGGGCCTCCTCACCCCACAGCTCACATCCACGGTCCTCCGAGAGAACACCAGACAGGCAGCAGAACACATCCCAGACCAAGACTCATCAGAACCAGGCTCAGAACCAGACTACATGCACAAGTATGGAATTAGAGCTTTAAAAAAAACTATTGTTGAGTATTTTTGGGGGCTACTGTCCAGTGACCATTAAACTTACTGTTGCATACCACTATATATTTTTTAGTCCCAGATTTATTTAAAAACATTAAAATACAAACGATTTGTATGTCGTTAAATTAGCAAAAGGAAGATAGTCAGGATCCAAAGTTTATTCTTGCATAATTTGAGCACCTGCTGAAAACATTTTCTAACTGCTCCTATCCGCCATGTCTTGTACCCTCACTATCAGTCCTCAGATGCAGATGTCCTGGTTGGATCAGCAGAAGATGGAAGAGGTGAACAGAAAAGAGAGAGGAGGGATGAACTACATGAAATCACGCAGTGGTGGAGTGAGACAGCAGGTGTACGTACACGCACTGACATCTCAGAAAGCTCATGTGTCCCCCTTCTAAGACTCTTAATCATCAATAGGTTGCATGTTAAGTAGTATGCTACTTCATTGTATAGTTAATCACCAATGATTGTTCATTGAGGTAGTTAAAGCATTCCCATCAGTACCAAGAGAATGCAACTGGCCCTGGCCCCTATTAGCACACCCACAGTTGTCTCGATGGTGGAAATGCTGCTATTGAATTCTGGCCCTTGCCAATTAATAATGCCTGATCAGTAAGCTGGAAAAGTCACTTGATTGTATTTATCAGACCTTTGAACTTGAGATATTTCATTCAGGCGAGGTCTAATGGAAGATGACGCTGAGCCCATTTTTGAGGATGTAATGATGTCATCACGTGGTCAGCTAGAGGACATGAATGAGGAATTTGAGGATACCATGGTGATTGATCTGGTAAGACTTTGCTGATGTGCTGATCTCTGCTATGAAGGTTCTTAAGGGTGTTTTCTAATGTTTCTGGCAAACATCATGACCATGTCATAATACAACATATGTTCATCTGTTAGATTGGATCTTTGCAGATATGTTATTCTTGCTCTTCTGGCCTTTCCACTTTTTAGCCAGCATCAAGGAACCGGAGAGAGAGAGCCGAACTCAGACCAGACTTTTTTGACTCTACAGCCATAATGGAAGATGATCCTGTAAGGGCACTTGACTGATAACCTCACTTATTTAAAAAAAAAAAATAATAAAATAAAAAAAAAAAAGCATAATTTGAGCATTTATTTGCTATTGCTATTGGTGCTATTGAGAAGGAAATACTAATTCTTTTATTTTGTTTACTTCTTCCTCTAATAGGGATTTGGAATGCAGATGTTTTGAGAGATTACAACCTCTAGGAGTTACTACAACCAGCAACCAACAAGAATCACATCGTAACTTTTTATGTTGTGCTTTAATAGACATTTCACTCAACTGTACACAAGCGTGTGAGCTTCCTCTCTTGGTTTTGTGAATTTGGTCGGGCCATAATCTCATTGTGAACATTTCCTGTTAGAATTTCCTTAAAATAATAAAGACCGAGAGAGTCTTAAAATCTACAATCTGCTCACTTTTTAATAGTGTTAAAATTTCGGCAGTAGTAGCATTCAGCAACATCTCAGCAGTATTGGTTCCTCTCTATAGTTTCTTAATTTTCTTTTTATCATTCATTGATTTCTTCAAGCAAATGCTGTTTAATCAGAAATTGTTCAGATAAACGTTTACGACACTTCACGACTCATTACATTCTAGTTACTTTTAAGACTTAATCACCAATCCATGTTGCAGCTTTGTTCAGGGTGAATTTAAAGAAGCCATGTTAAGGCCGTAATCATTTTATCCAGATGTCCGGTTGCCCTTTATGCACCCAACTTATACAACATTCAATATTTTTAATATGATTTTGAAAATGATAACATCAGATTGATGAAAGCCAACTTTTTTTGGAAAAACTACTAAAACTTTTACATAATGTTCATACAAGTTATTTTGAAGGAAATTATAGTTGTATTCTGTAATTCAGACACACTGGTTATGTGTTTTTAGACAAGTCTGTTGTTAAAGAACTTGTTCTCATTTTAAAGACATGTTTACCTCCTGTTTAGATTCTGCTCAGTGATTTACCTTTTTACTGTGCATTTGTGGACACATTGTAGCTTTCACACAAAGCTGTGAATAATATTGACTGTTCAGTGGGCTTTTATGTTCATCTGGAAATCCACACGGCAGGTTTTTATAGAGCCTGTGTGGAATTGGAAGAGTGATGTCAGAACCCTTGTTTAGAATGGTGCTTTAGATACTATTCAGTGGGATTATCATTATTTTAACCTTTTCACTGTTCAAACTTTGCTTTTTTTTTTTTTAAGAAATGTTTAAATAAAAATATTTAAAAGTATGATTGTTACATGATTGTTACAAAAGATCTAATAGTTTTATCAGGAAGTCAGCTCACCACATAATTATTCTATCAAGAAATATTAAAAATGTAAATGTATTACTGGTTTTCAGTATGGCAATTCTCATTTAAATACATTTCCTTTAAAGAGACTAATGCCATTTTTATACATTGTGATGTCATAGTGTTTGAGCTTCTACAGCATGCTAAATACTGCAGGCATTAGATGGCGCAGTTAAAATTCAAAATTGTAGTGATTACAAATGTAACGTAGGTTACATGAGTGCTTTAGATGTGCCAGTTGTATTCGCAATTAAAAATACAAATACCTTGTTGCAAGATAAAATATCCTTAAGCTCTGGAGGTGTTTTTAAAGATTTCTGTGTTTCAGTGGCATACCCAAAGTTAAAGGATAATATCTCTAGAAAAAAAAGAGGATCGAGTGTTTATCATTGTAAAGAAAATTCTAATTTTTAAATGATATAGATTGTTAAATTCTAAGACTCTCAGCCTAAGAAACTGCTGAAAAATCAGACAATTACCTTTTTTTTCTTATTATTTTTCTGATTTGATATATACACACATATATTAGGGTGTAATAAGGTAGCACTGCTTTTGTTTTGTTCCCAATCATGTCCACCTGTACGTAAGTATGAATTTTGTGTTGATACGACAAAGCAATCAAAAGTTATAGCTTTACAAACATTATTTATCCTAGTGTCCAAAAACCTCTCCAAACTACAACAAAAAAAAAAAAAAACATAATTATACATATGAACGAGATCTCATTCAGTTCCACTCTGTCATTTGAGCCATCACTGAGTCTGTGTCATGTACTTCACTCCATCTAGTGGTGGCCATATGTAATTACAGTGAACGATCCTCTCTACCCATATTTGGATGACTTCCACCTCTGGTTGCAGCGATCTGAATCCTAATACGATTGGTTTAGTATTCCATCGCGCTGGACAACATACTACATTGTTTCCAATAAAGTCATCTGATCCAGGAAAGCTAATGTGTTTTTAGCCAGATAGCACATTGTGTGCTGTGTGTACATTGTGCTTTGTGTGGATTATCTAATGATCTGTGAATCCGATTACGTTGTGTGTGGGCTTGTTTTAAAGATAATCACCATCTCTAAGTAATGGTATGTGATATTTGCAGCATTTTTGCTTGACTTCAGGAAAAGTAAACAGAACATAAAATAAGCAACACCTGTTTACATGTAACATGTATGTCAAATACATATACGTGGCTATTACCAAGTACACTGCCTGGCCAAAAAAAAGTCACATACTCTGATATTTCGTTGGATCGCCTTTAGCTTTGATTATGCTGCGCATTTGTCATGGCATTGTTTCGACAACCTTATGCAATGTCACAGCATTTATTTCCATCCAGAGTTGCATTAATTTTTGGCCGAGATCTTGTATTGATGACAGGAGATTTGAACTACTCTGTAAAGTCTTCTCCAGCACATCCCAAAGACTTTCAACAGGGTTAAGATCAGGATTCTGTGGTGGCCAATTCATGTGTGAAAATGATTCCTCATGCTCCCTGAACCACTCTTTCACAATTTGAGCCAATGAATCTTGGCATTGTCATCCTGGAATATGCCCATGCTGTCAGGGGGGGAAAAAAATCCATTGATGGGATAACCTGGTCATTCAGTACATTCAGGTAGTCAGCTGCCTCCAGATGCTTCATGCGCTTCCCTGCTTACTCTGATGTCCCCATCGCTTTGGAATAGGGTAAATCTGGACTCATCAGACCACATGACCTTTTTTTTTATTGCTCCACAGTCCAATCTTTATGCTCCCTAACAAATTGAAGTTTTCAATTTTTTTCCAACCACATTTCTTCTGCGAAGCTGATGGTTCACCACTATCCTTCCAGGTTTTAATAATGTGTTGGGCAGTTCTCAACACAATTCCAGTGATTTTAGCTATCTCCTTAGTGGTTTTCTTTACTTGATGCAGGCCAATAATTTGCCCCTTCTGAAACACAGTAACATATTTTCCACGACCACGGGATATGTTTTCCAACATGGTTGTTTAAGAAATAAGAAGCTACACTTACACTACAGGGTTAAAGAATTGTTACCAGCTGAAACATATTAATCACTGCAATAATGATTCAATCAAAGGCTCTTAAGTATCTGCTTATTTAAATGTCTTTGACATATACTGGTATATTTTTGTCTGTTGGTAAGAAAAAAACAAGTTGGTTGTATTCTACTCTTTGAGAGCTTTCCAATGGCATATGACACATGGCCATTTGATCAGTTTGATGTTTTTAATTTATTAATATGTGCAATGCAAAATGTTTTGTTAATTATCAAAACTGAACACTTCTAGTGGTCCTGAGTAGCTCGGCCAGTAAAGACACTGACTACCACCCCTGGAGTCGCGAGTTCGAGGGCTTTTGAGTGACTCCATCCAGGTCTCCTAAGCAACCACATTGGCCCAGTTGCTAGGGAGAGTAGAGTCACATGGGTTAACTTCCTCATGGTCGCTATACTGTGGTTCTCGCTCTCGGTGGGGCTGGTGAGTTAAATGGTGGTAACGGGTTCAACAAGACACATGATAAAATGCGCAGATTGGCGTCTCAGATTCGGAGGCAACAGAGATTCGTCCTCCCACCCGGATTGAGGCGAGTCACTATGCCACCACGAGGATTTAGAGCGCATTGGGAATTGGGCATTCCAAATTTTGGAGAAAAGGGGTGGGGGGGGGGGGGAAATGAATTCTTCTGATTTGTCTGCAAATTTCAAATCAATTGTTCAGTTTCGGTCATAATGCCTACATGCATTGTAAAGTACAGCTTTTTAAAACGATGCCTATTTTGTGTTGGTCAAGGCTGTGTTTAGTAATATTTTTATTTTTATTTTTTCTCGCCCATCCGAGTTTAAAGGGATAAACTAAAAAACTAAAAAGAGATCGTAAACTTGGCAGTTACTGTCAGATTAACATATTTCAGTTGTGTTTTTTTATTATAATATATTTGTTAATGCTTTATTGTTTTTGTTTAGAGTACCCTTTTACTTTTTTCAAAATAATAATTATTCAATACTCCCTGTTCAGCTCTGAGAACTGTACCTTTTAGATTTTATTATAGTGCATTAAAGGAATATTCCGGGTTCAATACAAGTTAAGGTGAATCTACAGCATTTGTGGCATTATATTGATTACCACAAAAAATATTTTGACTCGTCCGTTCTTTTCTTTAAAAAAATAAAAAATAAAATCTGTCACAGTGAGGCACTTACAATGGAAGTGAATGGGGCCAATCCGTAAACATTAAAATACTCACTGTTTCAAAAGTATAGCCACAGCACATAAACAATATGTGAGTTAACATGATTTTAGTGTGATTAAATCGCTTTCTAATCTTTTCTGTGTAAAGTTATAGCCAATTTTACAACTTCGTTGCCATGAGGAAGTCAGTAAACCCAAAACCGACTGTAAAAAACAACTTTACAGTCAAATAATACATGAGTTTTAACAGAAGAATTAATGTACGTGCTTTTATAAAATTATAAGCTTCACATTTCTGCCATGAAACCCTACAAAAAAAAAAAAAAAAAAAAATTGCCCCCATTCACGTCCATTGCAAGTGCCTCTTTAAAAAAAAAAAAAAAAAAAACAGACGACACGAAATTATTTTTTTGGGGTAATCAACATTATGCCACAAATGCTGCGGATTTATTTTAACTTGTGATGAACCCGTAATATTCCTAAATGTAGCATTACGTTATTTACTTATTTCCCTCTCTCAGGTATCTTGAATGCTATCATAAGCATAACTTAGTAATAAAGGCAAGATAGTGACATCTTAATAATTTTTCGTATTATTTTATATATGTTTATTCTCCCGCTGGACGTGTTGTTTACTCTTTGAGGAGCCACGCCCCACACACATAACGTTTTATGTAACCAAGGTAACCAGTCGCCCACACGGGTTTGCGATCTCTTCTCGCGAGATAGCGACGCCAGCCTCTCAAGCTGGAGGTAGTATCGCGAGATCAACACGGCCGAGCATAAACCATCTTGTCTTGTTCTCGCGAGATGTGGACAGCAGCGCCCCCTCCGTGTTCTAATGCGGAGAGGAAGGGAGGGGAGAAGCCTTTTCAAATACACATATATTTCAAAATCGCTACTGAATATATATCTATATATTTTTCTGCAAAGGGATGATTTGTGCATTTATTGTGTGGATAAAGTCGTCTTTTTATCAGGCTCAACACGTCCAACGCGTCTAAAACGAAAGGAAAACGGCAGGATAAATGCTAAAAAGAAGAGAAGCGGCCTATTTTTGTTCCTGATATCCTGGAGGAGCAGTTCACACTGTCGGCCGGTATAATTCACATCAAACGGACGTTAAACTCGCGGCTCTTTGTTATACGCGACCCGCAGTTACATTGCAGGCATGCATGGTGAATCACTGGCGCACTAACTCTACTTGTTTAGCGCACATTGGAAGACCTGGTACACACAAAAAGCGGCCTGTTTTCTTTTTTTGCAGCGGCAGCGCCATGAAGAGCGGCGGACAATAACAGAGAGACGGTGCTTGCGTCCCGTCCTGCGCATATGCGCGACTAAAATACTAAATAATCCGCTGGAATAGCATTGCAAATAAGGACTGCTCTAATACAGGATACGAATAATCTGTGCTCTCTGTTTGAATTTGGTGGTTATTTGGAGGCCCGGCGGGGTGAAGAGCGCCACCAGCGTGTTGTTGTTGTTGAATTTTAAATCGAAACTATAACACCGATTTTTATGGAGTATTGCTGAGCGTATTTTGCAAATGCTTCTGTAAATGTTTTTTGAATCGGATCAACGTGGATGCTCTTTTATCCGATTGTGATGATGATTTGGGCGTATTTAGTGCCGTGGAAGAGGGGCAAACGCTAAGATGGAGTGGTTTTAATGAATGCTCCTGGATAAAGACACATTTTGCGTGCTTGTGCACCGATAGTTGAATATCTGATGAAATCTTCGCATGCATAAAGCATTCTCTGCATTTCGCTCTCGACGGAATCGCAAGCCCGGATGCATTAGCATTGATGAATCGCGGGCTGTTGGCGGGATTGAAGCCTTGTACCGTCGCTCCTTTTCTGTTTTTTTTCCTCCCCGGAGTGGATCTGTCTAGCGCGACACTGCTGAGATGAACCCGGTGAATGCGACCACTCTCTACGTGTCAGCTTGTCGGTCGGTGCTGCAGTGCGATCCCCGGGACCCCCAGGCTTTGGCGGAAATCTATAAGCTCTTGCCTTTTTTCAGACAGTCTCTAGCCTGCCTTGTGTGCGGTGAGAGTCATTTTTATTCTTCTTGATCATTGCATGCTTGCATGATCGCGTCTGCTTGATAAATGCATGCTCATAGCTGCTCGTGATCTCCCAAAGCTCCACCGACCATGACACACCCCCATAGTCTCCACACATTCCTGACCCACAATGACAACAGCAGCAATAATATTTTTTTAATAATGCTTTTGAATTGTTATCAATACTGAATCCAAACAATAATGGCACATTTCTCATCTTTTAATAAAATAGTAATCGAATGATAGTAATATTAATCAAGGGACGTTTATATGATAGATGTGCATGTGTTTATTAAGAGGATGCATTTGTGTTTGTATTTGGGTCCCCTGCTAACCATATGCCGAGTATGTAATATGATCTACAACATGCAATATCACATGACTATGTGGGTCTTGAATGTTACAGAACCCTCGATGATCAAATATATACGGTATACAATATAATGTTAATTACTTTAAGGAATATTCCCGGTTTAATACAAGCATAATGTTGATTAAAAATAATTTCGACTTGTCCCTCCTTTAACAAAAGCAAAAATCTGGGTTACAGTGAGGTACTTACAATGGAAGTGAATGGGGCCAATCTGTAAACATTAACATATTCAAAAATATTGCCTCAAGACATGTAAACAAGATTTTAGTGTGATAAAATCACTTACTAACCTTTTATTTGTTAAAAAATATCCAATATTACAACTTTGTTGCCATGGCGCTGTAATGCTGCAACCCAAAAATGACTATTTAAACAACTTTACAGCTCAAATAATACACAATTTTTAACGGAAGAATTAATATAAGTGCTTTTATAAAATAATAAGCTTCACACTTCTTCCTTTAAACCCTCCAGAAATTGGCCCCATTCACTTCCATTGTAAGTGCCTCACTGTAACCTTGATTTTTGCTGCTTTTTTTAAGAAAAGGAGGGACGAGTCAATCTTTTTTTGTGATAATCAACATTATGCCACAAATGCTGTTGATTGAGCTCAACCCAGAATATTCCTTTCATCTTGCTTTGGATCTGCAAAGCTGATTTGCAGTGCTGAATGGTATTTTAAAGCTACACAGTGTAGGAGCTCCCAATTTAGTAGGGCTGTTGATAAATAGCACCATCTAGCAATATATGGAAGAATTTGCATGTTGATGTGTTTTTAAATGAGCTGTAATGTTTTTCATGGTCTGAAATTGTTTGATTTCTTCATTTAGGAAATTTGCTCCAAGATCCAATAGCTCCTACCAACTCATCGTGCCAGCACTATGTCTGTAAATCTTGTAAAGGCAAAAAGATGATGATGAAACCATCGTGCAGCTGGTGTAAAGACTATGAGCAATTTGAAGAGAATAAGCAGCTGTGCATCTTGGTCGACTGTTACAGAAAGCTCTGCGAGTACATTGCAGAATCTCCTCTCGCCCAGAACATTTCAAGTGCAGTGGGAGGGGCCCCAGACATACTGGCTCTGTTGCATGAGGGCCTCACATTGGACAGTAGGCAGGGGGAGGAGTCACTCTCTCTGACTTTGACAAACCAGTCTCCTACACCCTCTACGTCAGAAACACTCCCTGATGAGGGCCAGTCCCCTTCTACTGAGATCAAGGAACAGGACCTCAGTCCTGTAGGGGTAAATGGTCTCCAAGATTGTAATTGTTTGACCAATGTGGAGGAATTAACCGGCAGCTTGCCTTCACTAGAGACAAATGTTTCAGACACGGGCGAGAGTGGAGGTGAGGTGGTGAAAGAAGAGAGTTTTACAAATGAGATCCCCGTGTGTGAAGCCGTAGTGGCTGCTGGCGAGGAATTTTGTACTACTACCGTGGACATTTGTGGGTTTGGAGAGGATATTAAGCATGATGGTGGCACTCTCCTCTTGAGTGTAGAGGAGGTGCTCAGGACTCTTGAACCAGACCATGTACCCCAGGATGAATGTCCTGCTATCTTACAGTCAACCCTCGAACCTTCGGGGAACTTGAATGGACCATTTGGTTGTTCAACCACATCTGTAGACCCAATTCGGCAGCTTTCCTCACTCCCACACGATTCGCAAGAAGTTCTCATGCCCCAGCACCCAACGTCCCAGAAAACTCCACAACCTTCGGGAATATCCTGTTCCGCGGTGACGCCAAGAGTGCCTCGGTCCAATCGGAAGCGCTCTCGGTCTGAGAGTGACAGTGAAAAGATTCAACCCCTACCCATTTCCACCTTCATCCGGGGCCCTACGTTGGGCATCTCAGCCCCTGTTCCTATTAAATGTGAACCTGAATCCCCAGTTCAGACTATCCCCCACATGGCGGCAGTGCCCAATGGTGGGGGCCTTTCTAAAGTGGGCAAGACATTACTGGTGCCTGCTAAAAATTTCAAAAAGACTCTTGACCACCATGGACCCAAAAAGGCCTGTACAAAATCCAAACAGGCAACTCCCAAATCGAAAGAGAAGACGAAAGAACGGATTATGAGTACCACCCTTATTCCAGGTAGCCCCACGAAAGTGGTTTATAAAAAGGCGCAAGAGAAAAAGGGCTGCAAATGCGGCAGAGCAACTCAAAACCCAAGTGTTCTTACTTGCCGTGGACAGCGATGCCCTTGTTACTCCAACCGCAAAGCTTGTCTGGACTGCATATGCAGGGGCTGCCAAAATTCCTACATGGCCAATGGTGAGAAGAAACTGGAGGCCTTTGCGGTGCCAGAGAAAGCCCTTGAGCAGACAAGACTCACTTTGGGCATTAACGTCACCAGCATTGCAGTGCGTAATGCCGCTGGTAGTGGGGCGGCTGGGATGCTTAATGTCTCCACAGCTGCTGGCTCACCTGTGGCCTCCTTCTTGGCTACTGGACCACACGAAGACAAAGGATTTGATGAACCATTAGACATGAGGTTTGACTAAGCACGGGAAAATTCTCCTTTACCATCATTGTCCAACTCCCGTATTCAAAACCGACTTGTATCTCAGTGTGGTGGCACTTTACAGAGGGGCTGATGCCAGCAGAGTCCGTGATAAGGCAGCTACTGTGATTTTGTTCCAGTTCACATTATCAATTGAACTAGTTATTGCCGAAGTTTGTGCCTTTAAATAATTTGTACTACTACTTTGGGTTTTCTTGCACACCATTATGAGTTCAGATGAGAGATGAGACAGGTTACTGTTTTCATTTGGGAAAGGTTTTCCTATTTTATGTTGTAGTACAAGTGATCTTTAATGCATGATCTTTGGCAAGATATACCTGACCTCATTGTTGTGGGTCACGCTATGTGCATATGTGGAAGATTTTCAGTTTGTAGGTTAGGGGATGAGACCTGATAAAAATTAAATGGTACCCTACAGCATCAGTAGAGACTGGGTGTATTTATAAACATTTTTTGTACACAAACTTATGGAATTCAATTAAAAAGTACATTATATGATATATTTTGTAAGTTACATTAACAACATTTGCAGTATTTATTGGGTATCACTTAACATAGATTATGGTCCGCCCAGGGCATCAGCTGGATACCCTTTCTACAGATGCAAGTCACAAATGCAGTATGTATGGTTTTCTGTCTAAATTTTGTTGTCCTGATTGTGCTAGTTTTTGCTGTCTCAAACTGTTATTTTTTTCCCTTGGGGCATTTCAATAACTGTAATATAAATGTAACATATTTCCACAAAAAGAAAAATCCTAACATGACTCGTGTCTTTCATTTCACAAATTCCTTATGAATTAATGTACTCTAAATGACCTGCTTACACAGACTATTACTTCTGGTTGAGATTGTATGAATCATATTAACATGTTTAGAAAGGTGGTTTGCATGATAAAGCTTGAATGCACATCAAGATCACAGAAAGATAAGAAACACCAAACACAGCTTCATACAGATGTAGTGCTGTTTAACAATGGGTGCTGCAAACAATTACAACAGTGTGTTACAATCGGAGCAAGGCACTGAAATGAAACAAATGCTGTCCATATGTTAGTGCATAACTTGTTAATGCAACTGTTCCATGAGTGTACAGGAGACTACATGTGCAATGTTTATGCTGAGGTGACATTCTGATGTAACATGAAGGTGGGTATAGACTGAAGAGCAGGTTCTGTTAAATGGCAGAAAGTTCCTCAGTAGTGTTTCTTCACAATATTTAATGCAATAGGAATGCAAGTTTCAGCAAGACAACATTATTTTACAAGGGCTGTCACAGTAGTGCATGATTAGTTTTATACATGCTCTTTTAATAGGCAAATAATTCATATTCTATCTCAGGAACTATTGTTGCTTAGGTAAGCAAGGTTCACTGTGCCACTTGAACGTAGGAAATCCATAAATACTGTGTTAATGTCTTAAACTGTAGCATATTTGTCTGCAGTAGCCTATATTTGAAACAATACACTGTATAATACACCTAAAGCATCAGAGATAAATAAAAATATATGATATGATTGTTAAATGCTTATGTTTCACACCAAAAAAAAAAAAAAAAACTTGATAGTTAACTGGAATCAGTTGTCCTTAAAAGTCTGAACTAAGTAATAGAACAAATCTATGTTGTGCAGTAATGCATTTGATTTTAGCCCAGCATTTGTATTGACGAACATGTACCACAAGGGGGCAACAGACAAAACGCATTTGATGCATGTGAAAGCGTGACAGTGACGCGCCGCAATGGCTTGGACGCGTCGAAGTGAACTTTCTAAATGATGTACAGAAAGCACGGACCAATCAACTGTGAGCTTGAGTAGACTTATTTATTTTCAACGGAAATCCACTGGTATAAACATTTATTCATTATATAATTATTATTGTAATGTCACTGTAGCTAAACCTGCGTATACATGTGGTTGGACACAATAATTATTTATAATAAATAAGTACACCAGAGGTAAGAAACATCACTAGCTGGCTTTAATGTAGCAGTCAGACGTTATTTAAATATGTAACAAACCAAATTTATGGCAAAAACATGCAAATGTATAATATTTGCTCAGTAAAATAATTTTATTTCAGAAGGACGGGATGATAAAGTGGCTACGGGGCATCTTTTTACTGACGGCGAGACGCGACGCAACGCAACGGACGCTTCCAGTGTAGACAGCTGCATTGCTTTTGACGCTACGCAACGCGTGTTTAAAAAAAAATAAAATAAAAATTTATTTAGCAGGCTCGCTGTGTATAATGTACAGATTTTGCTCTTATGGACAGAAATGTGTACTTTTATTCACCAAAGTGGCATTCAACTGATCACAATGTGTAGTCAGGACATTAATAACGTGAACAATTAATATTACAGTTTGAAAGAAATGTTCAGAACTTCTTAAACTACTTCAAATTGTTCTCATCAGAAAATCCTCCACGTGCAGCAATGACAGCTTTGCAGATCCTTGGCATTATTGCTGTCAGTTTGTCCAGGTACTCAGGTGACATTTCACCCCACGCTTCCTGTAGCACTTGTCATAGATGTGGCTGTCTTGTCGGGCACTTCATGCACCTTACAGTCTAACTGATCCCACAAAAGCTCAATGTGGTTAAGATCAGGCCAGTCCATCACCGTCAGTACTCCTGAGGACTGCTTCGTCCCCAAATAGTTTTTTGCATAACTTAGAAGGATGCTTAGGATCGTTGTCCTGCTGCATTATGAAATTGGTCCCTATTAATTTCTGACCACAGGAGATGGCATAGTGTTGGAGAATGGAATGATATCCTTCCTTGTTTAGTGTTCCTTGCACTCTGTATAAATCTCTCAACTTTTCCAGCACCAAAGCACTACCATACCATTACATTTCCTCCACCATGCTTGACTAATGGTGTTAAGCATTCCTCCAACATCTTTTCGTTCACCCTTCATCTCACATACATTGTCCTGCTTGAGCCAAAAACTTCAAACTTCGATTCATTGGTCCATAACACTCTTTTCCAATTATCTGTTGTCCAATGTCTGTGTTTCTTCACCCACTCTAACCTTTTCTTCGTGATTTTCTGTTTTAAAAGTGGCTTTTTCTTTGCAATTCTTCCCATAAGGCCTGCACCCCTGAGTCTTCTCTTTACTGTTGTACATGAAACTGGTGTTGAGCGGGTAGAATTCAATGAAGCTGTCAGCTGAGGATATATGAGGCGTCTATTTCTCAAACTAGAGACTCTGATGTACTTATCCTCTTGTTTAGTTGTACATCTGGGCCTTCCACATCTCTTTCTGTCCTTGTTAGAGCCAGTTGTCCTTTGTCTTTGAAGACTGTAGTGTACACATTTGTATGAAATCTTCAGTTTTTTTTTTTTTTTTTGGCAATTTCAAGCATTGTATAGCCTTCATTCCTCAAAACAATGACTGACTGACGAGTTTATAGAGAAAGCTGTTTCTTTTTTGCCATTTTTGACCTAATATTGGTAAGAAATGCCAGTCTATTGCATATTGTGGCAACTCAAAAACAAACACAAAGACAATGTTAAGCTTCATTTAATGAACCAAATAGCTTTCAACTGTGTTTGATATAACGGCAAGTGATTTTCTAGTACCAGATTAGCAATTTAGCATGATTACTCAAGGATAAGGTGTTGGAGTGATGGCTCCTGGAAATGGGGCCAGTCTAGATTTGATATAAAATGACTTATACAAATAGTGATGGTGTTGTTTTTTTTACATCAGTAATGTCCTAACTATACTTTGTGATCAGTTGAATGCCACTTTGGTGAATTAAAGTACCAATTTCCTTCTGATACAGCAAAATCTGTACATTATTCCAAACATTTGGCCCCCCCATGTCTGTATGTCTGTTTATCCATACAATGCAAGTCAATGGGGTCAAACAGTTTTAAGCTCCAAAAAGGACATAAAGGCAGCATAAAAAACTTGTGTGGTTTAATCCATGTCTTCTGAATCCATATGATCGTGTGCAGCGCTCTGCACATGCGTCAAGCACGAGGAAGTGTGACTGAGCTTCTCTGATGATCGCCAAGGAGACTGCAGATGTCAAGATTTATAGTGAAAAAGAAGTTACAGTTTGGTCTTTTCTGCTCTTCAGAAGACATGGATTACACCACTTGAGTTATATGGATTACCTTTATGCTGACTTCATGACCTTTTTGGAACTTAAAAGTGTTGATCCCCATTGACTTGCATTGTACAGTATGGACAAACACACATCATACTGTATATCATAGCATTTGTTTGTGTTCCGCTAAAGATAGAAAGTCATACAAGTTTGAGACGGCATAAGGGTGATACATGATGAGAGAATTATCATTTTGGGGTGAGCTATCCTTTTAAAATAAAGAATTAAACACTCTGTAATAAAAAAAAATGTCCAGAAGTGGAGAACCGAACTCAGTGTGTAGTAATATACACAAGTACAGTTAGAACTATCAGTTTCAGAGTTTTAGATGTAGATTTACCAAATGAAATACTACAACTCTTATTATAAACTAGTTTGACATTCCTGTACTAAATGATGAAGATTTTGTGCAATTCAGACAGCAGAATGGTGTAAAGACTTTATTTAGTGTGGTCTCAGGTGTAGCATTTTTATGTCTGTACATTCGTCAGTATGTGTTTGGCATTGGTAAATGTATATACAAAAGAAATTATGTACAAGACGATTTACCCTTTTAAAGTTAATGTCACAGTGATTTTCACATTTAGGTTATCTACAGTAAAAGATTCATGCTTACCAAAATGACAGGAGTGCTGGTGAACATTCGCAGTGAATTATGTAGTAAAAATAACACACATACTGTACTCACACATCCAGACACAAAGTAATAGTGCCGATACTGACAATCACAATACCTCAAGAATACAATCAAGGAATGATTTATAAAATACAGTCATTAAATCACAAGAGTGTGTAAGTTTGGGCCATTCTTAAAGGTGAAGTTGTAAATTTTTTGGATGTTAAAATACTTTCTCCTATCCCAGCTTAATAAGTAGAGTCAATATGCTACAGTATATGTAGTTGTAAGTAGCATAAGAATGGCTGAATCTGTAGGTTGATTTAGCTGAAAAGTAGAACACTGTGGCTCTTTGGTTCTTTCAAAACATTGTTCTGGTTGTTTGAGTGTCCCGACCAGCACGATGCAGCAACCAATGGTATGAGTTTGTGGTGGGACTATCTGTTTGTCCAACAAATGGAAGATGGGTGGAGTGTTCAGCAGAACAGGTCATTAATTGTGCAATTCTGTTTGGTGACACTAGAAATTACACACTTAACCTTTAAAGCTTAAACAAAGAAAAAATCTCTTTTCGCATATTTCAAAATCCCAATATGCAGCTCTGCTTTTTACACATATGAAGAAAATGAAATTGCTACATGAAGTCGCAGGAGGAGGAAGATGGAAGCAAGCAGAAAAAGCTTACAGCTCGTCCTAATAGTCACTCCTTCCTTTCCTGCCCAAACAGACACACAAAGTGACCACCAAGTCCAAACAACTTGCATCCAAATAACCTGGCAAGCCCATTGCTTTTCTTTGCCCCTGCAGGCAGATGTGATGAGTTCTCGCCTCTCCTTTCACAGGGCATTCCATTCCAACGACATTTCACCTAGAAACTGATTTATTACTAGATTCACTGACCGAGTGTTAAAAAAAAGTGCCAAATATTTGCATCTTTCAAACATCTCATCAATCAAGGTTAAATGTTTTGGCAAAAGACAGGGCATCTCGGCGATCACATCCAAATGTTTTAAGGCATTTGGCTGCCTTTCAAAGATAGCAGAGGTAAAATACCGAGCAAGCTGAGTCTTGTCGCTCGTCTTGCAGAGCGGCGCTCAAAACAAACCATGAGGTGTGTTTTTCCAATGTGCATCACTTTTGCAATTAGCTTACCAAGAATGCACCGAAGAAACTCGACTTCTCGTCCATGTCGATGGTGCTCACATTGCTGACTGTTACAAACACCCTGTCCCCGCCTCCTAACTGAAAAAGCCCCGCTTGGTAGATGGAATACAGTCCGTATTCAGAGTCTCGGGACCAGCACGTCGTCCTAGCGTTCTTCATTAGCAGAATGGGCACTGGGTACGAGCTCACTTTTTTGTAAACATACTGTAACATCGGTTTGCCCCGAACAGACTCGCCCGACGTGCCCTCTTCTTCCTCCTTATCACTTTTATCCTCCTCGATTAGCGTGTGTCTGAAGTAAGTTTGGGAGTAAATGTAGTAGAGGCCAGCCTGTGGCACTACCAATTCTCCGTCACTTAACTCTACATTCTGGAGGAAAGCCAGACCCTTTTCAGATTCCCACGATTGGATCTTCTGGCCGTAGACCTTCCTGTTCGGTAGACCTGCATTGTCAAGCCAAAGAGAAGGATTATGGGTCTTTTGACAGAAAAGCTGCATTGTTTCAGAGTTTGGCAGAAGAACGGAAGGGGATACTTGTGTCAAAGACTCGGCTCAACTTACAAACATACTTTTTGTTTTAGGCAAATTGCCATAGAGATATGATGAAACGCAGTGTGTGGGACTTTAGAGGAACTTGTAAATATTCCTCTGTCCTACATAAAAGCTGACAAAGTTTTATGAGCTTCTTTCCAAGGAAGCTTACATAAAAACAATGTTTATTTGCAGGGACGCAGTCATTGTTCAGTGCAAGGTTTTTGCATAGTTATGCAGTTTTTTATCTGATTTGGACTTCAGCCAATCAGTCAGCATAGCTCAGTGTGTTTACTTCTATTTTACCCCTATGGAGCAGGTGAACGTGGACTATGACCCACAGATAAATATGCTTGAGTTGTTATTGAGATGTTAAAACTCTCCTTTGGTCATTATATATATATATCAGGAAGGCTGTTATAATTCAGTACAAAAACAGAGATTTGCATGAAAAGTTGATATTTAAGATCAAAAGTTAAACTTCAGCAGGTATCAAAAAAGTTACGCTTGATTTAATTGAGCTTTTCCTGGAATAAGATACATACCCCCTCCATCTTTTTCAGTCTCGGGTATATAGTTGCCTGTCACATGTGCTGCAATCTTAGGCCGAGGGGAATCGTCTTGGTCTTGAATCACCAATGAAGGAAGTACACGGGAGACTTCATCTGTAAGAATCGTAAAAGTTAATTCTCATTTGTCTTAGCCTTAAAGGGACAGTTCACCAAAACAATGTAATTTACTCACCCTCATCCTCATTGCAAACCTGCATGACATTTTTTCTTCCTTGGAACACAAAAGGAGATGTTAGGCAGAAAGATAGCTTCAGTCACCATTCACCTTCATTGCATGGAAAAAAGATGCAATGAAAATGAATTGTGACTGAGGCTAACGTTATAACTAATATATCCTTTTGTGTTCTACAGAAGAAAGTCATATGGGTTTGGAACAACACAAGGGTGAGTAAATTATAACATATTTTTCATTTTTGGGTAAACTATGCCTTTCATGTCAAATTAATCATAACTAAATTGTGTTTGGACAATTTTATTCTAATTATAGCCAGTTATAACTTTACCTTTGACAGCTGATGAGATTTCTTTCTGATAATGACTGGACATTGACTGTAAAAAAAAAAAAAAAAAGGAAAAAAAAGAGAGAAATAAATAAAAAATGTATTAGAATAAAAATAGGATTGGGCCTACATTTCAAATCTCACATTAAAGTTGTGAAAAGAGACATTCTTCTGCATTATATGCTGATAACTGCTTATCCTTAATTTGCATTCATCTTAGATAAGAAAATTCCTCTATTAATTAAAAAAGGAAAAACGATCCTAGCCATAAATGGACTCATTGTCTGTCCCCTGGCCAGCTTTATGACTTAACGGCCCCCTTCGGAAGCGGATACCTTTTCTATCAGAAAGTGGAGCTGTTGCGTGACCTGCCAGCAGGGGTCGTCTTTTCCCTCCGCCGCGTTTAACTCCTGACCCTTTATCGTCCTGAGGTTGGCGCGCATCAAGCACGAAACACTGCTCTTGGAGAACGTTTCTTTCATCTGTGAATAAATAATGCATACAGTTTAGACAAAGTATTAAGTATTAAAAGTTAAGCATTAAGTATTAAAAAAGGACCAGATGAAAAGTTTATCTTTTATAGCTAGCATTATGTCCCAGTTAAGTATTTTCTAACTGCATGAAATCAGAATTATTGTTTCGCCTAGGCCTACGTAAGATGCAAATACGAGGACGTTGCATGTGAATTTTATTTTATAAATAAATGACAGTTGCTTGAAAATGTAATTTTTATCTTTTGTATATGTGAATTGCAAAATGAGGCCATCATGTGCATTTTTATCAAATTATAATTTGCATTATAGAATGTAAAAACGAATACTTTATGTGCTTATCTGTTTATGTATAATCAAATGACAATCATAAAATTATAATTACTATAGTCTATTTGTACACAATGTAGCACATTTGGTTCATATTCTTTATTTAATGAAATGACAACTGCTTGACATATTCATTATTATCTTATGTAAAAAAAACTTTTTTTTAAAAATTATCAACTGATAACTGCTTTGAAATGTTAAATCACATTTTTTTGCATACAATATATATATATATATATATATATATATATATATATATATATATATATATATATATATATGTATGTATGCAAAAAAATTTTTTAATTATATATATATATATATATATATATGAGCATTCAGTTTTATTGTCATTGGCCTGCCTGCGGTTGCTTAACTTGTACTTCAGGTTCCACTGAGCGACCTGTTGACATCTTTCCACTAAACAAAATTGTAAGCACATAAACCTCTGCAAGCAACTCCATTTTCTCTAACTTAGTAACAGTGCAAACAGCATTCATTCGCTTTGAAATATTGCATTTCAGTGTCGCAACATGCACAACAAAGCATTCAGAAAACGTTGTACCAATTCTGTGGTTACGTCTCGTGCACTGAGAGAAAAAAATATAGCATATGTATACGGCCCTTACCGTCGTTAAAACGTTGCTAAAGTATATGAAAGTTACAGCCACGGCTATTGTCTGGAGGAGAATTGCAGCCAGCAATAGAAGTCCGATGTACTGCATGGTGTGTGAGTTTGTCATACTGACCATTGCGTGTGTTACTGCAGCTCGAGACAAAAGCTAAGGCAGAATTTCTTCACTCTGTAAATATGAAAAAACATGGAGGCGTGGCAGCATTGACTATCAAGGAAATGCTGCATGAACGTTGTACTTTCCTGTAAAAGCTATGGATGTAAATAATCTCTTTCGTTTTTGATTTTCAGATTAGTGCACTCACTTCATGTAATTTCTTGTGAAAGTTACCTTAAGCATAAAACTTCCCCCATAAGATCATGCTATGTAAAATATATCAAATTGAGTTTTGTGGTACCACTTTACAATAAGGTTCTGTTTGTTGATATTGTAAATCCATTAGGTATCATGAACTATCAATGAACAACATTTTAACATAATTTATTAATATTGGCTAATGTTCATTTATAAAAATGAGACCGATCTCACTGTGATTTGGCAACGGTAGACCAGGTAAACTCGGTCTGTGCTTACCGAAATTCGAAAATACCGAAATACCGATACATTGCCCCCAGTGGCCGAAACGGGAGGTGTTTTTGAATGTACCCACAGAGAGGTACTGGAACATTCTGTAGCAATATATGCCGACTTCCCTTGTGATCATGTTGTTATGTTTGTTCATAATGCATAAACTAATGTGAACAGATGCAACTTTTACTTTTAAAAATGCACTGTAAATACTAATAGTTAACTCAAATAAAAAATAAATAAGTAGTTGACTTAACTTATTATTTTTTGCTATTCTCACTAGTTTTAATTAAGTTACCACTACTCTCTGAACCCTAAAGTTGTCATTAATAAAAAAAAATTAAGTGTTCCTAATTAAACAGTCCTTGAAATGTCACATTTTGGAAATAATATCTCAAACGTATACATAATTTTTTATTATTATTATTATATATTTTTATTTATCCCCTTTTCTCCCAATTTGGAATGGCCAATTCCCACTACTTAGTAGGTCCTCGTGGTGGCACGGTTACTCACCTCAATCCGGTTGGCGGAGGACAAGTCTCAGTTGCCTCCGCTTCTGAGACAGTCAATCCGCACATCTTATCATGTGGCTCGTTGTGCATGACACCGCGGAGCTCATGCTACTCTCCGCGATCCACGCACAACTTACCACGCTCCCCCTTGAGAGCGAGAACCACTAATCGCGACCACGAGGAGGTTACCCCATGTGACTCTACCCTCCCTAGCAACCAGGCCAATTTGGTTCACTCAGCACACCCTGGATTTGAACTCATAACTCCAGGGGTGGTAGTCGGAGTCAATACTCGCTGAGCTACCCAGGCCCCAAATATATACATTCTTTAAACTTTGGCTTTAAGTACAACTAACTCAGAATTATCAAGTACAAAATTGCGGCTGTCTGGGATACCCAGAAGCCCTTGCATTTGAATAAATGTTGTATATTTGGTCAAGATAAGGAAATTAGAGAGAAATAGAATAATTGTTTTTAAAAACGTATACAGTTTTAATTCTTACGACTATCGTTGTTGTTTTGTTGTAGCTGGTTGATAGTTGTAATTTGTGTCACCATTAGGGTGATTAGTGTTACCTCTGGTGAAATTGGATCATGTTATATTTACGTCATTCGTCTCTACTCAGTTGTACTTTACAAAAGTGCAGATTTATGTGCACTAAGAAGTACTGATGAAAATCTAATGTGTTATATGGCTAATCTAGTGTCCAGTCAGAATTACCCTTACACTGTGTAAGATGTGCTATAATTCAATTTAAATAATTAAATAAAAACAACAGTAATTTAATCACAGATGAGTTAAGTTTATTGTAACTAGTAAACTGTACTTAAATAATTAAGTTTACTTTACTTGAGCCAAATAAGTATGTTTACTAAGAAAAAGCATGCAAACCAGTTGCCTTAGAAATCTAAGTAAGGTCAACTAATTAGATTTTACAGTGTATATTAGTATATGTTGAAATTAAGAGTAACCAAGATTAATTAGTGCTGTAAAAGTATTGTTCATTGTTAGTTCGTGTAACTAATGTAGATACAACCATATTGTAAAGGGTTAGGCCTACCTGTTTTGTTTTGAAAGACTTATTTAGTTTCATTCAGATTCGTAAAGTTGCACTGTTCTTTTTCTGGAAAACATGAACAGTTCGGATTGTATTTGATTTCTAACATGTGGTTGTAATCTGGTCCCATTTAGAAAGTCTAGGGGGTATTCTGTGTATTGTGCTTCTCTGGGGTTGGCCTTCTTTTTTTTTTTTTTTTTTTGCCATCTGATTTAAAGAGCTATTCGGTTACTCCCATCAACTCTAGTTGACAGGTTTTGGTGGGCCCCTTTAAAAACAGAGCGTCAATTCTAAATTTCGGGTTCCAAAAAGGAGGGACTAGTTTTTCTTCCTGTTCTGAAAATGCTTGTTCAACTCTTTATGTGCTATATATAATTTTATATGGCAAATTTATTTGCTTATGACATTCCATGTGCTCTGTATCACTTTGTACCCTCTGTCCCAAACCAATTAAGGGGATAGTTCACCCAAAAATAAAACAATTCTATCATCATTTACTCACTCTCATTTTGTCCCAAACACCTAACTTTCTTTCCTCCATGGAACACAAAAGGATATATTACGCAGAATGTTGGTCTCAGTCACCATTCACTTCCATTGCTCTTTTTTGTGAATGATGACTGGGACTGAACTTTTTGCCCTAACATCTCCTTTTGCATTCCATGGAAGAAAGAAAGTCAGACAGATTTGGAACAACATGATCCCTTTAACACCGTGTAACCTCAATCCCAAGCCAACGAATTAATTTTCCAAGTATGCCATTATTATAACAAAGCAGAACATATTTAATTAAAAACAGGACTGTTTTTTCCTTGTCCCTGTGTATGATTATTAAGCTTAAAGACATAATGATTATGGAATGACACTCTTTAAAAAGCACTACTGTTTCCACCAAAGCACATTACTTGTTAACCTGAAGGTGCAACATAGAGGTAAACTGTGCTTACATGTTCTCTCACATTACCATTTATAGATGCTTTTAAAGCGGCTCCCAATGTGAGTTATGAATGGTTCACAGCAGAGCAGGACAGGGGCCTTCCCAAGCAGCGTCCCGCTACACAGGCGTCAGCTAGTTACCCAAAAACTTTTGTCATGGACTTGTTTGTGCCAGATATGTCCCGCTGAGATTAGATCAGTGTCTATAATGAACAGCAGATGAACGGAGGTGACCAAACAGGCCTCTCTAGTGTTCTCCTGGGACAATGACTATGACTTCCTCTAAACAGTAACATCTCAGCAAAAAATGGTGTGAGTTTTGTGGTATGTTTTCTTCACAAATATCACCAAAGCTCTTTAAAGTGACAGTTCGACAGAAAATGAAAATTCTGTCATTATTTACTCACCTTCATGTGTTACAAAATTGAATGACTTTCTTCCATGGAACACAAAAGGAAATGTTAGACAGATTGTCAGCCTCAGTCATCATTCACTTTTATTGCATCTTTTTTTTACAATAAAAGTGATTGGTGACTGATGTGTCACCACTAAACATGTTATCAACTACCTGTATACGTGCATATGGAGAATGTTCACATTGCAAATCCAGGGTCAAGCTATACTACAGTATATACAGCTAAACAAAATGTCCTTGCATGTAAAGTACAACAATAGAAACACAGGTATGAACCTTGTAGAGGCTCAATCTTAATTCAAATATTTATCTTTGTCTCCACAACCATTCTATCTTATTCTCTCTTTTACTCTATCTCTGTCAGCCAGCTGTGTTGGACTGCGGTCTCTGAAGGTTGTAGTGTTGACATGTCCTGCTCTGAATCGCAGGCAACCTAAACAATACAACAAGCAACACAGTGGAGCTGCACATATCTGGTGCAGACACCGTGGAAGGGAAGAGGAGGAACACAAAAAAGGAGAAAAAAATTAAAAGAAAAGAAACAGCAGGCGACCAGTGGACAGGCCGGAAACTTGGGATTTTCCAGCAGAAGCGAATGCAGAGTGTAGATTTGGCTGGGTTTGTTTTAGCTGACGACAGGAAGAGCTCCAGCCAAATAGTGACAAACTCATTGCGTAGAGTGACCTTGCCACATTTATACATCAGCAAAGTGATCTGACTATCTCTTTTATGAGTCTGAGTGTTTAAGTATGTGTGTGGGTAGTGCTGGATTGGGAGGTAGTGGAGAGAGTTGAAACATGCCCATGAAACATGACTGTAGTCTGGCGCCATGATTGACCGATGTCCTGAACCAGAGAGAACATACTCCCCCACTGACTCCCCTGTTCTCAGAGCAATATTTAAGCAACTCCTGGACACACAGGAACTCCTCTCTCATGGCTGCCTAGCTTGGTATATTTCCTCAGTGGTGCTTGTTAGGAAAGCATCACTATTACTATTGCTCACACTTAGGGGTTACGTATTTGAACAAACCCCTAACCTTAAGTACTAAAGCGATGTAGTTCACCCTATGTCTAAAAGCTGAAACATACTCTACACAAGTATGTGAATACAGACGCTTCTAGCTACCCAAACTCGATTTTGTGTTTAGTTGCGTTCAAAAATATTTTAGACCGCAATTCATAACACAAGTATATGTTGCATTCTCAACATTGAACATTAGTGTAAAATGTCTGCTTCTATGGTGAGTTTTTTCTTTTAACTACTGTCATAGCGGAGCAACAGTTTGAAGAGAATCTTGCTGAGCAAGTAAGTTAAAATCAATATTTTCATAGCAAATTACCTGATTGCTGTGCAGTTTAAAGGGATAGTTCACCCAAAAATTCACCCTCATGCCATCCCAGATGTGTATAACTTCTTTTTTCTGCTGAACATAAACAAAGAATTTGAAAAGAAT
Organism: Myxocyprinus asiaticus; assembly: GCF_019703515.2. Taxonomy (NCBI): domain Eukaryota; kingdom Metazoa; phylum Chordata; class Actinopteri; order Cypriniformes; family Catostomidae; genus Myxocyprinus; species Myxocyprinus asiaticus. The sequence continues at coordinate 11,714,361 of NC_059384.1, forward strand.
ATCTCAACAATGCAAGTGAATATCCAAATCTTCAGAATCAATATGATAGGTGTTGGTGATAAACAGATCAATATTTAAGTCCTTTTTTTACTATAAATTCTCCTCCTGTCCAGTATGTGGCGATACGCACAAAGAATGCGAATCGCCAAAAACAGAAGAAGAAGAATGTGGAAGTGAAAGTGAAGATTTATAGTAAAAAAAAAAAATTGATCAGACTTAATAGTGATATGTTTCTCACCCAAACCTATCATATCACTTCTAAAGATATGGATTTAACCACTGGAGTTGGATGGATTACTTTTATGCTGCCTTTACATGTATTTTGGACCTTCAAAGTTCTGGCCACTATTCACTTGCATTGTAAAGACTAACACAGCTGAGATATTTTTCTAAAAATCTTCATTTGTGTTCAGCACAAGAAAGAAAGTATGAAGGTGAGTAAATGATGAGAGAATTTTAATTTTTGGGTGAACTATCCCTTTAATGGCACGGTTGTTGTAACTCTATCACCTCCTTGAGTAAAGGGGTTTGTTCCCACCATGTTAATGCAAGAACGTACTGTATGTTTTTCATGTTTAAGCAGACCATGCATTGGCAATTCGGTGGCCAGCTGCTTGCATCTGCATTCAAGTACTTGTGTAGAGTTTTTTTTTTCGGCCTTTACTTTCCTCAGTGGAACACAAAAGGAGATATTAGGAAAATATCAGTCTCAGTCACCATTTACTTTCAATGTATGGACAGGAGTTGCAAGGAAAGTGAATGGTGTCTGTGGCTAACGTTCTGCCTAATATCATACAGGATTAGAACAACATGAGGGTGAGTAAATGATGAAAAAATTAGCATTTTTGAGTGAACTATCCCTTTGGCGCAAACTGTTTTGCACACAACGCTGCCGATCAAACGAGGCAGTATTGAAATGTGCTTAATTAAACCATCCTCTCTTTCTTGGAAAAAGGACATCCATAAATGTTTAGATGAATAGTGTGACAGGTCTCTAGATTTCTTCTGAAGGAGGAAGCGGGAGCTGGATAAAGGTCCAAAGTAAGTCTTTTATTTAACAATACTTTTCAGTATAAACACCTAAATGGTCTCGCTTTTCAGCACAAGTGCACTCGGTCACACACACACACACACACAGCTTCGGCATCTCTCTCTCTCCCCTCCAGCAGTCTGGATTGCCCTTTTTCTCCCTCTCCACTCTCTCTGCAAACACAAAACAGCTGTTAGAGGTGATTTCCCACAGGTGTCAATCCTTACCGTTCTGTCTCTCCTGGACTCACTCTCTGCAAACGTCACTCGGCCACGCCCCCATCACCACATACCCCCATCGGGGAGCCATCCGTCCTGTCACTTATCTCCCCCCCCCCCCCCCCCCATTTTTGGAGAGGAAATCTGCAACAGCAATCTGCGCCCCTGGCCTGTGGACCACCTCGAATGTAAAAGGCTGGAGAGCTAGATACCAATGGGTGATCCATACATTGGTATCTGTAACTGTTAAAGTTTGGGCAAGGAGGAGGTGGGAACCAGCTGAACAGTCAACATAAAATTTTAATGCAAAACTCAACATGAAACAAACAAACAAATACACACACTTGCAGTGCAGCCGCACGCATCTCTCTCTCTCTTGAACTGGCATTTCCAGCCCCCCTTTATCTCGCTGATCATCTGATTCAGTGCTGGCTGTGCATCCTCACGGCCCGGCCATGCCCTCCTCCTAGTCACAGTATCCTTCATGCGATGGAGCCCTGGAGGGGAGCATGGTCCGAACAAAGGGTGAAAGCACGTCACAACAGATAGTACCGGAGGGTGAGGACTGCCCACTTGATGACCAAACACTCCTTCTTGATGGTTCTGTCCTTAGTATCTCTCAGCGAGAGCTTGTGACTAATGTATAGCATGGGACGCTCCTCCTCCTCCACCATCTGGGACAGTACCGCTCCCAACCCCCTGTCCGATGCATCCATCTGCAAGATAAAAGGGAGAGAGAAGTCAGGTGAGTGCAATAATGGCCTGCCACAGAGTGCAGCTTTCACTTGCTTGAACGCCTGCTGACACGGCTCCGTCCACTGGAAAAGATCTGGTGCCCCCTTTTTAGTAAGATCAGTCAGCAGGCTGGTGGCAGTCGAATAGTTAGGCACAAACCTACGATAATAGCCAGCCAGCCCCAGGAACTGTCTCACCTTCTTTTTGGTCTTAGGTCTCGGGCAGGCCTCAAACGCTGCTGTCTTATCAATTTGGGGCTACACCTGCCCATGACCCAAGTGGAAGCCTAGATACCATACTTCCACCCGTCCAATTGTGCACTTCTTTGGTTTTTCCATGAGTCCCGCCTGTCTCTTGGACAGCTTCAGGACAGCCTCAGATGCTGCAGGTGCCACTGCCAAGCAGTGTCGGCGTAAGCGGTGTGTGCGGCCTGAGGATCCTGTCCATGAGCCGCTGAAATGTAGCCGGGGCCCCGATCAAACTGAAAGGGTCCCAAATTGGTGTAAGCCAAACGGTGTGGAAAATGCAGTTTTTTCATGGGACATGGGAGTTAAGGGGAACTGCCAATATCCGTTTGTCAAATCCAGTGTCAAATAAAAGTGAACTATGACTAACTGATTGAGCAGTTCATCAATCCGAGGTATTGGGTACGCATCAAATTTAGACACCGCATTGACTTTTCTATAATCCACACAGAACTGGACCGAGCCATCACTCTTCGGAACCAGCACCACTGGGCTGGCACAGTCACTGTGGGATTTGTCTATTACCCCTATATCTAGCATGGCCTTTAATTCTTCCCGAACCACTTTTTTTTGTGTTTGGGTAATCGGTAGGGACGACTGCATACCACTACCCCTAGAGTGGTTTCGATATGGTGCTCTATGAGATTTGTACCACCTGGAAGAGGCGAGAACTTGTCAGAGAATTCTCCTTGCAACCTGGCAACCTCCGTGACTTGTGACGGTGAGAGTTGGTCTCCGCAAGTGACCAGGGTGACTCAATCTGTGGCTTTTAAGTTCACCTCTGGTCCGAGCTGTCACCAAAGTCTCTCCACGGTTTTAAGAGATTGAAGTGGTAAATCTGACATGCTCCACCTCTGTCAGTTCGTTTAACCTCATAATCAATTTCCCCGACTTGCCGTGTGACCTCAAAGGGTCCTTGCCACTTGGCGAGTAATTTAGTGCTCGATGTGGGGAGTAATACAAGGACTTTATCTCCCAGTGCAAATTCCCATTGCCGAGTACCCCTATTATACAGTCTGCTTTGACATTCTTGAACCTGGAGCAAATTCTCCTGTGTTGGTTGCTCCAGTGTGTGGAGTTTTTGAAGGTCCCTCCTCCCAGTTTTCCCATAGGACGTTGAGCATGCTGCACGGTTGACGCATGTACAATAATTCGAATAGGGAGAACCCCGTTGAGGCTTGCGGGACCTCTCGTACTGCAAATAATAGGGGCCCGAGTCACTTGTCCCAATTTTGAGCGTCTTCGTGCACAAACTTACGAATCATATTCTTTAGTGCCTGATTAAATCGTCGACCAAGCTGTCAGTTTAGGCGTGGTAAACACTGGTCCGAATCGATTTTATCCCCAATAATTCATACAGTTCGCATAGTGTACATGACATAAACGTCATGCCCTGATCAATGAGGATTTCTTTCGGAATCCCCACTCGGGAGATTATTCTGAAGAGTGCTTCCACAACACTACATTCTGAGATGTTGCGCAAAGGCACTGCTTCCAGATATTGCGTTGCATAGTCCACCAGAACCAACACAAAGTGATGCCCACGTGCCGTCCACTCTAATGGCCCGACGAGGTCCATGCCAATTCTTTCAAAGGGGACCTCGGTCAATGGAAGGGGGCGCAATGATGCTTTTGGGGTGACATTCACGGCATGCCACACACCACCTGCGTACATCTCCGCAAATGCCTGGCTAATAGAAACAGGCCATCAGACGGTCTAGTGTTTTTCCCTGCCCTAAGTTACCCGCCATCAGATTATAATGAGCTGTCTGGAATAACATTTCCCGACGGCTCTTCGGTATTAACAACTGGATTGTATTTTCCTTTGTCTGAGCGTCCTGTGTGGATATGCGAGTGCAACGTCTGACTGGAGGCGTTGACCATCAATCACTTTCACTTGGTCAAAGGCGTGCCGAAGGGTCTTGTCTCACGTCTTCTCCAGAGGGAAATCCCCAGCAGGGAATCCTCTAAGGGCTGGGAAAGCCAAGACTTATCCCTCCCTTACGTCCTCCTGACATGGAGCTGATGTAGATGGCCCTGGCTCTGCCTCCAGCCAGCGAGTCACACACCACACACCAATACACTTTGTTGCAGGACCCATCCAAACACATTCCCCTTAATAAGGTAGTAAATGCCAGCTAATTTGTTCACAAGATTAGTGGATGGGTAAGGCAGGAATTAACTGCAGCTTCGATACTATATTTTTACCCTCGAAATTGAATAGTGACCATCACTACAGGGTAATTCTGAATATCCCGTGCACACACCATACCTTCACCCACCAGCTTGTATCCAAAGCCTCGGACTGAACCAAGCTTTGGTGAATGGAGGTTTGATTACAACCTGAATCCACCATGGCTTGATATGTACCCCCCCTTAATACTCACAGGTACCTGGTATGCCCCTGCTTGATCGGGGGCGGCCTGTGGCGCAGTAGGGATCCAAACCAATGTCTCCACCTCCGTCGTGGGGCATCGGTCCTGGAAATGCCCAGGTTTCCTGCAGCTCCAGCAGACCAGCCCAGACTTCACGCCCACACCCGCAGCAGTGGATTCACCAGCCTGTGGCAGAGAGCGGAGAGGGTTAGGAATGGCCCAAGGGTCTGGGAACCGGTTTTGGGGTAGGAATTCCAGGGAACAGGAACAGGACGAAGGTAAAGAGAGGGGGAGGGAGGAGAGAGAGAGAGAGAGAGAGAGAGAAAGAGAGAGAAGAAAAGGGCTTACCGGCTCCCGAATATGCCGCCATATGGCCCTCAGCCAGCTGGGCCGCCTCGTCCAGCAACGCTGGGCAGTGGCACTGGACCCATTCCGCCGTCCCTTTCGGTAGTCAGTTGATCAACCGCTCCAGTACCACCAGGTCAACTACTGCCATGGCATTGTTAGAGGTGATTTCCCATAGATGTCAATCCTAACCGTTCTGTCTCTCCTGGCCTCGCTCTCTGCAAACGTCGCTCGGCCATGCCCCCATCACCACAAATAGTTTATTTTGGATGGTTCATTAGTGAACCGGTTAAAATAAACGATTCCCCAATTTATTTAGGCCTATATGTAGCGTTGGGAAGTTAATTTTAGTCAATCGGTTTACTTTGACGGTTTCTATGAACCAGTTTAAATAAACAATTCACAGTTTCACTTGAGCCCCTGCATAAAAGTTACTGCGTCTTATTTTTTTAAAAATACAAATATTTAGGTAATTGCAGCCACTTGGAACACCTTAGCAACCGCATAACAACATCCTCACATTCACACAAAACACCCTAGTATCATGGTGGGGATTTTTGCACAAAATCTAGATTTTAATGTATTTCTGCGTGACAAAAAAGCATCAGTGCTGTTTCATATTAGCCTAAGGTTCATTTCAGTTATAAAGCTGAACTCTGATATCATTGCATTAGTATGTGCAGTCTACTCCGAGACTATAGTAGTGTTGATAGCGAGCTAAATTGAGAAGTAACAATAGGACCTTCGGGCTGATTTTCCATCCACAGAGATTTTAAAACTAAGCTGTAGGGCTGTAAATATTTGACAGACTTCAGATGAATGTGCGATCATATCCATTGCAAAGTACATAGGGGGTTTCGTGGAGAGTTACAAGGCCTTGATTCAATGCTCCATTGCACTTGGGGAATCAGGAATTTGGCTAGGAAGAAGGCCTCCAAATTTGAGAGGCCCCACTTTTTATCATCAAAAAAATAATAAAAAATCTGTTAGTGTCAAATGCTCAAAAATAGAAAACAGACAGAGAGAGAGAGAGGAAAGGAAGAAGGGGTGAAAAAGAGTAAACTAGTCTGAGAGAGCTATAAAGTCATGAGGGGCTATAATCAGGGTGCATATTTTGGGGTGTTGTTGGGGGGACGGTTCTGAGGGTCTGACAATCTTAATTAAGCCTTAAAAGGACCCTCATGCCATCCCAGATGTTTAGGACTTTCTTTCTTCTGCTGAAAACAAAAGAAGATTATTGGAAGAATATCTTAGCTCTGTGTGTTCATACAATGCAAGTGAATGGTGGCTAGAACTCTAAAAGCTCCAAAAGGAGATTAAGTCAGCATAAAAGAAACCCATAAGACTCCAGTGGTTTCATCAACATCTTCTGAAGCGATCCAATTGGTTTTGGATGAGAACAGACCAAAATATAACTCCTTTTTCACTGTACATCTTGACAGCAGTCTTTTTGGCGATCATGATTTCAAGCTTGATTACACTTCCTAGCTTTTGACACATGCACAGAGCGCTAGATGACGCTATAGGAAGTGTAATTGAACTTGAAATTATGATCGCCAAGGAGACTGCTGTCAAGATATATACTGAAAAAGAAGTTATATTTTGGTCTGTTCTCACCCAAAACCAAATTTGATCAATTTCTCTATTTTACTAACCCTTAAAATATAATTTAACATCGACTATGCAATAATATGTATAACTAGGACTATAATAGAATATTTAAAATGTTAGCCTCAGTCACCATTCACTTTCATTATATGGAAAAAAGATGCAATAAAAGTTAATGGTGACTGAGACTATCATACTGCCTACAATCTCCTTTTGTGTTCCATGGAAGATGTCACATGGTTTTAGAACACATGAGGGTGAGTAAATGATGACATCATTTTAATTTATGGGTGAACTGTTCCTTTAACATCAACAGAGTGCACCCAAAAAAAATTCTAATGATTTTCTGACATGCCTAAGCCATGCAACCAATGTGCCAAGAGCCTTATAGGTCAGGATAATAGGGCGTTTTGTGCTTTTCTATGACATCACTCCTAAGAGGAATGGGAGATGGGGAGATTCCCAGTTTTTCCTCTGGGGTGAGAAAGGCAGAGCCTGATGTTGATTGCCACGTCGCCTTGTGGGAGGACTGCCCTGCTCTCACTCCATCCATAAACATCAGCATTTAAATAATGCATGCAATTCTGATTGCAGCCTTCAAGCAGAAAAAAAACACTTCAGTCTGCAACGAACCACCAAAGATTAAAAGATTTGCTTCGCTGATTAATGGAGATGAAAATGCATTGGGATAGAGCGGTGTTGTGTGCTTTAAAACTTGGCAGTCTTTCACCATTAAGTTAGAGAAGCTGTGAAAGCCAAGTGGTCACTCTTGGGTGGGGTGTGATAGATGATCTAAACTCTGAGTTAGCGGTGAAAACACAATCACATGTCATCATAAAAAAAGGATGAAACTTAATGTCTCATCTACAAATGACCATAAGGATGGAGGATGAAACAATGTACATGATCATAGCACAGATATACATGTAAGCCCTATATCTAGACCAATCTCCATTTACTTTTTTTTTTTTTTGTATGGAAAAAAAAAAAACAATTCAGTAGTGTAAATAGTGACTGAGGCTAACATTGTTTTCAATGGTGGAAAGTCATACAGGTATAGAATGACATGAGCATGACTAAATGATGACAGAATTTTTATTTTTGAGTGAACTATCCCTTTAACATGCAAAACAATTCACAGACAGTCCTAATTCTTGTTCAAAAAAGCCTTTGAGTGTGTGTGAATCAGTGTCTAGCTGTCTTTTGTGTCATCATCTCAGAGATACATCACTGATACAGTCATTTTGACAATAAAGCCCTTCAGATTTGTTTTCTTTTGAAATAATCCGATAGCTTTCTATCATTAATCATTTACTACTCATGTTACAGTGTGCCATAGTACACTAGATGTGATATGAGAAGCAGGCATTAAAAGTTTTCCTGAAGGCAACTTGTGCAAAGTTTAACAAGTGTATCAGGTTATGTGAATTCTGGGAACAGGAATAGCTCACACTTTACCATCTAGCTGTTTGAGATCAAGTTTGACCATGTGACATGAACTGTCAAACTCAATATTAAGGGTTCACATAAAAACATCTCTGATTTTTCAAAGAACTGTTTTTCGAAAGATAACAGGTTATTCCAGTCAGCACGATGCACTCTTTTCGGCCTGCAGGCAAACAAACTAGGCCTGTCTTTACTTAAAAAGTTAGTTAAGCACCTTCTGTCACATGCAACTATTTGATAAAGTAAAAGCAGCACATACAAACTTAAGGTCTCTTCAGAGGAAAATAACACTGGATGAACGAAAGTTTTTATAAACGCTTCAAAGTAATAAACTGAGATGAGGTCTACTTGCTTTATGTCGTCTGTTTTTTATTTTGTGATTTCATAGGACACACCCAGAAGAAACTTGTAGGCCTATTGCTCAGAAGTTGCTTTTAATCTGAGTATCAACGTGGTCTCAAATAAATATATTTTTTAAAGCAGAGCAAAACTAGACAAATTTACAGCAGCCAGCTAGAAATGTCCATGACATTTTAAGATTTTGTTAATTTGTATAACTTTTTCAGGCCTGTTAATCACAATTTTAGATGGAATTTCCAGATATTTCCATGACTGTGAGTTCATATTGAAATCTCTGACTTTTGAGTTGTCAAGACTTTGATTGTCTTGGCAAATCTGACCACAATGTGTGACATCATCCAAATGTCTTCGGAAACTTTTCTCTTTACACGAGAGAATACTAAGGTCTTTTTCTCAGTAGAACAATCTGTGTAGCAGGAGTAGCAAATGTCTCCATTTGTTCTCCTCTCTATTTAATCTTATTAAGTGCGTTTACATGCACGATTTTGCACCAGTTATGCATAATTAGCTGACAGCATGTGTGGTCATGTAAATGCCTTAAACAGTGTTTCTTTCTCATGGCTTTGTGCATTACACCGATTTTGTGTTCCATGTGAACATCTTTATCGGCGTTCTTACGGCTTATCCAATGCATATTTTGTTTACATTTTGACTTCAAAAACAGAGAACAATCAGTTGATTTCAAGTCTAGTGTAAACGTGGTTTGAACTGATAAATACACTGATTTTTGGTAGTTCTCAGCTCATTGGTGTGCATGGTAGCATACTCATTGCTGTCTATGTCAAATATGTAGCCAAGAATTGTCAATACCAAATGTAACCTAATATTTTTTACACAGTATAAAATGAAACATGTTCACAATCTAATGAAAAAAACAAAACAGTGTGAGAGACTTACATAGTCAACATATTTGAAACTATATAGTAGTATCATTTTGGCAACTGGCATGCAGAGTGGTTAAAAACACAATAATAGCTGACATGGAAGAGATAAGTGTGAGTTTATTGCAAAAATCGTGTTTACAAAAAAACTAAAAAATGGTTTCCTTTAGATTCCTCTTTCAGCTGAAGTGGTACACTGTAAAACATCAGTAGAAAATAATTATTGTCCCAATACTCTGAATGAGAGGAAGACGCCAAAAGTGCCATAATAGCAAAAGGTCTCACAGGTGAGTAGAAAAACAACAAGAGCCAGCATTCCACCTCGCTTATCTGCACCCCCGGCATTTCCCATGCAATAACAGTGACAGATAGCTTCCCTCAAATATTCCCTTCCAGCTCATGTTTCTTTAAACGGCCATACTGCTCAGTTTTTAGGAAATTCCCTTTTCAAAAGTGCTGACTGTCAACAGCAGAGAGAGTTCCAGAGAAGTTACTATTCCCAGACAGGTGGAAGAACATTTAACCAACAGTGTCATATTTTAACAGATACAAGTTATAAGTAAACGTGCTGATATGCTCTTGAGAAAATATTTTATGATTTAAACAGATTTTGTTTTATTTTTATGAAAGTGTTAGGGTTAGTTAGGTTAGTGTTAACCCTAAACTGTAAAAGATCAGGAGATTAGCAGTTACAGAAATACTCAAACCAGCCCATCTGGCACCAACAATCATGCCATGGTCCAAATCACTAAGATCAAATTTTTTCCCCATTCTGATGGTTGATGTGAACATTAACTGAAGCTCCTGACCCGTATCTGCATTATTTTATGCACTGCACTGCTGCCACACGATTGGCTGATTAGATAATCGTATGGATGATGGTTGGTACCAGATGGGCTGGTCTGAGTATTTCTATAACTGCTGATCTTCTGAGATTTTTACGCACAATAGTCTCTAGAATTTACTCCGTGCCAAAAACAGAAAACATCCAGTAAGGGGCAGTTCTGCGGACGGAAATGCCTTGTTGATGAGAGAGGTCAACAGAGAATGGCCAGACTGGTTTAAACTGACAAAGTCTGGTAACCGCTCTGTTCAATTGTAGTGAGAAGAATAGCATCTGAGATACGGTTTGGTGCTGTTTTGGCAGCACGAGGGGGACCTAAACAATATTAGGCAGGTGGTTTTAATGTTGTGGCTGATAGGTGTGTATATATAAATATATATATATATATATATATATATATATATATATATATATATATATATATATATATATATATATCACCTATTATTCAAGTATCACCTATTATTAAATTATTTCTGCATATGCAACTAGTTTCAATGTTAAACTTACATGAGTTTGTAAAATCCAGGTGGTCGTTGTAGCATCATTTTGACATTAAAGTATTAAATTAAACTTTATAATGAATTCTCTGTGTTGAAATCTGAATGCAACACATTCAAGTGAACAATACAGCAGCTTCCGAGCACGCTGAAACAATAATTCAGAGATTTAGATATACTGAAAAAAAAATTTGGTGTCTGCTGGCCTATTCAGTTCTTCACAAATGCTTTGTTACACTGATGTTTTGTATTGCATATTCAATTTAAAAATCATTAGTAAATGTTTTAAAGGTATATTTTCAAAATAGATTTAACATAACAAAGGGAAACATCTCATCCATATATGTGTACCTGCTAGAGGTTTTCTTTTAGCCAGCGAATATAGTTCTCAAAACTTCGTAATCCAACTGAAATTGCAAGGGCCCAAAAGCAAAGCTCAAGCATCCATGGAAACCATCTACATAGTGATCAACGTTGACTGCAACTCCGGCCTCCTCCAGTCATCTGCTGTACATGAGTCCGTCATCTCTCAGCACATCATGCTCACAGGTCATGATGTAGGTGGGCGGCACTGCCTTCAGTACTTCCTTTTTAGCTAGTAAAGGGGCCGCTCGCACATCCAGCAATCCTGGCAGCTCCTCTACCAGCTTTGGGTCACCCTGAAGTGGAAACGGGCTTATAGTTCTTCTGTAAAGTGACCGGAAGAAGTTGGGTCTAGTTGATCTTAGCTTTGGCTGCGGCTATCTTCTGGCCCTGACTCAAAGCTGTGTGGCTGTTTGCCAGCAAAAGAGCCAGTCTCTGATCCCCATCTAGGTACTCCAGCATATATCTGGCCAAGTGTGAATGGTATAGGATGGGAATGTTGGCATTCTGCTGGATGGAAGGTGTGTTGAAGTCCAAGGCCTGGAGCACAGGATAGATAAGAGCCTGAACTTTGAACTTAATAGAAGCGCTGCTGTCCAAGGCCAACTGTGAAAAAAAAAAAAAAAAAAAAACACACACAAAAAAAAGGTGATTATCAGCCATCTTTTGCGATTAATTCCTTTAATACAATATTTACAAATAGGAAAGGGCAGTTCATTCTTGTAGTATGGATGCTTTCGATACTGCTGAAGAGGATCAACTATCGACAGGAGCAATCCTCACCTTAAAAAATATCAATCCTAATTGTTTTTAGGATTTTATCACAAGCTAAAAAGCACACCAAATGGGACATTTATTATAATGGATTTGTGTGACATTTTTAAAAGTTTATTTTCCTGTATTGTGGGGCTTAGATCTAATTTCAACAGGGAGACAACAAAATGCATTAACGTTATTACAATGATGTGGTAATAATGGTCCCTCCATGCCCTACTTTACCATGAAGAAAGTACCACCGAAAGGAGGTTGGGATGGCTGGCCAGGTGGGAAAACTGCTAATAATAATAATAATAATAATTAATTACATTTATATAGTGCTTTTCTAGGCACTTAAGGCGTTTTACAGAATAGAGGGTGAATCTCCTCAAATACCACCAGTGTGCTGCATCCATCTGGATGATGCGATGGCAGGCATACTGTGTCAGAACGCCCAACACACACCAGCTATTGGTGGAGAGGAGAGATCAGTGGTGTAGCCAATTCATATGTATAGGGGATTATTAGGAAGCCATGATGGATAGAGGCTAATGGCCAGGACACTGGGGTTACACCCATCCTATTTTACAAGAAGTGCCTTGAGATTTTTAATGACCACAGAGAGTCAGGACCTCCGTTTAACATCTTATTCAAAAGACAGTGTCTTTTTACAGTATAACATTCCCATCACTATACTGGGGCATTAGGACCCACACAAACCACAGGGTGAGCACCCTCTGCTGGCCTCACTAACACATAGTTTTCCCCAGGAGCAGGTCTCCCACCAGACTCAACCTTGCTTAGCTTCAGTGGGAAACCAGGCGAGAGCTGCAGGGCAATATGCTGCTGGATTAAACAAACTGATTAAACCAGTTTCACAGCATAAGTCATGAATAATGCAGGGAGAGTATCATGTTTATAGTATAGATTTAGGGGGGAAAACATTTGGCTGTAGCAAACAGTGTTGGGGAAGCTACATTAAACCTGTAGCTTTCCAAGATACAAGCTATACATAACTTACATATAGTTTATAGCTATAGCTTATAGCTTAATGTGTATACCCATCATAAAAATTAGTTTGCTACACAATAAGCTACTAACAAAAAGTAGCTTGCTAACTTATTTGAAGCTTTTAAAACAACACCGAAAACAATGATAAAAAGCAGCAATTAACTAAAAAGTTCACTTAAATAAAGAAGATGCAGTGCCAGAGACTGCACAGGGGCTCAGGTGAATCTTTGAATCATTTACTAATTGGTTTATTTACAAGAACCATCCGAATGAACCAATTCAATACAATCAATTGGACTTCCCATTGCTAATACTGTATATATAGTATATACTCGTTTACTTTGAAGGGATAGTTCACCCAAAAATGAAAATTATCTCATCATTTACTCAGCCTCATGCCATCACATTTCTTTCTTCTACTGAACACAAAAGAAGATTTTTAGAAGAATTTCTCAGCTCTGTAGGTCCATACAATGCAAGTGAATAGTTACCAAGCCTTTGAAGCTTTGAAGATCCAGTTGGTTTGGGTGAGAACAGACCAAAATGTGACTCCTTTTTCACTGTACATCTTACCATTGCAGTCTCTAGGCACTATCATGATTTCACTTTCAAGTTTGATTACACTTCCTAGTGTTTGACACATGCGCAGAGCGCTAGATGGGAGTATAGGAAGTGTAATTGAGCTTGAAATCATGATCGCCAGGGAGACTGCTGTCTTATTACTTACACAGGTAGTTGTTGGTCTGCTATGGCATTACTGCTTGACGCACCTACTCCGGTGCCCATAGGTCAGAATGTCTCCTAGTGGCAGAGCAGTGGCAGGGACGTCTCCCTGCCACCCCCTGCAGCTGGACCTCAGGTTAGGTGTTACTACCCCAACACTTCTCCTTTCTCCTCACCCAGAGCCAAAAGCTGCTTTTCTCGGCCTCTTCAGCCAGGTCTTTCAAGACCTTCCGCTGGTTCACTCCCATATTCCTCAGGAGACGAACTGCTGATGTTCCAACAAAGCTGCAGCATCCTACTTCTACCGGGTAGATGATGGTTCTCTAGTCAGCCTTCTTGCACTCAGTAGCAAGATCTGAGTACTTCAGCCTCTTCCTCTCAAAGGCAGCCTCTACTCCCTCCTCCCATGGGACAGTTAGCTCAACGAGGAGCACGGTCTTGGCGCTGCTGGACCACATCACTATGTCAGGGCGAAGACTTGTGTTGGTAATCTCCCTAAGGAACTGGAGTTTCCTGATGAGATCAACTCTCATTCTCCAGTCCTGGGGATAAGGAACTATCCTTGGTGTAACCTTTAGCATGGCGCTTGCATTGCCCCCACCTTCTCTGACAAACTGGATGTTATGACACGCTGGTGGAAGGTGACCTCTACTCATGTCCTGTCTGCGCCCCTCCAGCACCTCGGCCAATCTGCTCAGGATATGGTTGTTTCGCCACCTGTAGTGTACATTTGGACTGCTGCAGAGAGAGCATCATTCTTCCTGGCCAAACCACTGGTGCAGGTTCAGTGGGCAGGGGAGATTGTTGTATGTTGCCCTGATAAGAAAACTGAGCCTTGCCTGTGGAATCTTCCACAGGTCCGCCATGCTGATGTTTCTGCCAACAACACCTTCCCACATTGTCCAGCCCCCCTGTCTCCCTGTGCTACAGCCTTGATTTTATAGAGTTCACCCTCCATCCTCGTCACCTCAGACACCACCAGTTCCTTCCTCTCTTTCCTGCTGGCCTTGGACCAGACCCGCGGAGCTTCTCCCCACCCAAGACCTGTCCTTCCTGTCTGGACTCTGCTGATGATCTCTTTGTGCTGCAGCCTGCTAATTGCCAGGTCAACTTCAGCATGGGCTTTCCATTTGCGCCCGTGTAGACCTGGACGTTTGTACTCCTCACTGCCTGGTCATTGGACTCCCTCAGCTCCAACACTAGCCTGGTCTTTTCTTGCTTTTAGCCCATGCTGATGGATTGCGGTGGCAGCTGTAAGATGTTCTTTCCAAAGAGACCCCTTTTCAGCACTGCAGCAAGCCCAGCCAGTCAAGATGTACAGTGAAAAAGGAGTTACATTTTGGTCTGTTCTCACTCAAAACCAACTGGATAGCTTCAGAAGACATTAATTAAACCACTGGAGTCTTATGGATTACTTTTATCATGACTTTATCTCCATTTTGGAGCTTCAAAGGCCTGATCACCATTCACTTGCATGATATGGACCTACAGAGCCGAAATTTTCTTCAAAAAATCTTTTGTGTTCAGCAGAAGAAAGTCATACACATCTGGAATGGAATGAGGCTGAGTAAATAATGACAGTATTTTCATTTTTGGGTGAACTCAATACCTGTTGAGCAACAGCAGCGGCAAGATTCCCCTGGCGCTGTCACCCGACACTGCTACACTTTCTGGGTCTGTCGAGTACTGAGCCAGCACCTCTGCTGTCAGGATACGTTTTGTGGCCTGAAGAGCATCATTATACTGATCTGGGAAATGTGCCTCCGGTGTCAGCCTGTACCTGAACATGCAAGTACAACAAAATATACAATGAAAGCAGCTAACTAACTTAAATAAGGCCTTTAAGGATGTAACAAAACAATGAGGCAAAACCTCTCAAGACCCAGAAAAATATCCTGCATGCTTACTCAACAGATATAACGACTGCATCCAACTCTTCAGCCATAGTCATGCACTGCATGTCATATGGCTTCATCTATTTAAATAAAAGAGAAACTGAACAGGTTAAACAACAGACTGATGAAAACAATACCTACTGAAAGTGCAAGTAAACAAACACAAATGTCAGAAATGAAAGTTATTTTTTGCCACTTTTGTTATAGATTTATTATACTGTAGATTGGGTGAAATTGTGAAATCAGGACATGTACTGTACATGCTGATATTATTCACATACAACAAACATGATAACAACACAATGGCTGTGCCAGGCCTACTTTTGTTTTGCAACTGACACATTTATGTTTAGGAAGTGAATGTTTATCTAGATCAAATTTCTTAATTTCCACTGAACACAGGCACAATTTTTTTTAGATGTGTTCCCTTAAACAACTACTAGAGGGTGCTTGGTGACTGCTTAACAGAAGCTTTTACAAATTCAAATCTCTAAATACTTTCTAAGACTTCAGATCTTTCTCTTAGTCCTTTTCTTTACCACATTCAATATATTCAGAAGGATCGAATTGCATTAAAAATGTGTCATTCCTACGATTCATTATATTTTCATGTCCTTATCATATATTATGCCTAAACATTTTGGATATTTACTAAGCAAACTTGCTGAGCAATGGCAAATAACCACAGGTCTTGATAACTGTTAGGGTCCATCCTGTTAAGCATCTTGTTAATTTTCTTTCCATTGTGTAAATAATCAAGTTATAATTAATAAAGTGCTTGAGCGGATCACGTGACGCCATGTGAGGTTCGGACGTGTGAACAGCGAGCTCTGCGCACTTTGCTAGTTTGCTAATACTTTTCATGTCATAAACAGGTGAGATTTGATACACCCTGATCTTTAACTGTTCTAGGAAGACAATAGGTCAAAGAATTCAAAATCCTTGGGCTCTGGAGACATTAAAAGATGCTTACATGCTCAAGCTGACGCACCCCCCAATTTGGGAGTCAATTTGGACGGTGAAGGAAATTCGTCATCAATTGATGAATGTATTGGCGATGCTGATAAAGGTCATTGATGACTTGGATGATTTTCGATCGATCACTGCCATGGAGACGAAATTCACTGATATGGTTACAAGAGTGGCAGAGTTCAAGAAACGGATCGATTATATGGAGTCATCGGAGAGGGAATTAGCTGCTAATCTGCTAGTGACCAAAGTAGATTTGGAGCACCTCTGGGAAAAGTTGGAAGACTTAGAGAATTGTAGCTGGCGAAATAATGTCCAAATTGTTGGAATTCCTGAAGACGAAGAAGGTTGAGATATGGTGAAATTTCTGGATGGGCTCTTTCCGAGTCTGATCTACATAACAGGCCATAAGCTGGAAATCGAGCGAGCTCACAGGGTTCTGGCTTGGAGATCCACAGGGGGAGACAGGCCCAATCATTTCTGGCCAAATTTCTGAGATCATCCAATAAAGATCTCTTGTTACGTGAGGCGAGGAGTAAAGGAAGGCTTTCATGGAAGAACTACAGCATTTTCTTGTTCCCAGACTTTGCGAATATGACAAGCGGACTGACTCTCTCCACGTGGAATGTGAATGGGTTGGGGCACCCCATAAAAAGAAGGAAGGTTATTTATTTTCTTAAATGTAAGAAATATGATATAGTGTTTCTTCAAGAAACGCATCTTTCCCCGCATGAAGCTGAAAAATTTGGGAAAATATGGGGTGGACATGTTTTCTTTAGTGCTGGCTCAAGTAAGAGCAAGGGAGTCATTACATTGTTAAACATCTACAATTCAAATGTCTTAAACAGATTAAAGATAAATTAGGAAGAGTCATTATTGTTTTAGCAGAAATTCAGGGGCAAAGATTGATTTTGGCTAATATTTACGCACCTAACGCTGATGATCAGGGCTTTTTTTATAGATCTTGTGGGGATGTTGCAAGCCACAGTCACCCCTCATGATATAATATTGGGAGGAGACTTTAATCTTGATGGACTCAGTCCTTGATCATAGTGAAGCAAAAGTGTGTGTTCCTTCACAGGATGTGTACAAATCTTGGTCTTACAGATATTTGGAGACTTCTGAACCAATCTGGTAGGGACTATACATTTTTTTCATCAGACCATAAGATTTATTCTAGAATAGATTTTTTTAAATATATATATATATATATATATATATATATCTAAGTCCCTCATTTCATCTGTTGTTGATTGCTCAATTGGAAACATCTTAGTCTCAGATCACACCCTGGTGAGTTTAGAGGTGTTGCCACATACAGAGAAAAAGGAATCATATAGTTGGCGCTTTAATGTATCCCTTTTGCAAAATCCTGAATTTCAACGAATGTTAAAGGCCGAAATCAGTGTTTATATGGAGACCAACTGGTCCTCAGTATCCTCTGTGGGCGTGGCTTGGGAGGTACTTAAGGTGGTTCTTAGGGGTCAGATCATTCATCAAAAAATTAAAAACACAAGAACTCGTGGAGTTGGAAGGGAATATTAAAAGTGCAGAGGCAGAGCTGAAGCACTGAATGCCGTCTGATAGCCTCAGAGAATTGACCTGATTGAAATACAGATATAATACTATTTTGTCACGAAAGGTGGCGTTTTGGCTATTTAGGGTAGGATGGGGAACAAAGCAGGGAAGCTTTTGGCTAGATATATAAAGCAGAGAGAGTCTTTTTCTACCATTCCCTCAGTGAAATCTGCTGTTGGTGAAATATTTACCTCAGCCATTGATATTAATAATGCTTTTAAAGAATTCTATCTTGATCTCTATAGTTCCATGTCGTCGTCTACTAATGAAGATATTAGAAACTTTGTGGAACCATTAGAACTCCCTAAACTGACGACTGAACAAAAAAATGATCTTGATTCTGAGATAAACTTGGAAGAGCTTGGTGAGGTAATTAAGGCCTTGCCTACAGGCAAGGCTCCAGGGCCAGACGGCTTTGCCGCTGAATTTTTTAGATCTTATTCTACAGAACTGGCTCCACTTTTGTTAGAAGTTTATACGGAATCATTAAAGAATGGAAAGCTTCCACCAACCATGACACAAGCCCGGATCAGTCTGATTCTTAAAAAGGACAAAAAAGCAAGTGTAGGAGTTACCATCTAATCTCTCTGATAAAAGCTAGATGTAAAAATATTATCAAACATTTTGGCTAACCAATTATGTAAAGTTTTGACATCTCTTATACATATAGATCAGGTGGGGTTTATTCGGGGCTGCAGCTCTTCTGATAACATTAGGCGTTTCATCAATATCATGTGGTCAGTTGCGAATGATCAGACTCCGGTCTCTGCCATCTCACTTGACACCAAAAAGGCAGAATGGGATTATCTTTTTAAGATTTTGGAAATGTACAGGTTCGGAAAAACTTTTATTGGTTGGATTAAGTTACTTTATAGACACCCGGTAGCGGCAGTACAAACGAATTTATTAATTTCAGATTATTTTACTCTAGATAGGGGCACCCGGAAGGGTTGCCCTCTTTCCCCATTATTGTTCTGTCTTGCCCTGGAACCATTAGCAGCCCCGATAAGAAAGGAAGATGATTTTCCAGGGGTGGTGGATGCAAGGGTTTGCCTTATGCAATTCAAGATTTTACATCGATTCTATTGGACCCCCTCTAGATTGTATAGGCTTGGTCTTAAAGACACACCCACCTGTTGGCGATGCCAATCAGAAGATGGAAACACAACCCATGTTTTTTGGTGGTATGTTAAGATATTTTGGTTGAGGGTTCAGAGTTTTATGTGTGATGTTTTGGGTACTCAAATTTCATTGTGCCCAAGACTCTGTATTTTAGGCGATGGGGCGGTCATCAATATAGGGAATAAACACGTAAAACATTGGGTCTTAACCAGTGTTATGATCGCCAGACAAGTGACTTTAAGGGGTTGGAAGTCAGCTGGAATGCCCCATTTCAGGAGTGGTGCTCAGAGATGGAGAGGGTGGCGGCTTTCGAAGAAGGGGCATGTAGAAGACTGGCAAATGGGCAGATACTTGCCGTTCTTGGAGGGTTCTCGGAGTGGAGCAGTGGAGAGAGAGGGGTAATTGTTAATGTGTGTGATTATTATATATATATATATATATTTTTTTTTTTTTTTTTTTTTTTTTTTTTTTTTTCATGCACTCATGTGTGACCACAGGGGTGTTTGTTGAGGGTCGGGGTGGGGTGGTAGTGGGAGTAAATGTTGATTCTGTGTATATATGTTTTGCTTTTTTGTGTTCAATGTATGAATCAATAAAAATGTTAATCATAAAAAAAAAAAAAAAAGTGCTTGAGCTTGTCCTGAGCATATTTCTATAAAAATCTCTATAAACTATCCTTTTATAGAAATGCTTAAAGGGGTCATGGCATGACTTTTTTTTATTATTTTAATGTTTCTTGAGGTTCATTTATAATATTAGTAAATAAATGTGTACAAAAAAAGTAATATATTTGTAAAACATGATCATTTTATACCCTCATTCTGACACTCTGTCAGAAACACTCGGTTTTGGTGCTGCTTCTCTTTTAAGACAGTAAATGCCCACTGTTCTAACTGGCTCCCAGCTCTTAACTGACATGCTCTCTTTCCTTCCCATCTCATTGATTAATGCTACTGGGTGGGGTACAGAAGTGATAAGATAAAGTAGGCATTGATGTGTTGTTGTGGAGGTGGTCAGATGCAAATATCTACCACAGTGTGACATCACAATGTGGAATAAGTAGAGAACGAGTCATTTTAGTAGCTTGGTTTCAACAAATGTTCTTTTTGCAGTGAGGAAGTTTTGAGTTCTGAAACTTACAGTATGTTTTTCTAGTACAATGACCTATTATAGGTAAAAAGATCAAGGGAAATTTGATTCTTCATGTCATAACCCTTTTAAGATATTACAACACAAGCATAGTCATTTTAGTCACATAGTTCAAATGGTACTTCATAACAGGAACAACCCCAATCACATTCAATTATGCATTTAACCTAAACTAATGCAAACTCAAGTTATTACATACTTGCACTGCCGAGTGCCCATCCACCTGTGACGAGACAGGAGAGGAATGAGGATCTAAATGCAGCCTTTTTAATAAAATAAATGTAAACCAGGCAACTCAGAGCATAATGAAACAAAACACAGGGAACAAAGCACAGCATAATACAGATGAAGACTGACAAAGTAACCAGGGGAAAACAAGGGCTTAAATACACAAGGGAAAACAAGGGAATGAGGAACACCTGGGGAAACAATCAGGGGAAAACCAATCATGAAAAGAAACTACAAAGGACTACAAAACTAACAGGAAACAGGAACAGGGAACTAAACCAGAATTTCAACATAAAAGTCAAGACAAAAAACAGGGAATATGTGACACCACCTCCATGGAAATAGACAACTCCTATTTTTCAAACGCTGCTCTAGTCTTGATGAAGTGGACTCAAACACTCATGCCTGCACTCCAGAAAAGGAAGTATCTGTCACACAGACTGTTGGGCTAGACTGTGGACTCTTTATCTGTGCCCATGACGCAGCGTACTTCATTAGAACGAAGGGGTGACTCAGTCCAAGGTTGTGAGCTAAAAAGCTCTACGTGAGAAAGAATTTAAATTCGAAAGATCAAAGAACAGCATAGTTAAACTATGTTTCTAAGAGTCATAGTCAGCAGATCTCTTTATTGGGACAGTTTATACATATAGGCCTATATGATCAAATCATTTATGTGAGATTTACGGTGGGATCAAGTAAAAAAATAAAGTGCATAGATCTACATGGAATAATCATTTTAAAAAACCTGTAGACTTCTTTTAATGACATTTAATCTGTTTATTATTCAATTATTACATAAATAACCATGGGGAAATGCTAATACAACTGTAATTACAAATGTACATATAAAAATGTGTATTAATGCAAACAAATGCTTATTCTTACCACATGCATTATTGGATGTATCATTGCATCCATTAACATAAGCTTCCATGGCTCTGATATAGTGCCTGGCAGAGGGATATAAATGTAGTAAGCCACTGCTATTGACAGTAAAATCGTCCCTACTAAAATAAACCACATTATTAATTATGTTAAAGGAGCATGCAAGTGCATCGGCAGAAGAAAAGAGATGTGTCTCAGACAGTGTTGACATATGATACAGCTCAATGTACTATATTTGACCTCAGATAGAAGTGATTATGAAATCACAGCAAAATTTACATTAAAGGTCCTCTGAATGATTTTATTTCATTGCATTGGTTATTGATTTTTATTCGTGATTTTTTCCCTCTAATTTCAAATTTTGTTTTATGAATATGAATGGGTAGTTGACAAATAACATGGACATGATTTTTTTATTCAACATCAATATTGTGGAATAATAATGATATGAATAAGGGAAAGTATTTAGGAACTGTTTCTCACAATGTATAATCTTTTTGCAGTTCAGTGGTGTGACAAGGGAATTTTGAAAAGTACAAATATTCCAGTTAATTTAAGGTTATAAAAACGGTATTATTATATTGTTTTCTGTTTGTAGAAAGCGGCTTTTATTTTGAAATGATCATCACACTATGTCATGTCACCTGCATGTAACACACTGTAATGTGCATAGACTAGTTCTTTTGACAGGCATGCAAAAAAAATATTTGTTTGCTTATTTTAAATTTACGCATTTCAGTATTATAACATTACATCAAATTGAATTGAGTAATCCTTAACAAAATTAAATGAATAAAACTTAAACATATTGAAGTTTCATTATTTCATTTGGTTAAAGATTACTCAAGTTAAAGGAATATTTTGGGTTCAAAAAAAGTTAAGCTCAGTCGACAGCATTTGTTGCATAATGTTGATAACAACATAAAGCTTTAAAAAAAAAAAGCACAAATCTGGGTTACAGTGAGGCACTTACAATGGAAGTGAATGGGGCAAATTATTGGAGGGTTTAAAGGCAGAAATGTGAAGCTTATTATTTTATAAAAGCACTTACATTATTCTTCTGTTAAAACTTGTGCATTATATGAATTGTAAAGTTGGTTAAATTGCCATTTTTTCAGTCTAGTGTTTGTTGACATTATCATGGCAGCAAAGTTGTAAAACTGGCTATAACTTTACACAGGTTAATAAGTTATTTTATCACACTAACATCATGTAAACATGCATATTGTTTACATCTTGTGGCTATGTTTTTGAAACAGTGAGTACTTTAACGTTTACGGATTGGTCCCATTCACTTCCGTTGTAACCCAGATAATTATTATTATTTTATTTTTTTTAAAGAAAAGTACCCCTCATTTTCGAGTCAAAATTGATTTACTTGGTAATCAATATTATGACACAAATGCTGTCAACTGAGTTTAACTTGTATTGAACCCCAAATATTTCTTAAATTTGATGAAAATTTGTTATGAAATTGATATGAGTAAATAGGCAAGTATATATTGTACATGAATGAATGTTACATTTATATAGCACTTTTTGCTTTACACAGTGAATAGGAGACTCCCCTCAACCACCACCAGTGTGCAGCATCCACCTGGATGATGCAACAGCAGCCATTATGCACACCCCACTCTAGCTATTGGTGGAGAGGAGAGAGTGGAGTGATACAGCCAATTAATGGATGGGGATTATTAGGAAGCCATGACTGATAAGGGCCATGGGAGAATTTGGCCAGGACACTGGGGTTACACCCCTACTCTTTTCAAGAAGTGCCCTGGGATTTTTAATGGCCACAGAGAGTCAGAACATCTCATCCAAAGGACAGTACCTTTTTACAGTATAGTGTCCCCATCATTATACTGGGGAATTAGGGCCTACACAGTCCATGGGGTGAGCACCCCCTGCTAGACTCCCTAATACCTATTCCAGCAGCAACCTTAGTTTCCCTACGAGGTCTCCCATCCAGGTACTGACCAGGATCAACCCTGCTTAGCTTCAGTAGGCAACCAGTCTTGAGCTCCATGGTGATATGGCTGCTGGTACATCAGTCTGCCAGCTCAACTATGAAAACCCCAATAGTCTGGCTTTAGACATGCACGCACTCTAAGTTCATATGCACTTTGAAAAACCTGTTATACGTTGCATTATCCTTGTTAAATCGTATATATCCTAAACATCAGCGGTCACCAATTAGTGGACCGGTGTCCGCTGGTTCCATCCAGACTGCGAGATAATGACAACGGTTGTCCTATCTTAACGTTTCTACAGTTTTAGTGAGAAGTGCGTCAAAACAACGGAGCTATACACACCACAATCACTCAGGTGCGATCACCGCTATATATTTTTCTCAAGCGCCAAACACGATTCATTTCCTGCTTGTACGTGTTGCCTCTCTCACTCGCGATATACACGATATATGTCCATAAAGCCTGATGAGTTCCAGACGCGGTTATTTTAACAACAGCAGCGGAGACACGATGAGCAGCAGTGTAGATGAAGACTGGCAAACACACTGCAGAAAATGACAATAAATCAAAGTGAAACTATCTTCATCTGGCTGATAAATGACTCGGACGGTTCAGTTAAAGCAGGTTTGTGACGGGACAAGTTCACGTGTCACCTATTTAGACTAACTCTTTTCCCGCCTAAATTTAGCTTTATTAATCAGCATGTTACGTGCCTTTCATGACAAACAAGTTTTTTGTTTTAATTTTGTGAAAATGAGTCAGAGATGTCATCAACAGTAATTATTAGTTAGCCTGCCTAGAAGAGTTCTCTGCTTCTGATGAGAATGTTCCCATTATTTAATAGTCAGCCCATTTATACTTAACTTAAGAAAACAGTATTTTAAAGATGTAAATTGTTAGTTTATTGTTATTAGATTCTCACTTTAGGAAAATATAAAAATGGTCCATCAGACTTTTACATTTTCTAAATTTTCTCTCAAGGTTACCCCCGAACCCCCATACAGTAACCTCTATTTTCGGAGTCAAAAGTACTCCTATGTCCCATACATAGGCATCTGAATGTAAAAATAATTAAAAATAAATATTCAGAATGTAAAAATATTTGAACACAAAAACTGGACTGCTTTCACCCAACTTGAAAACAAATGTTGATCATATCTTGTAATATTAATATTCAAATGTCCTCGACTGTTGAACTCTATGAAATATATTAGCCTAATCTTTTGGTAGAAAGATCCCTCACACCCCACTGCTTTAGCTTTGTCTCCGGGCCAGTCCTCAACTCTGCTTTGAAATGATTATTTTACAAAGTACTATTGCTGCCAACGTGGAAAGTTATAATAACTAAAAAAAATAAAAATAAAAAAAACCCCATTTCATAGCCATACTGACTAATGACACCGTGCAAGTTATTAATTTCCGGACCTTTGCTGGGAATGAAATGTAGAGACATGCATATATATATATATATATTGTGTACTGTATTTCTATATATACTTATATTTTCTATTCACTTATTATTTGTATTCTATTTTATTATTATCTCTGTCCTGTTGTTGTATTGTTTGTGCACTGGAAGCTTCTGTCACCAAGACAAATTCATTGTATGTGTAAACATACTTGACATTAAAACTAATTCTAATTCTGGTTCTGAATGTCCATCCATGGAAGTGATCTGATTACTGTAATATAATTAAAAACTAAGTGGCGCTGCTGTGACATTTTTATCACAAGATTCAGGAGAGTTTGGAATGTCATATATAAGACAAGAAAAGAGAGAAAGAGAATATCTATCTATCTACCTATCTATCTGTCTGTCTGTCTGTCTGTCTGTCTGGATAGCTGTCTGTCTGTCTGTCTGCCTGCCTGTCTGTGATATGTATAGAGTTGTTGCTATTTCTTATGTTGTTATGTGTATAGAGATAAAAATAATCAAAATATAATTGATTCATTTTCCAAGGAAAATAATGTGTTAAGAATGTATTACTTAGTCTAATCTGAGACCAATGTTTCTCTCTGAGGCGTGAGTGATGCACATCTGTCCAGATGTTACGCCTAGATGCAGCTGCACAAAAGTGCTTGTGTGTGTGGGTTATCACTGCAGATTTTGAGCTAGAGAGATAAGAACCATCTTGTCCTCTCAAAAGAGTCCAGAGAATGGTTTAGAAATAAAATGTTACTTTATTGCTCTTAAAGCTTTTTTTTTTTTTTTTTTTTTTTTTGTGACCCGTTTTATGTAACTTTTGTTTGGCCCTGCTTTGACACACCTGGCTTGTAGTCCATGTCTGCTAGTTTTGAGGTCATCTACAGGTGCATCTCAATAAATTAGAATGTCGTGGAAAAGTTCATTTATTTCAGTAATTCAACTCAAATTGTGAAACTCGTGTATTAAATAAATTCAATGCACACAGACTGAAGTATTTTAAGTCTTTGGTTCATTTAATTGTGATGATTTTGGCTCACATTTAACAAAAACCCACCAATTCACTATCTCAAAAAATTAGAATATGGTGACATGCCAATCAGCTAATCAACTCAAAACACCTGCAAAGGTTTCCTGAGCCTTCAAAATGGTCTCTCAGTTTGGTTCACTAGGCTACACAATCATGGGGAAGACTGCTGATCTGACAGTTGTCCAGAAGACAATCATTGACACCCTTCACAAGGAGGGTAAGCCACAAACATTCATTGCCAAAGAAGCTGGCTGTTCACAGAGTGCTGTATCCAAGCATGTTAACAGAAAGTTGAGTGGAAGGAAAAAGTGTGGAAGAAAAAGATGCACAACCAACCGAGAGAACCGCAGCCTGTTGGTCCATTGTGTTTTTTGAAAACCAAAGTCACTGCACCTGTTTACCAAGATATTTTGGAGCACTTCATGCTTCCTTCTGCTGACCAGCTTTTTAAAGATGCTGATTTCATTTTCCAGCAGGATTTGGCACCTGCCCACACTGCCAAAAGCACTAAAAGTTGGTTAAATGACCATGGTGTTGGTGTGCTTGACTGGCCAGCAAACTCACCAGACCTGAACCCCATAGAGAATCTATGGGGTATTGTCAAGAGGAAAATGAGAAACAAGAGACCAAAAAATGCAGATGAGCTGAAGGCCACTGTCAAAGAAACCTGGGCTTCAATACCACCTCAGCAGTGCCACAAACTGATCACCTCCATGCCACGCCGAATTGAGGCAGTAATTAAAGCAAAAGGAGCCCCTACCAAGTATTGAGTACATATACAGTAAATGAACATACTTTCCAGAAGGCCAACAATTCACTAAAAATGTTTTTTTTATTGGTCTTATGATGTTTTCTAATTTTTTGAGATAGTGAATTGGTGGGTTTTTGTTAAATGTGAGCCAAAATCATCACAATTAAAAGAACCAAAGACTTAAACTACTTCAGTCTGTGTGCACTGAATTTATTTAATACACGAGTTTCACAGTTTGAGTTGAATTACTGAAATAAATGAACTTTTCCACGACATTCTAATTTATTGAGATGCACCTGTATATGCATTGAACTCTTAAAATGTACTTGTAGCAGAATAAAATATAAATGACTCATTATGCATTCCTAAAAAATGCTCCCTGGAGAAAGAAAATCTCTCCCTCTAATACCATTTGATTTTGATAAGAAAAAGCAAAGAGCAAATCACGGTTTTGTCAAGATGTGATGTTCGCTAATGGCTAATGGCTATTTAAAATAAGGGACTAGCCCTTTGATATGTCCAGTCTTAACTTCCTATTCCAGAAGGAAATATGCCAACACAAGAAAAAAAACTCTTTTCTGATAAATCAAGCGATTTTCATAATGGGGTCTTAGAATATACTGAATTATGCCATTTAACTTGTGATACTGATATTGCTTGCAAATATCTTCATTACTTTTTGGTTACTCTCTACAGAATCATTTTTAATCATTTATCAGCATTGCTTCATTAAAACTCATTTCCATGACACTCGTAATGTTCAAGAGATTAATGAACAAGGGTTTGCCTTTCTCTTTTCCACTTGATCTTTCCTGAAAAATTTTGGAATTCAATATTTAAAAAAATAAATAATAAAAAAATAATAATAAATTTGCACTTTTTTGCTTACTGTTTTCAATACTGTTAAGCTTCAGTTCAAAACCTCACACAAAACTAAATTATACAGAATTTGCTATATTTCTATAATACAGTAATAGTATACTGAAATATATCCACAATTAAGATAAATAAATAAATAATAAAAAACAGCTGATTCTTGTTTTAGCTGAAGGCCTACCCAGGTGTTTTGATGAATTGAGACTGCAGAACTACTTGCATATATTTTCCTGACTGTGACTTTGTCATTGTCTTTTTACTGTAATTTAGATGGAAGTACTGTTTACTGTAACTTTGTAACTTTTTTCCATTTTGAGCTTTTTTGTTATTTTGAAATTATTGTGCCACATGCACACATATGTGAAAATACAGTAAAGCACACTGAAGAAAATTGCAGCATGTGAGATTCATTCCATTAGTATAGAATGGAGTACATTCTACACAGTGAAGTGCCTCTCTTGTTTTGTAGAATATTAGTTTAAATGTGTAAAAAATTAAGCAAATTTTTTTTTATTTTTTTTATAAAGTCATGTGTTTGTATTTCCATTGGGAGAAACAGTTTGCCAATGTTTTGGTCAAATGAATTGATTCTGAGAGATGTATGAAGTTTTGTGATAGTTGAAGGGTGTTTTGGATGAAAGATTAACTGTTGTGCTAGTATAAATGTTGGTAGAGATGACTGTGTGAAGAGTTTTGAAAATGCATTCTCAGTATTGAGAAATGTGTGACCATAATTGTAAAAACTGTCATTGCAAAAACACAAAGGCCTGCCACTGTAATATGAATCTTGCATTATTTGGCATTATCCATGCAATACAAAGTGGTAGTACCCCACAGTAACTGAAACAATAGTATAATGTTACTGAAACAATTGTAGTTTAAAGGAATAATTCAACCAAAAATGCAAATTCTCTCATCATTTACTCACCCTCATACCATCCCAGATGTGCACTAACTTTTTTCTTCTGCTGAACACAAATGAAGATTTTTAGATGAATATTTAGCTCTGCAGGTCCATACAATTCAAGTGAATGGTGACCAAAACTTTGAAGCTCCAAAAAGCATATAAAGGCAGCATAAAAGTAATCCATATGACTCCAGTGGTTTAATCCATGTCTTCAGAAGTGATATGATAAGTGTGGGTGAGAAACAGATCAATATTTAAGTCCTTTTTTACTATAAACTTTCCTCCTGCACAGTAGGTGGCAATATGCACAAATAATGCAAATCGTTAAAAACAAAAGAAGAAGAATGTGAAAGTGAAAGTGGAGATTGATAGTACAAAAATACTTAAATATTGATCTGTTTCTCATCCACAACTATCATATTGCTTCTGAAGATATGGTTTTAACCACTGGAGATTTATGGATTACTTTTATGTTGCCTTTATGGACCTACAGGGCTGAGATTTTCAAGGTTGAGAAGGTTACTTTTAAAATGTATTCCACTACATATTACAGAATACATGCTGTGTAATGTAATTTGTAATGTATTCCATTAGATTACTCGAGGTCAGTAACGTAATCTAAATACTTTGGATTACTTCTTCAGCACTGGTAGATTTTTTCACTTGTTTTGACTAAAAAATCTGTCAGTACAGTAAGACAAAATACACGTTAAATACACATGATCTGAAAAAAGCCCAAATATCTTATTGCTTCAAAATTTTGTTGCTTCTAAAACAAGATAAAGGCAAATAGATCTTGTTTTAAGGATTTTTTACAGAAAAACAATACAAAAATAAAATATGATTTTTGCCCTAATATCAAAGGTCTTACTAGAGAAAGAAATTACGATCTAACGTAATCCCATTAAATACGTAATCCCATTACATGTATTCAGTTACTCCCCAACCCTGGAGATATTCTACTAAAAATCTTTGTGTTCTGCAGAAGAAAGAGTGAGTAAATAATCAGAGAATTTTCAATTTTGGGTGAACTATCCCTTTAAGAGGTACTGAAACAAAATTTCACTGGCAAGTAAATCAGTGTGCTTTTATTCACACTCAGTTCTTCGCAATTAACCAGTTGCATTGACATATTGTATGGCATTTTAAATTCGAAAAGCTTTTGTAAAAGTTTAAAACCAAAATGTATTTAAAGGAATAGTTCACCTAAAATGAAAATTCTGTCATCATTTACTCACCCTCATGTCATTCAAAACCCATATGACTTCACTTCTTCTGTGGAATAAAACATATTCATTTTTGAGTAACTATACATTTAACATAACAATGGAAAACTTTGGCCTTGTCGGAACCTGCTAAAGGTTTTCGATCAGCCAATGGATGTATTTCCTAAAACTTCTCAATCCCACAGAGAATCAAAAGGGCCCAAAAGTGAAACTCAAGCATCCATCACCATCTTCATAGTGATCAACAGTGACGGCCACTCCGGCCTCTTATAGCCGTCTACTGTACATCTGTCCATCATCTCTCAGCACATGCTCACAGGCTGGGTTGGAAGTAACGAAATACAAGTAACGGGAATACGTATTTAAAATACAAAATATAAGTAACTGTATTCCACTACAGTTACAATTTAAATCATTGCTAATTAGAATACAGTTACATTCAAAAAGTATTTTGATTACTGAAGAGATTACTTTGCATTTTATTGTCATTTGTTTCATTTCATATTTAGTCCTTTCAGATGGAAAACATTTATACATATAAATGATGCAATCCGAAGTGCATTTGAACAGCGGTGAAACACTTTCTTATGATGTGTTACATTCATACGAGCAGACAGAGAAGTATGTTTGAAGTAAGTTTGGAGCAGAAGAAATAGAAATAAACCTTGTGTGAATTGTCAGCTTTATGCTAAGCTAAAATGCTATTTCTAGCCATTTTACATGCACATGTTACCAGGTACGATCATATTGTTTTATCAAGAAAATTCACATTGGATCATAATTTCTTTTTTCTAGTAAGACCTTTGATATTAGGGCAAAAATCATATTCTCGATAATAACTTTTGTATTGTTTTCCTGTAGAAATATCTAAAAATCCTTAAAACAAGATCAGTTTGATTTATCTTATTTTAGAAACAACACTGAATAAGATATTTAGGTTTTTCAGAGAATATATTTTTAACATGTGTATTTTGTCTTACTGTACTGGCAGAGTTTTTATAGTCAAAACAAGTGAAAAAAATCTACCGGTGCTGAAGAAGTAATCCAAAGTATTTAGAATACGTTACTGACCTTGAGTAATCTAACGACATATGTTACAAATTACATTTTACAGCATGTATTCTGTATTCTGTAGTGGAATACATATCAAAAGTAACCCTCCCAACCCTGCTCACAGGTCATGTTGTAGGCAGGCGGCACTTCTTTCAGTACTTTCTTTTCAACAAGTAAAGGGGCCACTCTCACATCTAGCAATCCTGGCAGCTCCTCTAACAGCTTTGGGTCACCCTGAAGTGGAACCACAGGTTTATAGTTCTTCCGAAAAGTTACTGGAAGAAGTTGGGTCCAGTTGATCTTAGTTTTGGCTGTGGCTATCTTCTGGCCCTGACTCAGAGCTGTGTGGTTGTTAGCCAGCAAAGAAGAAACAAGTCTGGGATCCCCACCTAGGTACTCCAGCCAAAAGCGTACCATTAGTGGATGGTTTAGGATGGGAATGTTGCCATTCTGCTGGTAGGAGGGTGTGTTGAAGTCTAAGGCCTGGAGTACGGGGTACAGGGGGGTCTGAACTTTGAACTTAATAGGAGCGCTACTGTCCAAAGCCATCTGTGTAGAAACAGACAAATAAATGTGATTATCAGCCTGTGACCTCATTTCGAGGTCATGGAAAGGAAAGAAAAGCAAGATTCCCTTACTAATGAAAATTAATTTGTGTATTAGCAGATATTTGGCAGTTTTATTTGTATAGCGCCTTTCACAACACACATAATTTCAAAGCAGCTTTACAGAAAATCAAGAATTAACAGAAAATGAAACCATAATATCTACAAAGTCATCATTGTGTAGTTTGATAAAATACGATTATGAAGTGTGTATAAAAATAAGTAATTAAATAATAATTGTATTTAGAAACCCAGTGAGCAGGCCAAAGAGCACAGCTACTCTTTCTGTGTCTATTGAGTACTGAGCCAGCATTTCTGCTGTCAGGGTACGTTTTGAGGCCTGAAGAGTGTCAATATACTGATCAGGAAATCGTGCCTCTGGTGCCAGTCTGTACCTGAACCAACAAGTTCAACAAAATATACACATGTAGGCAGGTAATTAACTTAATTAAGGTGCTTAAGGATATAATAACGCATTGCTTACTCAACAGATATTACAACTGAATCCAAATCTTCAGCCATAGTCCTGCACTGAAGAAAATATGTGTGCATCTCTTTAAAAGAAAAAAAAAGATATTGATCAAGTTAACCAACATTTTGATAGTACTGTATAAACAAAAGATAACCAAAAATGTTGCCAATAAAAGTTAAGTGATATGATAAGTGTGGGTGAGAAACAGATCAATGTTTAAGTACTTTTTTACTATAAATCTCCATTTTCACTTTTACTTTCACATTCTTCTTTTGCTTTTGGCGATTTGCATTCTTTGTGCATATTGCCACCTACTGGGCAGGGAGGAGAATTTATAGTAAAAAAGGACTAAAATATTGATCTATTTCTCATCCACACCTGTCATATCATTTCAGAAGACATGGATTAAACCACTGTATTCTTATGGATTACTTTTACGCTGCCTTTATGTGTTTCAACATTTTGGTACTCATTCACTTGCATTCTGAGTACCTACAGAGCTGAGATATTCTTCTAAAAATCTTTATTTGTGTTCTGTATAAGAAATAAAGTCATACACAACTGAGATGCCATGAGGGTGAGCAAATGATGAGAGAATTTTAATTTCTGGGTGAACTATCCCTTAAACACAAACATAACAACATAATGATTGTGCAAGGCTCACTTTTGTTTGCAATTTATACGTTTGACATCTAAGGTGAGAATAATGATCTGGATCAAATGCCTTAATCCCATAGAAATAGATTTTGAGAAGTGTTCCCTTGCTCAACCACTTAAGGGTGCTTAGAGACTGTCATGAACAATTCAGCAGACTGCATTGATTAAACTCTCTTAAGACTCTTTAAAATAATTTAAAGAGTTTCTATCTCTCACTTTGTCTTTCTACCAAATCCAATACAATCAAAAGGCTTTTTTTTAACAAATTGAAATCACAAACATTTTTTCTTATTTTTTTATTAAGAATGAAAAAAGAACAAATTACATTTGTATACAGAGGGATCATAGCAAAGCAAACATACTGTCACAGATAAGGGAAATATTAAATTGGTACAAGGCATCTCATAATATCCATGTTCAATACCCTCAGGTCCATAAGATACCACATAGTCCATCCTTCAACGTTCAACTCGCATTATCTCATAGGTAGAAGAAAGGGTCCCAAATTTTATAAAACTGAAATGGTTTGTTATTGAGGAAGAAACTCAAAGCCTCTAATGGTACGATTTACAATACGCCATTGAGCCATAGTGCCTTTGTAGGTGGTTTCTCATAAATCCATTGCAACAGTGTGCACCATCTGGCAATAAATAGTCGGATTTTAAACAGCTGAACTGTGGGAGAGCTCCACACGTTATAGGGAAACATTCCTAGAATACAGACCAGTTGGTCAAGGTCCAAGGCAATTCCCAACATGTTATTAATTTCTGTAATGACATCTGACCAAAATGCCCTAATATGAAGGCATTCGAAAATACAATGAAAATATGAGCCATCTCCTATTTTACACATAATACAGGTCTTTGAAAACGTATATTTTTCATATTATGACACTTCACTGGAGAGATCTGCAGCCTGTGTATAATTTTGAATTGCATTTCAAATGCCTTATTGGTAACTAAGTACACAGAGAGCCCTGAAAACATGGCATCCCAGTCACATTCATTGATCAGAGAGCCTAAGTCCCTTTCCCACAACTCTTTGGACCCATGCGTACATTCCCTTGTAGATTCTAACAATGCCCTGTAGAATCTTGTTATCAGTTTTGTACTACACTTCTTATCATGTAAAGCCTCCTCCAAGATATGCAGATTCCATGCGGGTTTGCTTTCCGTATATTTGAAATAAAGCTTCTCACTTGGAGATATCTAAAGAAATGGGAATTTGGTAAACCAAATTTCTCTTTTAAATGATCAAAGGTCATAAAATCACCATTTATGATTAGTTCTCCAACAACAGAGATGCCTTTGTTTGCCCAGACCAAAAAAAGGTCCAGGTTCAAGGCCTGGAGGGAAGTCAGGGTTCATAAGCAGAGGAGTGAGAGGGGGAGTGTTTATTATGATGGCCCTCCCATTTCCTTGTTAACCTACACACTTTCAATGTGGCATGCAGCAAGACATTCCCTTTGACAATTGCTTTAACTTTTTTCCCAGACATATACAGCAAATGACTCAGAGGAATGGGGGATATAGGGCACTCTTCAATACCTAGCCAAGAACTATCAGGGTCTTCTCTAATCCACTCCCAGATATAGCGGCATAAACAAGCTACTTGGTATAATTTAATATTTGGTATGCCCAGGCCCACTTGCTCCGGAGGTAACTGAGTGATGAGTGATAGCTTCATCCTTGATCCTCTATTCTTCCAGAGAACAGATAAGTGAGCTATTTAATTCAGATAGCAAAGATTTTTTAAGACGTATAGGGATCATCTGAAAAGGATACAACAAACGGGGTAAAATGTTCAAATCACATACATTTTAACCAAACTAATAAACTAACTCATGTTATCACCTACTTCCACTGCTGAGTGTCCATCCACCCCCACAGAAATAGACTACACCTCGTATCAAAAGCTGCTTTAGGCCTGTTGAGGTGGACTCAAACTCTTGTGCCTGCACTCCAGAAAAGGATGTATCTGTCACTCGAACAGTTGGGCTGGACTGAGGACCCCTTATCTCATCCCATGTTGCAGCATACCTCATAAAATCATACGGGTTCCTCAGTCCAAGATCATGAGCGAAAAAACTCTACCAGAGAAAAACTACAAGTTAGAAGGATCAAAGATCACATCTGTCTATCTGTCTATCTATCTATCTATCTATCTATCTATATGTCTGTCTGTCTGTCTGTCTATCTATCTATCTATCTATCCAGACAGACGGACAATATTATGCAAATGATTTAAAAATGGCTGAGAGTAAATGAAGCCATGAAAGGAGCCACAAATCCTTGAATGGTTTCCTGTAAGACCTGCTGTTTAATACCAATCACACCTTTTAAAGATTTATAGCACGTCCAATAATAAAAATGATTGTACCACTTTACAATAAGGTTTAATTTGTTTACATTAGTTAACATGAACTAACAATGAACAATACGTAAGCATTTCTTAATCTTAGTTCATGTTAATTTCAGCATATAGTAATACAATTTTTTTAATCAAAAGTTGTATTTGTTAACATTGTACAATAGTGTTTTAATTAACTAACATTAATAAAGGTAAATAAATTATGTTTAAAATATATTGTTCATTGTTTGTTCATGATACCTAATGCATGAACTAATGTTAACAAATGGAATCTTATTGTAAAGTGTTACCAAAATTATTCATAAAGAATAAATATTCATTAAAAAAATGACATATTTACATATGACAATCCTGCAAAATTAGTATCCCTCTTTTAATTACATGTATTTTATTTAAGTTTCAATAATGTATCTACATTGAGAAATGATTGTAAATATATATATATATATATATACATACATACATTTATACAATTATACCACGTAATATTGCATCCATAAACATAAAACACGAAGAGGAAGATAAATATAATAAGCAGCTGCTATTGACAGTAAAATCTCCCTGATTAAAAGTAACCACATCAATATGTAAGTTTAAGTTAAAGGAGCATAAAACTGAACCGGTCTCAGTAATGACATACTAAGTGTATGATGTAGAATATCTCAACTGACCTCAGAGAGCAGTGATTTTGTAATCCAACCCAATTTTACATTAAAAGTCCTCGTTTTCAAGAACTCGTGTTGGAGTATATACCTACACATACATCGCATTTTCAAGTTAAACACAATATGCATTGTAACTTTACAATATATATTGTATTGCAGTGTTCCCAAAAAGTGATCTATATATCTAAAAGTATCTAAATAGTCTATATCTGTAGACATGAACTGTATTTTACATCATTAAATATATGATATAGTAATCTGATAATGCTTCATTTTGAGGTAGTAATTAAAGTCTTGGTCTGATAATGTAGTTTGATTCCAGGTAAAGGCATGAACGACACTTTATAATGTTATGAGACCCGATCTGATCACTGTAATGTTAATGACCACTAAGTGGCGCTGTTGTTTCTTTTTAACACACGGTCCGCCGCTCTGCCTTTGATAAATGAATCCTACTCTTTACCTCATTTCTACAAAAACAAAACAAATATTTTATCTTTTCATTAAAACTGTAATTGACAATCCCACTATTTAACAAGTAGACAATATGCCTCATTTGACTCATAAAAGGCATTTTCATCTTACTTTGATTCATGAGTTTGGAATATCGGACATTTCCATGTATTATCTAACAACACATATTACATGATAGAACAGCATTTTACATTGCATGATGATGTGTACAGTACAATTTAATGAAAGTGGGAAATTACGGGATAGGAATGAGAGTTTGAATAAATCATTCCACAACTATTACTTCTTTTAATTTTATGAGTAATCATAGTCCTAAACAAAATCCTGTGTTTACCACGTCGGAGGATGTGGAACCGTCAAAGAGGAAGTCTGTGGACAAAGCACATGATTTTCCAAAAATCTGTTTTACATTAATTGTTTTTGGATGCCAAAACATTTCACACCACACCATTTCAAAGCAGCTTTACAGAACCTTATGCTATAACAGAAAATGAGGCTGTAATGTCTTAAAGTCATCAATGTGCATTTTGATAAAAACGTGATTGTAGAAAAAAATAATTATATATATATATATATATATATATATATATATATATATATATATATATATATATATATATATATATATACAGGTGCATCTCAATAAATTAGAATGTCATGGAAAAGTTCATTTATTTCAGTAATTCAACTCAAATTGTGAAACTCGTGTATTAAATAAATTCAATGCACACAGACTGAAGTAGTTTAAGTCTTTGGTTCTTTTAATTGTGATGATTTTGGCTCACATTTAACAAAAACCCACCAATTCACTATCTCAAAAAATTAGAATATGGTGACATGCCAATCAGCTAATCAACTCAAAACACCTGCAAAGGTTTCCTGAGCCTTCAAAATGGTCTCTCAGTTTGGTTCACTAGGCTACACAATCATGGGGAAGACTGCTGATCTGACAGTTGTCCAGAAGACAATCATTGACACCCTTCACAAGGAGGGTAAGCCACAAACATTCATTGCCAAAGAAGCTGGCTGTTCACAGAGTGCTGTATCCAAGCATGTTAACAGAAAGTTGAGTGGAAGGAAAAAGTGTGGAAGAAAAAGATGCACAACCAACCGAGAGAACCGCAGCCTTATGATTGTCAAGCAAAATCGATACAAGAATTTGGGTGAACTTCACAAGGAATGGACTGAGGCTGGGGTCAAGGCATCAAGAGCCACCACACACAGACATGTCAAGGAATTTGGCTACAGTTGTCGTATTCCTCTTGTCAAGCCACTCCTGAACCACAGACAACGTCAGAGGCGTCTTACCTGGGCTAAGGAGAAGAAGAACTGGACTGTTGCCCAGTGGTCCAAAGTCCTCTTTTCAGATGAGAGCAGGTTTTGTATTTCATTTGGAAACCAAGGTCCTAGAGTCTGGAGGAAGGGTGGAGAAGCTCATAGCCCAAGTTGCTTGAAGTCCAGTGTTACGTTTCCACAGTCTGTGATGATTTGGGGTGCAATGTCATCTGCTGGTGTTGGTCCATTGTGTTTTTTGAAAACCAAAGTCACTGCACCCGTTTACCAAGAAATTTTGGAGCACTTCAGGCTTCCTTCTGCTGACCAGCTTTTTAAAGATGCTGATTTCATTTTCCAGCAGGATTTGGCACCTGCCCACACTGCCAAAAGCACTAAAAGTTGGTTAAATGACCATGGTGTTGGTGTGCTTGACTGGCCAGTAAACTCACCAGACCTGAACCCCATAGAGAATCTATGGGGTATTGTCAAGAGGAAAATGAGAAACAAGAGACCAAAAAATGCAGATGAGCTGAAGGCCACTGTCAAAGAAACCTGGGCTTCCATACCACCTCAGCAGTGCCACAAACTGATCACCTCCATGCCACGCTGAATTGAGGCAGTAATTAAAGCAAAAGGAGCCCCTACCAAGTATTGAGTACATATACAGTAAATGAACATACTTTCCAGAAGGCCAACAATTCACAAAAAATGTTTTTTTTTATTGGTCTTATGATGTATTCTAATTTTTTGAGATAGTGAATTGGTGGGTTTTTGTTAAATGTGAGCCAAAATCATCACAATTAAAAGAACCAAAGACTTAAACTACTTCAGTCTGTGTGCACTGAATTTATTTAATACACAAGTTTCACAATTTGAGTTGAATTACTGAAATAAATGAACTTTTCCACGACATTCTAATTTATTGAGATGCACCTGTATATATATATATATATATTCAATTTACACTTTCAAACAGTATCCTACAAGTCATGTTACATATAGGCCTACATCTACATTGAGACGGTTGCTGTATAGTGTTTCTATTAAGAGTCGTTAAATGGTTAATTTTCCAAGGAAACAAATGCACACGCTAAGAACGTATTACTCACTTTGATACAGGATCACTGTTCCTCCTTGAGGTATGTGTGATGCCTAAATGCAGCTGCACAAATATAAGACAGGCAGCACAATTGCATGCTTGAGAGTGTGTGTGCATGGAATTAGTATGTTTGGTTAACACTGCAGGTCTTACAGGTCAATGAGAGTCATGAACCATCTTGTCTTCTCATCCCATGATTCCAGAAAAAAAGTTTCAAATTTGAAAACTATAATTATTATTATTGGAACACTTTACAATAAGATTCCATTCGTTAACATTAGTTAATACATTAGGTATCATGAACAAACAATGAACAATATGTTTTTACAGCATTTATTAATCTTAGTTAATGTTAGTTAATAAAAATACAATTGTTCATTGCTAGTTCATGTTAGTTCATAGTACATTAAAGGTGCACTCAGTAACTTTTGTCTTTGTGTCATCTTGGACTTACACTGACACCTAGTGGATTGGATGCAGCATAATTTAAAATCAATAGTTTTCAGTTTCAGATGCCATTGTAGAAATGTAGTATTCACAGTCAGCCATGGCAAAGTCTTTTTAGCTCTAGCAAGTCAGTCCACTGACTTGGTGACTTGGGAGGCTATTTCCAGTCATGACAGTGCACCTCACCAAAATCTCATAAACGGTTGTTCAAGATTACGATCCAAGAACATATTTCAAATCAGCAATAAAATCTAACAACACTGGAATCATAAATTGTGCTTCGTTACCTCAGATAACGAAAAAAAAAAAGCGTATATAGGTAATCTGCATGCATGTTCTCGAGCTGATTGACAGGCGATGTCTGGATCTAAAATGTGATTGGCTCTTTTACCTGTAAGGCGGGACTTCCTTTCTACATCCATTGACCGTTGGGCGTTCCAGTTTCTCCCATTCATTTTAATAGAAGTGGCCCATCTCTGCTAAACAGTCTCTGGCCATTATTACTAAGATTAAGCAAATATATGGCTGGTCATGTGATCCTAACATGGCAGCCCCCATGTGCGGACCCTCTCCATGTAGAACAAAACAGCTTTTATAAGGTTCCTGATATGACTAGAGTCTTCATTTTTATGTGAGTGGTCGTGATTTCCTACATATATTGCAAAATTACAATTCATGTGTTTAGGAGTTCAACTTTTTTAATGAGGAAAACAATTACTGAGTGCACCTTTACCTAATGTCAACAAATACAACTTTTGATTTAAAAAATGTGTTAGTGTATGTTGAAACTAACATTTATTTTATTAGATTTTTTTATCCCCTTTTCTCCCAATTTGGAATGCCCAATTCCCACTACTTAGTAGGTCCTTGTGGTGGTGCGGTTACTCACCTCAATCCTGGTGGCGGAGGACAAGTCTCAGTTGCCGTCAATTCACGCATCTTATCACGTGGCTCATTGTGCATGACACCGCAGAGACTCACAGCATGTGGAGGCTCATGCTACTCTCCGCCATCCACGCACAACTTACCACACACCCCACTGAGAGCGAGAATCCCTAATCGCAACCACGAGGAGGTTACCCCATGTGACTCTACCCTCCCTAGCAACCAGGCCAATTTGGTTGCTTAGGAGACCTGGCTGGAGTCACTCAGCACGCCCTGGATTCAAACTCACGACTCCAGGGGTGGTAGTCAGCGTCAATACACGCTGAACTACCCAGGCCCCCTTGTTGAAACTAACATTAACCAAATTAATAAATGCTGTAAAAGAGTTCATTGTTAGTTCATGATACCAGTGTTGTCAGCTAATGTTACAAATAGAACCTTATTGTAAAGTGTTACCATTAATAATAATATAACGTGTAAAAAAGAAAAATGTATGCCCCAACTTATGCTCCCATTTCAACCTAGTCACATTTCCACAACTTTCTATCAAAACTCCAATATTGCATTACTATAAGGTATACAAACAGCTATCCATTTATTTTCCCATTTGTGAAAAAACAAATAAATAAATAAAAATAGCTTCAGCCTGATTGGCAATCTTAAATATTGCCATTCTTTGCTTCCATTTACATTAGTCCTGCCGTATTATTTGGCCCCTGTTGGCTAACTGATGAATTCAAGTAATATATGGAATGGTTTGGGAGAGTACTTGGTGTTATACGGTAAATTCGACACCCCCATGTGCTCTTCCACATAATTGACATGGCGGAAATTCCACATTAGTCTGGTCTGGTCCACTGTGGACTTCGCAGCACGGGAATGACATGCTTTCTGTTTCGGACATTTAAGGACTAAAGTATTCAAAAAGCAAGATTTGTTGAATCCGAGGTAAGTAGCCTACTTGCGTTTTCTTTAAAGCATCAAAAGGTTCATTTTGGTTCACAAAGAGCTTTAAGAGCACTGAGAATGTTTAAAGTAGCCGAAAAGCGCCGGCTGAGTCTCTTTGATGGGAAAGGGAAGTCTCAAACTGAATGGAAAACGAAACGAAACAAACGAAACTTATAACTTTTACAGTTTTGTCGTGATCTGATTTACTTAAGTTTTTCAGCGACGTCATTTTAACTGGGAATACAGAAATTATTCCCAGATATGTTTAAGCTACCTTTAGTCACTCATTTTAGAACAATTTGTAAGCAAAACACTAGTAATGTTAAAGTGTGAATTAATAGAGGAGGAATATATTTTCTGTGGTCCACTTCATCTTCCTCGGAAAATTCTGGAATTCGATAGGCTACTGATTCATTGCGAAACATGTTTGTCAACACTGAGGCCTGTTTGTATAATTTTATAATCTTGCATGGTTAACTATTGAAACATTGATATACGAATGAAGATGCGAAAAAAAAAAAAAAAAAAAAACCTGTTGGAAACAGTTGTTTGATTTATGCGAGTGACACGTCAATTCCCTGAAACACATAAGATGTTTGCTTAG
This sequence comes from Myxocyprinus asiaticus, assembly GCF_019703515.2. Taxonomy (NCBI): domain Eukaryota; kingdom Metazoa; phylum Chordata; class Actinopteri; order Cypriniformes; family Catostomidae; genus Myxocyprinus; species Myxocyprinus asiaticus. Next base: position 11,755,364 of record NC_059384.1, read on the forward strand.
GGGGCCGTTCACACCGAACACGCTATTTTTCAGTTGTTGTCTATGTAAACAAACGCAAGACGAACGTTTTTGACAGTTTCGCCGCGTCTCGTTGATTTTTTTCCAGGAACGCCTTTATTTTTAGACGCCGTGTCAAGTTAAAAGAACGTCTCAAGACATCCGCGTTCCGTTCTTGTCTTGTTTTTTTTTTAGCGCAAGAACGTGTTCGGTCTGAACGGCCCCTTAGGCATCACACCAATGTAATTTCGTAACGACTGAGTGTTTACATTGTAATAATAAGTATGACGTTTAACAATACGTATGGTTAAATTCCGTGACGTGACAACCTGAAACACTCATATTATAATGTAGCAGTCAACACTGCAATGGAGCATGTTAAGGGCGTTCGTGAGTCAATAACGCATTTTAATTTAGTTGCGTCTCGTCTCTCGCTTGAAGTGTTGACACGGTAGATTATCTACACTCTTGCTTATGAAAAACGGTACACGACGAGTGATTAGTTTTCAAATGCAAACGGTTGGAGAGGAAAAAAATGGGCAGTCATGAAATGCACTCTTATAGGTGTATTTTAGGAAAAACGCAAATACTCGGATCATTTCCTGGGCCAGATCTTAAAGCCACAAGAAACCGGATCCCAAATTTATGACGTTATGTGACATTCCAGACCGAATCTTGAGGTGCAGAAAGCTGCATTTTAGACTTCAAATACTCCAACCTTGGCGTCAAGCTCGACATTTTCTTCCCAAGTCGTTGTTTAAAGAAAAATATCTTCTTGTGAAGGATTTAGAATGTTAGATCTTTAGTTTTGGAACAATAGAACAGTTGAACCTTTCCTGAGAATCAACTCAACCCATCAGTCCACTTTGAGATGGTCTATGTCAAACACAGACAGGACTTTGCAGACTAATAGGTTCTAAAGTTTTGTAATATATGACCCTAACTTCTCTCTTGTGAAGGAAATGCACATTTCTATGGTGGAAACCTGACCACAGTGAGAGCACTGATTTGTCGGCATCTCGTAGCCCCATTAAAACACACAGGCGTACCCTGACCCCTCCCAGCCCTTTGGCCCCAAACTCAAACGTTGAAAGAATGTGGTGCCTGTGGCATTTTTCTGTATAGTTCCATCCCATTCCTTGGCCTAATCTCCAGTAATATCCAAGACAACATTTTGCAACTGTCCAAGTTGCTTTTATAACATTTCATGTAAAGACAGAGCTTAGATAAGAGAAAGTAATTGCACAAATGTCAACATTTGAGGGTGTTAAGTTGGTGCCTCAGCAGTTGCAAGAAACCCCTTTATGTTCTCTGTTACTAACACTGCATTCTCATCCTGTAGTGTCATGTGTTGTACACCTTGTTTACTCTGGTTTTCCCTTGTCCACTCTTCCCCCAAGCCACTGCCTCCCTGCAGAGGGTCTCCTTTGAAGGGGGCTGGTGTTATCTATAAACTCCATTGACAGAAAGACTTTGGTGTTTGCTCTAATGGCATAGGCTAGTCAGATGTTTTGCTCCATCTGTCTCCGTCATTTCCTGAGAGGGATTGTAAGGATCTGTTGAGCTGTCAGAACCCCTTTGCTGTTATTATCAAATCGGTTGTGCTGAATTATTGCTAATGCCAGTTACCCTCAAGGCTTACTCTTTGGATTTGGACATATTCTCACGAGAAAGGCATGGTACATTTGACCAGAATTTGGGGAAGGCTTTTAGGGCCTGGATGGGTGGTGGAAGTTGTTAAGTGATTCATGAACTGGACCATTACTGGGAACCCCGATTGCCATCTTACCCTTGAGGAAGATACTCTACCCCAAGTTGCTCCAGGGAAACTAGCCCTGTAATTAATGTTTTGTAAGTCACTTAGTTTGAATAAGAAAGCATCTTCTAAATGAGATTCCAACTAACCCCTCTTTTGAAATTTGACCAGCTTGGAAAAAGGACTCCAATTGCAAGGTAGCACCTAGCTTCTAAAAGTGACAATTATAGTTTTGTATGTTTAAGCAGATTCATTAACATGAATTAATTTGAAATATAAAGAATTCAGTTTAATTAGATTTTGCTAGGGTGTTGTTCAGAGTGTTTGTGTGTTTCTAGGGGGGCTGGGTGGTTGCTAGGGTGCTTATTGGCATATGTGAAAAAAGACCACCCCCTTGTCTCTAATATTCTGGTCTATAGAGCTGTTCTGCCATGATGTCAATTTGTAGGCGAACCCAGAAGTCTAATTCACTATGGGTTCCAACGGCTCCATTTGCCATCACGCAAGCATCCATCAACACAGATGGAAAATTACTAATAGCCTACAGATTAAGAACTGAAGACAATTATAAATGTAAAGACAATAATATTCAAAATAAATAAGCCTAATTAATTCCCTTGTGTTCCCAAAATAATGCTGCCAAATGTGTTCTTAACGAATTTGTGTTTGTATTGCGTTTTGGTAATAGTTAATGCTGCCTAAAGAAAATAAAATAAAACTAAATTTTAGGTTCAAGGTGAATGTGTCTTGCATTACTTATGATTTAATCACTTTTGTCTTTGTGTATTTAATACAAAGATATATATTACTGAACCTGCAGAGTTGCGTTCACAATGCATGCCAACCGAGTGGAAATAACGCAAACTAAACTAACAGCACCTCCTGAGATGATCTGAGATAATTTGCAGCATGATTCTTGCAAACAGTTCTCAGACGAATGAAACAGAGAAAAAAACTGAGAAACTGCATGCCTCTAAACAAATAGTGAATCAAGTGAATTGTTTTACTTTATTGATTTTGCTTTAAAAATTGAATTCATTTATTGAAACATGAAAAACATAAACAAAAGATATTTCTAAATTCAAATTGCACTTTAAACTAAACGAAAAAAAGCAATAAAACAACGAAGTGATCAAAAAATCTTATTTAACCACCTCTCCAAATCCAAACATTTACCGTCTCCAATGGCTCCATTTGCATCACGGAATCTGCAATGCATGCCAACTGCGAGGAAATAAAGCGCATTAAAATCACAGCACCTCCCGAGATGATCGAAGATAGTTTTCAGCATTCTCATAGATGACATTATTCTTGCAAACAGTTTTCAGACAAGTGAAACAGAGTAAAAAAAAGAGTGAAAACTCTTTACATGGGCTTGTTCCACGAGACAGGCTCATGCTGCATGCCTACATACATGTGTTCCACATGACAGGCTCGTGCTGCACGTCTCTGAACAAACAGCAAATCAGACACAAGCACTGACAGATTTCTTTTGTCTGTTCTTAAAAATATAATAAAGTATGTCTCTTCAAACACATGTCTTTGTGACTAACAGCATTTCTTGTCATGAGTCACTCCGAGACGTTGCCCGCCTGTTGCGGGTAGATGAGCAGAATTACCTGTTCATGAAATACCTGCATTTGGATGAGGAGCTTGCGAACTGGATTCAACCTCGTCGCATTTGGCAGGTGCAAGTTTCACACTCTGGCCAGGTTTCTTTTTTGTTTTTTTGCCTTTTTCTTCTTTATTAGACAGATTACAGTGGAGAGGTGACAGGAAATGATAGGGAGAAGAGAGGGTATGGGATCGGGAAAGGACCTCACAAGCTGGGAATCGAACTCGGGTCACCCACGATGCATCTGCGTCACGTCATGAGCGCAGCCCACTAGGCTACGGCTCTGACACCACTGTTTAATTTATTCATGTTATCATTGGGATCTTTGTAAGACATCGTGGATATCCGATTACATCATCCTATCGCTCAGCCCTAGTTGGACTACAACATGAACAGCTATATTGATAGGGCTTGGGTCCCACGTTTAAAGTAAGTCCGGGATTTTGCTCCCGTTTTATCATCTGCCATGTGAACATTGCAAGTTCGATTACTTAGAAGTAACAGACACTTTGCTAAGCCCTGTCTTAAAAGCGTTTCTGACCAATCCTAATTTAGCAACTGTTGCCATCCACCATTTCTCTGACATGTGTTTTGCTTTTTTCCAATGAGAGTCTATGAGAGTAATGTGTGTTTGACTAGTTTTAAGCAGAATTTTATAGAAATGACCCAAGATGTAAAAAAACATTATTGTCGGGTCACTTAGTTACTGAGGTAGAGAGGAAACATGCAGAGTTTTTTTTATTTTTTATCTTTAAATAAGTCTTGAGAAGAGCATGGTATGGACTAAACTGTGTCAGCCCTCATTACCAAATAAACAGTTATAACATCAGCAAGGACACAGTGAACTCCTACTGTTAACGCTTCACGTTTTTACAGTGAGCCAGTCCAGATAATGACTAGACTCCAACATGTTAGTCCATTGTTCTGTTTTTCCTCTTTGTGTAGAGGTGCATTGGAATGCACAAAGCAGATTTTTAGGTGCTAAGACCAAACTTTTCTTCCCTTTTTATCTTTCCAGCAATTGGCAGGACTTAAAATTGGATATTGGTCCTTGTCTCTTCTGCTAAGCATCAAAGCCGGTTTCTCTAATTATAAGAGCCTCTAATACAGCCAAATCTTAGTGTTTTATGAATCGGGTGACCTACCGAAAGCTCAGCAGTCAACAACTCAACCAGTGTAACTTGCTTGGTGGAGATGTACTGAAACACACATATATATATATATATATATATATATATATATATATATACACACACACACACACACTAACCTGGCTTGCCAGTTTGTAGCTGAGGCCCAAATGAGGATAAGGAATTTGACCTGTTGACCTTTGGAAGAAGAGGGAGGGAAAGGGACTGTGGTTTAGGGATGTGCAAAACAACCTATTTTCATAATCGACTAGTCAGTCGGTTGTTTGAATGACTAGTCAACTAGTCGGTGATAAGGATAATAATGTATAATAAGGCTCCGTTATTTTCATGTGACCCCGATCAGACACGTTTCAGAGGGATATATGGACGCTAAGTGCAGCACTTCAATATGGTGTCTAAAGAATATTCAACAAATAAATAGGCTAAATAACTATAACATCTTAATGCACAAAACTATCAAAGTAAGAAAAGTAAGAAATAAGAGGCTCCAATACAGAGGGGCACAAAACCACTTATGCACATCCTGGAAGCAGAATGATGTGCTTCAGTGTAATCGTAGTGCTTCAGGGCAATCCTCGCTGCACATTCGAAAGCGCAGAACTGCAAGATATTATTGCGGGTACACATATAGTTCATGACATCAAGCAGTTTAAACCTGTTTGATTGCAATTATTTATTTAAGCAGTGTCAGACAGAATCAGCAAATCACTTTAATTTCTCCATAGGACCTCACAAATATAAGATTATAACTCACAGCAGAGGATTTAACGTAAGACAGTGATTGTCTTGAAATGCATTGATGATTCGGCACTTTGATGGCTGTAACAACAGCGCATAAAAAGTCTAAACCTAAGGCATTAAAGAGACGAAACTTCTTGCAGAGGGTTTTACTGTGATGACTGTTATTCACTGTTAAGCACAGCAAGCTATAATCATGCAGAAAATGCTCTTAGAGTTGCGTCTCTCAATTAATTTGAGAAATGCACCTCCCATTAAAACTACCACCGGGGCCTGGGTAGCTCAGTGATAAAGAAGCTGGCTACCACCCCTGGGGTTTGCTAGTTCGCTAGTCTGAATCCCAGGGCGTGCTGAGTGACTCCAGCCAGGTCTCCTAAGCAACCAAATTGGCCCGGTTGCTAGGGAGGGTAGAGTCACATGGGGTAACCTCCTCGTGATCGCCATAATGTGGTTCGTTCTCGGTGGGGTGCGTGGTGAGTTGAGCGTGGTTGCCGCGGTGGATGGCGTGAAGCCTCCACACGCGCTATGTCTCCATGGCAACACGCTCAACAAGCCACGTGATAAGATGCACGGGTTGACGGTCTCAGATGTGGAGGCAACTGGGATTTGTCCTCCGCCACCCGGACTGAGGCGAATCACTATGGGAAAAAAAAATAAAAAACCTACCTCCACTGAAAATATGAATATTAGTAGTCGACCCGACTAAACGACTAGTCAGTTTTTTAGATAACTAATCGATTAGTCAACCACCCTGGCACCTCCCTTCTGTGATGGCTGTTCTTTCTGTACACATGCACATGTTTATGTCCACATTGGCATGGCTGCATGTGTTTTGGTGCTTTTCCAGATATAGATGAATCAATTGACTGATTTTAGATGTTAAGGTTGTAAGACTGTATGATTTTCTCCATTGTGACCCTGCGCAACTCCTCCGTGTGACTGGAGTATATCATTTATTCAGCTTAACCCAGTTTAGATACTCTGAGCCCGGATCACGTTTCATATTGGGGTTACACAATGCTGAATTTGGATCCTGGGAATCTCTTCTGTTTCTTCTTTCTCTGTGTTGTCCCTCATTTTTTGTCACCTCTCTCCTTGTGTCTGTCACTGTAAGTTCTGAATGGTGAGAGTGGATTGAGTTCCAGTGTGTGGAGAAACAGGGTCAGCTCTTTGAGCTCGGCTAAGTGTGTTGCTGCAGTATTGTGCCTTCAGGGAGGATACAGGTCGTGCTCCGGAATCTGTGGTGTCAGTTTTGGGTAACATCTTTATCTCTTAAACAGGACAGAGGCGCTGAGGTAGGTTTTGATGCTGTCACGCACACCAAAGAAGCTCTGCCTACCTGAAGGAATGAGAAATCCCTAATGAGTTCCCTTAAATATCTCAGTTGTTTCTTCTAGACAGTATTGGGGGTGGATGGAGAGGAAATGGGGGCGACTTTTTAGATTTTTCTCCTAAGAAAAAGAATTGTATTACAGACAGTTTTTGAATGGCGTAAATGTCCACAAATTGGAAGATTTTAAGAGATTACGAAGGAGATCTCTATTTAATATCTTAATTGTTTATAATTGACAGCACTGAGATTAAATGGAGAGAATATTGAAACTTTTTTATTTAAAGAAGACCATAGTGATCTCATATTTTTCTCCTCTGGAGTTTCAGACAGGATCACAACAATATCATAAACCATGCTGTGCAGATCAATTTATCTAAGCAATGTTGTCCATGTTATTTGTATTGCTCTATACTGTTGCTGTATATCAATGATTGAATCATTTGTTTTCATTTAAAATTTTCTAAGGAATTTGCCGAAGACACATCTGAGATAAATATTTAATGCTCAAAAGAAACATAACTCAGAACTCCATTAAGTTTCCTGGGCTATGAAAGCAACATTTGAGCAATAAAATGAGTTACCCTTGTTCTCTTCTTTTGTATCTACAAAAATAAACACCACATTAGTAGCACTAGTTCAATGGGTCAGCAGGTTAGCTTTGCTTATGCCAGGCCAGCAGCCCACCACCCGATTAGAGCAATCTACTAGACCAGACACAAATAATCAATTGGTTAATTATTCCAGTCCAAGCATCCAGACAATGTTTCTGCCACGCTCCTGTAATGTGTCCTCGTTTTCCTGTCTGTGCTTTGTCTGGAGCATTATCAAGCCTTGCTTCAGTTGCATTGAGGTGGAGGTGTCGACTGGAATGGGGATATTTTTAAAGAGGTGATGTAATCTAGCAGTAAAAGCTGATCAGAGTCACAGACGTGAGTCAACGGCAGGGAAATGGAAATGCTGAGCACTCCAAGGTGAGAAAGAGTTACTCTGGGGGTGTGGGGTGGAATGTGACATTTAGATTGTCTCATTCTGTAGGAATGTGTGTGTGTGTGTTTCAGCTGATCAGTGGTAAGAGGAATGGATGGAGATGGATAGGAAAAAGTGACTGTTTTCTTGGTTTCTCAGCTTTGTCAGTGTTTTTATGTACCATTAGCTGGATTATATGCCAGCTAATGGTTCACATCTGAGTTCACATCTGAACCTGTAAACCTGCCAGATGCAAGAACAGACTTTTAGAAACAATAAGTCTTTTGGTGGTGCATATGTATGTGCATGTACTTGGATACAAAAATGAGTTAAATCTGACAAAATCTCCCTTTGGGGAATTTCAGGGTTGTTCTCACTTGGAAAATTGTTTAAAAAAGTTCTCAAAAAATTAAAAAAGTTTTCTTTTAGGTGTAGGATTATAATTATAATTAGCTTAGTAACACTTTACAATAAGTTTCTATTTGTTAACATTATTAAATGTATTAGGTATCATCAGCAAGCAATTTACACTTTTTTTTTTAACAGTATTTATTAGATTAGTGTTCATTGTTAGTTCATGTTAGTCCATAATGCATTAACTAAAGTGCATGAGTAGATGTTTAAAGGAAGTGTGAGCAGTGAGTATCTTGTGGTTGACATGTCACCTGATCATTAATAGTTTTTTTTATGAGATTAGATTTTTCTCATGATACATGGAAGCAAAAATGGGATCCCAGAGTAAAATGTTATTTCTCGAATGCTGCTTTTTTTATTGCTCATGAGACTTACCGGAGTTCTGAATAATATTTAATGAAATATCAACTTTGTCTCAGACATTTCTCCTAAAATTCCTTAGGAGAAATACAAATTGACACAAAAGAGACAATTGTTGACATGCAGTGACTATAGAGTTATACTGTTTATTTGGATAGCATTTCAAGATTTTAAAATCATTTTGGGCAACTAAAAAAACAAAAAATAAACATGAAGCTGTACACATTCCTCCATTAACCAGTGTTCTGGATAACCAAACATCCAGGTCCTGACTGAGGAAGAATTAAGATGCTGTTACCATGCTGTTATGTTGTTTTGGTTGTGTGAAAGGCATGTTGTTTGGTGGTATGAAGTAGTGTGAGGCCAACGGAGAGGTGGTTAAGGGAATACCCCACATCGCTGGAACCTCAGCCGTGCCATGAATGAAATCTCTGTCTCTTTCTTGCCTGACACTCCCTGTGACGTGGTCATAACTACATGACCCATGAAGGTAGGGGGTCCAGCCTCTTTGTACAGGCCCCCTCTCTGGGCTCTGACATTGTATGAATCTTCTCAACTTTTCTCAGGGGATTTAGCCCTTAAACATCCCCCTCGACCCTACAAAGGTTCAGACTCCAGCCATCCTCAGGAATGAGGGAAATGAGGAGAGTGTAAAGAAAAGAAAGAAAAGACTTGAGGGTGAAAGAGAGAGCGAGAGGGGTAGGGGACATGAGAAAGAGAAGGTTTTTTGGACCCCGGGCCCCTTGGCATGTTAAGCCGTAGTGTTAATTACTTTAGTTGGGTGGTAATTACAGGTCGTGGAACACAGCGCTGAGGAAACAAAGACTAGCATGCTTAGAATGACAAAGACTTAAGGAGGTTTGTAGTGATCTGATAGTGAGATTAATTTACAACGTCTGTCCATGTAAGTGTGTGTCTTAAAGGTGAAGTATGCAACTTTTCTGGATGTTTAAATACTTTCCCGTATTCCAGCCAGCTTAAAATGCAGAGACAACTGTTTGCAAGCCATTAATATGTTGATTCCCCTTAAAAGTGTAAACACTGTGGCTCTGTGGAGCTATCAAAACCTTGCTCTGTTTTTTAAAGTTAACACAGCAACATTGACTCAACCAGTAGTGTGAATTTGCAGCGATACTATCATTTGTTCGACCGATCACAGACAGGGGTAGTGTTTGGGTCATTATATTTTGAATCTAGTGGCATTGAAATTATACACTTGACCTTTAAAATGTTACATTTACATTTATCCAAATTGACTTACAGTGCACTTATTACAGCAACAATAACTCTGGAGCAACCTGGAGTTAACTGCCTTGCTCAAGGACACAATGGTGGTGGCTGTGGGGATCGAACCAGCAACCTTCTGATTACCAGTTATGTGCTTTAGCCCACTACGCCGCCACCGCTCCAGTTGATCAGCATGAAATCAAAATTGACCCTGTTTACTTTCTTAACCCATTCCTGGTCTTATTCTGAATGTTTAATCTGTGAACGCTATTTCAAATGTAAAAAAAAAAAAATCGTCTTTGTAATCTTTCATCAAAATGTTATAACTTGCTCCACCTTTGAAAATACTTTCCTTTTCTGCTGATGTCACCAAGCCCTCTTATATTTTAAACCCTTTCCTTCCAACCAATACATTTCATAATCCAATCAAGATCTGATGAATAATATAAAGTCCCACCCTACTTACTATTTCATTGAATATCCTGTTTCAGTCAGTTAAGTAAAATGGGTTGCTGTTTTATGTTGACTTTAAGAGGTTTTCTGTAATCAAATACAATGAAACAGATTGACTCTGGGTGGTTTGTCTATTTGTCTGTGTGTTTAGTGGTGGAAGTTAAGGTATTTACAACCCAATAAAAAGCCCCCTATCTCTATACTCTCATCCTCTTGTCTACTGGATATCAGCCACTCCTCTTGAGTCTCAGATATTCAGAGTATGCAACCAAAAAGCACTAAAAAGTACCATGGTATGACTATGTTTGTTTTTATGACATGGCACCATGGTAATACCATGTTTTTTTGGAGGGGACATGTACCATAATAATAACCATAACCATAGTATTCTTTGAAGTAGCCAACTTTGGAGTACCATGTAAATAGCTTGGTACTTTATATGAATATGCACTTACAAAAACTCAAGGTCCAAAAATGGCCATGGCACCTCCATGGTACATGTCCAACATAACATGGTATTGTTGTGGTATTTTTGTACTGTGAGTGTACTTTTTTAATGGGTTCTAATCATTCAGGATTTGAATGGATGGTACATTTCAAAAGTATCATGGTATCTTTCACCATTAATGTAACATAGTAACAACAGTGTACTTTTTGTAAAAGTAAAAGGCTTCTGTTCTGTTTTTATCACTATATGCTGTTGTTTTTCCTGATTTTTGGGGGTACTATTGTTACAATGGTACTTGAGAACATCAGATGAATTATTTCTGTTGCTCTGGGTTTGACCCCAGTGATGATGTTTGTGTTTGGGTTTAAATATGGGCAGGATTTTGCTTTCATAGAGTAAAATGGCACCAGTCAGCTGAGAAGAGGACAGGATCATTACTTCCATAACCTTTACCCCACCACCTGAGTGTTTAAGGGCATCATGTGAATCAGTTCAGTTAACTCTAGTTAACTTGCTTGTATCCAGTCAGTGTAGAAGGCAAGATTGTGTTTGTTTTGAGGACTGAAGTGTAAAACTTTCCACATCAAGCTAATCAATATGTATGTTTACTTCACAGCAGGACTTGCATGTACTGACTGCTGTGCACATCTTTAGTGCAAGTGTTTTATACTACAAAGGATAAAACCTTGGCTGCATCCTATGTTGCATGCTATCTGTACTGTGTAGTATGCAAAAGTAGAATTAGTGAGTCTCAAATCATAAAAGTAGAATGCCAAAGGTGTCTGCATTCTATATCTTTTTCTGATTGATCAAAGTGCGCAATTTTAAATGTATGAACCTAAAAGTAATAATGAATTTTAAGATTATGAAACTAGCTAGATGCTAACGGTTAAACCTAAACAGTTATACCAGTGAAGTACTTTTTTTTTTTTTTTTTTTCCAGATGTGAATTGGGAGGCAGCACAATTATTTACAAAATCCTCAAATCAGTTTTGTTTTCTAGAAACCTCTCTAGACAGCCATGAAATTATTGGGTTGAGGAAAAGTGTAGGCAGAATATTGAAAAGAACATGCCGAGTCTACATTTTAAATTTAAACTTTATTTGTTTCCTGGCCATGGTTAAATTTTAATGGGGAAACATGGCAAACAGTTTGTTCTTTCTCTTAATTATGTGATTGGTAGACTTTGCAGATTTTCTTAGCAGATCTGTCATTATTTACCAACCCTCATGTTCTTTCAAACCTGTATGACTTTCTTCCTTCAGTGGAATATAAAAGGATATGTTATGGATATGTAAAGAATATGGCTGAACTATCCCTTCTTTAAAAATTACGAATATATTCTGATATAAAACAGAGCTGTTTCTTGTCAATGAGGCAGACAGAGATTCCTCCTTACATTGTGCCCTTTTTTTCCTCTCTGCCTGGTCTCCCAGCTGTGGAGAAATTTTCGCCCATAACTGCATTTATATACAGATTACATCATCCTTACACAGATTACATCATCATGTAAACATTGGTGATATCATTATGATTTCATTACTTTCCATAACCCACCAGTAGCCCTTCAGTGAGATGTGTATTGAAGTGTGTGTATTTGAAAACTTGTGTGTATATGTCTGGAACTCTGGATGCTGGATTGGTTTGTAAATGGGGGTCTGCTTTAGTCTTCATTATTAGCCATCCATTGCTGATTTGAATTGAGGATAATTGCTCATTTAAGGACTGATCTGTTCTGTTTCATCATACTGTCATATATTGTTTTAATAGAGCTGGTATCTGTTGCCCTTATAGGCTGTTACAAGGAGGGCTCCATGAATGATCGTCACCATGATGATGACGGACCATATGCTGGACCTCCCTCCACCACTGAACAACGAGGTTCCCATGATGCACCATTTGATCAATGGAGATGCATCACAGCAGGTAAGCTCATAGTACAGTACAAATACTAGTATATAGAGTCAAAACCACATTGTCATGGACCTGATTGACTCTGGATCTTTTTTTAAAAGGTGATCCTGGTCCAGGTGAATCCAGGTGAGACGTTCACCATCCGCACGGAAGATGGGGCTTTGCAGTGCATCCAAGGTTTGTCCGATGAAGGTTTTCTTTCATTTGGTCCACATATTGCGTCATGTAGCCTGACAATCTTAATAAATCTTAATTATTCACTCTTGCTCTTCAAATCTCTGATTGAGTCTACCTTGTTTTGAAATTATTGAGAGTGCTTTTACCTAGAGTTTTTGGTGCGGACCTGAGTCCATTTGACATTAGAGGTTTGTTTGTTTGGTTGAAAGCTCTTTTCTGAACTCAGGTGCATACCAAAGCCATTTTGTAGCTCAATTGGTAAAGCTTGGATAAAAGTGTCTAGTAAAATACATAAATGTAAATGCAATTTGGCCTAACTTGTGGAAGTGAAATTGTCTTTAGAGAGCAACTTGTGTTCTTTATATCCCTTCACAATACTCTGCAGCAGAGAGACATGATGATATTTTTTTCTTCTTCATATCATTCGATATTGATATTATCAAGATATACATTTCATACCATTAATGGGGTTGGGAGGATGCAATCTACATGTTTGTAAGACCTCAATGTAAACATAACTTTAGCGGACGTTTGAAACACTTTCTTATGATGCTACACACTCCAGCTCAGTAGGTGGTGGTAATGCACTATAAACTGGATTGCCAGCCTCCAATAAACATCACAAGAAGAAATAATTTCTTGCCTGTGGCAGTGCTTTTGATCATGAAAACACGTTTAGCTAAATAGTACATAAATAAATAGCAATAGTGTTGATGTCTGATTTGTTGTTGTGTTCAGTCAATAGCTGTATTGCATTGTCAGTGCTGTCTTGTTTGATACACAATGACATCATATTAGCCAGATAGCTAGCTAGTGGTTACCTATTCTCATTACCAGTTTCCACAACAGAAGGGCTATGAAGCTGATAGCCAGCTATTATTACCTTCCTTCTGGCAGATTTCATGACTGTGATTCAGTTAGCTAGTTCTGTGTATAACTTTGCCGAACTGCTTGCATTTTTATAGATACATACCTGATCCGATTGTCTTGATGAAGAACATAGGCTAAATATTGAACATTTTTCAAAAAAAGATTTTTTCCCCAATAAATATCAATATTGTTTTATCGCTGAACGACCTATGCCATGTGACAGCTCAGATTGTTTCAAAACAATCATTTCTAGCCCTTGCTTGAAGTAAAGGTTTGTGGTTGTGAGTTGTGAGTTAAGCAGTTAGAGAGGCATTTGGTCACCAAAAACCTACTCTAAATTGAATCTGACCTCATAATGTCTTTTTAACTTCATAAAGACTTTTAAAGGCTGGCATATTTCCTCAAAAAGGGGGTTGAATGCACAGTATGATGCATGTAAAAGATTAAAAGTGGAGAGTCACAGTAGCCTAGACCACAGGATACTGGTTCAGACCCTCTTTGCACTCAAATCACTGTTTACACAGCTAAGAGGAGCTGCAATGACTGTTTAATTCAATTTGTCCAATGAGAATGGTGTAATCAGCAGAGGAGGGGTGTTTATGGAAGAGACGGAGTTGGCAGCTTGCCGACGGAGAAGAAAGAGAGAAAAAGACATAGAGACCCTTACAAAAATGTACTGTGGTGGTAAAATGGCAATACCATAGTACTTTGAAATGGTACTGAAATTTGTGTACCATGGATACCATGGTACCATGTCCAAAAAACCATGTTAGTGCCAGCGGCCAAAAAAAAAAAAACTTGCAATGTCTGTACCACACAGGTGCAGAGAAGCTGCAATGAAAGGCCACGTAATGTTCTGGCATGTTGGGAATAAGATCTTTGTTTAAATTTCTAACATTTGTACGATCTTTGCCAGGTGGCCATGCTGTGCTGGATAAGACCAGTCTTCTGTTATTCTTTGATGTTGACTTTGCATTTTTGCAAACAATTTGCTGATAAATGTTTTCCCAGGGTTGGGCAGTGTACAGTTGGCTTGTTTCAACCGAACATGCTTATCTTTTATTAAAACAATTCTGTGTAGAGGTACTACATATTATGTCTGTAGTTCAGAGCGCCTTTAGCACATTTGAGCACATCGAAATTTGCACAATAGAGCTTGGTTGGCGTTTCCATTAATGTTACTACATGACCTGCTCACAAACAAACTTTGCGCTTCACAGTCTTTGTGTCTTACTCCTAGTTTTGTCAATGATTTTATCATACTAAAATCACATTAACATTTCTAATGTTGATGTCTTGTGGCTATGCCTTTGTTACAATTACAATACCTTTGAGTGTGTATTTTAACTTTTATGGACTGGCCCCATTCCCTTTCATTGTAGGTACTTAAATGTAACTATGGTTTTTGCTTCTTTTTTAAAGGATGCTGATGCTTGGTCTATTTTTCAAGCCCAAAACCAGCTTTTTATCAGGATAAACATGTGGAACAGGCCATATTGGTACTGAATCCAACACCATGTTAGAAAAGAGGTATCTAGAATTTGCATCCAGCCATGTGCCTCTTTGCTGGGATTTATGAACCAGAGAAACACCTTAAGTGTACTTCATCTCTGAGTGCTGCATCACCTTTCCTACCAGGCCTAGACCCTCTTATAGACATCTAGAAGATCTTGGCGTTGATTTGGTGGCACCAAATCAACAGCAGTCTGAGATGCTATTCTTCTCACCACAATTGTACAGAGCGGTTATCTGAGTTACCGTAGACTTTGTCAGTTCGAAACAGTCTGGTCATTCTCTGTTGACCTCTCTCATCAACAAGGCATTTCTGTCCACAGAACTGCCCCTTACTGGATGTTTTCTGTTTTTGGCACAATTCGGAGTAAATTCTAGAGACTGTTTGAAAGTGTGTGAAAATCCCAGGAGATCAGCGGTTATAGAAATTCTCAAACCAGCCCATCTGGCACCAACAATCATGCCATGCTCCAAATCACTGAGATCAAATTTTTTCCCAATTCTGATGGTTGATGTGAACATTAACTGAAGCTCCTGACCCATATATGCTTGATTTTATGCACTGCACTGCTGCCACAAAATTGGCTGATTAGATAATCACATGGATGATTATTGGTGCCAGACAGGCTGGTTTGAGTATTACTGTAACTGCTTATCTCCTGGGATTTTCACACACAACAGTCTCTAGAATTTACTCAGAATGGTGCCAAAAACCAAAAACATCCAGTGAGGGGCAGTTCTGTGGATGGAAATGCCTTGTTGATGAGAGAGGTCAACAGAGAATGGCCAGACTGGTTCGAACTGACAAAGTCTGCTGTAACTCAGATAACCGCTCTGTACAGTTGTGGTGAGAAGAATAGCATCTCAGAATGCTGTTCTGAGATGCGGGTTGGTGCTGTTTTGGCGGCACGAGGGGGACTTACACAATATTAGGCAGGTGGTTTTAATATTGTGTCACCGTGTATTAGGCTGCATATCCTCACAGACACAATGTTGATTCACTCTCTTCAGAACGGCTGTAAAAGTAGTACAACCATACACACACTCACATTCCAGAATAATGATCCGTTTCTACACTTTTCCAGTTATTTTGTTTGCTTATTCTTGTAATGTAGTTAGTTCACCTGAATTTCATTGCAACATGCTGCGGTAATGGTTTCTGCGTCTAGACACTGTATTTGGACTCTTTTTTTGCTCCTTTTCTCCATCCTTCTCCAGATTGTGTAAATATGTTTCCTGTTGATGTGGCTCGGAGCCCTGACCCCTCTCTGTGGCCCCCCAATCACTCACCCCTTTCCTACAACTCAGAGACACATTACTCCAGAGGCAGATGTGTAATATTAAGAGCCGTGTCCCAAAATACTGTGCAAAATTTGTGTATCCGTTCTGACTGTCAGACAGAGAGAGTGAGAGTTAGGAGTGAACGAAAGCGACTAAAAGAATGTGTACATGTGGAGATCAGGCGCTGCTAACAGATCACACCTGGCCTGGTGCTCTTGCCAGGTTAATCCAGTTTAGACGGCAGTCGCCTCAGGCCCCAGGGGAGATGCCTTTAGCATCACCAACTTAAGTCGTGGTAATCTTTTGATCTCACTGGTTTTTAATGAATGGCACATTGCTTACGTACTTAAAAAAAAAAAAACAAAAAAAAAACTAGGAGGCCACGAACGCAAAACCTCATGTAAAATGCACTGTGCTTGGCTCTGCGTTGTTTTAGAGTCTTCTACAAGACTTGAGTGTAGTTTGAGTGGAATTACCAGAATTCCCTTAACGTCATGACTGCAGTCGGCAGCCAAGTTTGAGGGAAGCTGTTATTGTACTAAGTGAGTAATGGAGCGTTACTCAATAGATAGAATATAAAAAAGAACAGTGGCAGCATTGAAAGATTGCCATGTTCTTAGATCATGGTATTTACATGGTACTCCAAGGCACTGCAAAGAATACCATGGTATTACCAGTATACATGTCCAAAAAGCAATTGTTTTACCTTGGTAACACCATCCAAAACTTTACTTTGATATGTACTATTGTACTGAATTATTATCATAATCATAAACCGTAGTGTTTGCATGGTACTCCAAGACACAGTATTTCAAAGAATACCATGGTATTACCATTGTACATGTCCAAAAAGCAATGATTTTACCATGGTTACATGTCCAAATAACCATGGTAATATGATGGTACTTTTATATACACCATGATACTGAATTAATATCATAATCATAAACCATAGTGTTTACATGGAACTCTAAGATACAGTATTTCAAAGAATACTATAGTATTACCAGGGTACATGTCCAGAAAGCAATGATTTTACCATGGTACCTTGTCCAAATATCAATGGTACTTTGATATCCTCATGAGACCCGAGCGTGACTTCTGTGTGCATTTTCCATTTCATTATTTGATTTGTAACTAGTAGCACCTAATAAATGAGCAAAAAATAAATAAAATACAAATTCATGAGCAAATAGTTTTCCTACAACTTGATGTCCTCATATGTGGACAGTGGGACTAAGTTGTGAAATTTTAAGAAATACCAATACCAATTTGAGTGAATGCACTTTGCTGCATATGAAAGCTATAGGATGCACCCTTGCTCTCTGTTTAGTGAATGACTTAACCTAGAGTGTGCTGTCTGTTTGCACTGGTCTCAGAACTGTTTAAAATGCACCTTATTTTCATCCTAACTCCATATAAAGCCTCTGAAAGCAAAATTTTTCAGCTTCTGGATACATTTATTCTCAATGTGAAAATGCAGAGTAAATATATAGGAATTAATTTACTAATGTTAATGAATAGCACCTTATTGTACAATGTTAACAAACAAAAATATAACAAAATTTAGATTAAAATGAAGCGAAAACACCCACAGATTTGTTACTGTGAAAAATTATTCAAAATAACGAACATATTTTTGGAACGTCTGTCAGAAAACCGCTCCACAGCACTCATCCGAGTACTTCAGGTTTACTTCAGGCGTGCTGATGCGCAAAAAATGAATGGATTTTTTAAAGCATCATATTAAACTAAACTAGAGATTGTCCTCTTTACAACCAAACAGGTTTCAATGAAAAATGTACCACTTCTTGCCAGAGGCACTTTTGTTGCTGCTGCAACTGTAGGAGCGCTTCAAGGAAATCGAGTGCATGCTGTTGTGACACGTGACTTGGTGTGGCAGAAGTTAACCCTTTAAATGACAGTCTAGAGTCTTGTGAACAGTATTCAGTTTTTATTCATTTAAATTATGCGCTGCATATAGCGAATCCAAAATAGCAAGTCCTCGCATGATATTACCAAAGTACATGTCCAAAAAGCAATGATTTTACCACGGAACCATGTCCAAATAACCATGGTACTTTGATATATTCCATCATGGTACTGAATTATTATCATAATCATGAACCATTATGTATACATGGAACTCTAAGAGACAGTATTTCAAAGAATACTGTGGTATTACCAGGGTACATGTCCAGAAAGCAATGATTTTATCATGGTACCATGTCCAAAAAACCATGGTACTTTGATATACACCTTGGTACTGAATTATTATAATAATCATAAACCATATGGTTTACATGGTACTCTAAGATACAGTATTTCAAAGAATACCATGGTATTACCATGGTGCATGTCCAAATATCTAGGGTGATACCATGGTATTTTGAAATATACCATGGCATAGAATGATTACCATATTCATGTACCATGGTGTTTACATGGTATTCCAACATACTATATTTGAAAGAATACAATGGTATTACAGTGGTAAATGTCCCAAAAACTGGGTAAAACCATGGTAATTTAATGCATAACCCCTCCCCACCCCCCCAAACACACACACAAAAAAAAAAAAATCACACTCACAACAGGCACACACACAGTGGGATAAATACATGCAGAGGTGCATATATAAACACAGAGAGACGTTGACGCCTCCCCCAGTAGCTGCACAGATATTCAGTTGCGAGCAGCAGAGAGCAGGAGTTACAGGGACAGATGGTGCATAGTTTTTATTAAAAGTAACAGTTTTTTACAAACTCAGTAAGTGAAGTGCTCAGATTATTTGGCTCTGTCCGTCTCTCTCTTTGTTGCTCCTGTTTTTTCTTCGCACTGTTTTGCTTTTTTTAGGGCATTTGCTGTTTTTCTTCCCTTCGTTTAGTGTGTGACTGCTCTCATCTGGTCTGCGCTCTTTCCTGAAGAAGGAAACCCCCTCTGCAGCGCAGATGATCATAGCAGAGCTTTAATTCCATTCCTCTGACTCACTCCACTGAGGAACAGTGGATTTTTGTGTGCATCATGGAAAGGAGAGAGAGAGGTATTAGGAAAAGGGCAGTGTTGTGTCTCAGTCGCGTCCTTTTGTGGCGTGCACTGTATGTGTGTGTGTGTGTGTTTGTGAATATGCTGCTCTTTTCTAAATCCATTAGCACTTTTTGAACTTTTTGAAAGGCCATTTTGAATGCAAGTTCTCAGAGGAAACTCTGATTGCTGGAGGTTGCTCTTTCATAGCTCAAGGCAACCTGAAGTCACAATTGACCCTGTGTACTGTACATGTTGCATGTTCTTGATCTTACTGTAAGCGATTCATCGGTGCACATTATTCCGAAGAAAAAATTTTTATATTGTTGAATATCCTGAAGTTATGGGTTGCGAACTCCGTTTCATGTTGACTTTAATGGAGTTCTCAGTTATGTTTTATTGAATTATCCAACCCAGTCTCATGAAAATCCGTACATATTTTACGAGTTGGCTATTTCGTATGATTTAGTACGAGTTCGTTCGTATAAATTTGTACGATTTCATCACGTGCAAATGCCTGGATGTCTAATGCGGAAGTAAGCACGAGTTCCACACACGAGGCAATAAGGACATGCTTATTAATATTGCCCTTACCCAAACACTTATCTAAACCTAACCGATCAGTAGAGTGTGTAAACATGATAGGAAGCTGTTGTGTGTGACAGAAGCAAATAATTGTTGCATATTAGATGGAAACGATGTCCAGCGATGTCATTGAGTGCATGCGTACAGTATCATACGAATTAGCCAAATTTAGAAAAGTCGTATGAATCCTTATGATTTTGCATTGAGAGTGTGTGGGAATTATCAACTTTGTCCCAGATGTTTCTCCTAACATTCCTTAGGAGAAATAAAAGTTAATGCATTTAGACAATAATGGAAATACATTTAGAGTTTAGAGCTATAAACTTAATGTGGAGATTCTTTCAGTTATTGTTTCATGTGAAAGCTTTTGTATCCCAGTTCCATGGTTTTCAACCTACTGCCGCCACATTCTTCAGAACATTACACAGTGGAACATTCCACCAGTTTGTTTTTTCCCTTCTTTCTCTTTTCTATCTCTTTCTCTCTCTCTCTCTCTCTCTCTCTCATTTCTCTTGCTTTTTCTCCTTTTTTGCTGACCTACTATTTTCAGCTACCGCTGTGTCCTACAACAGCTTTCTGCGTGCCTTCATGGGGCAGTGGTTTTGTAATCGGAGTCTCAAGTTCCAGGATAACAAGGGCACGCATAAAAACAAACCAGCCAGATTGACTCCTCCGGTCCCTGCCAGCACACTGGCACAGTTTTCACTGCCCGGCCTGGAGAACAGGACGAGTGTGCACCTCACAGAGTGAACTCCATAACCCGAGTCTGCTGTACTAACCTGCGTGGGCCCAGCTCACAGAATTAATTTGTTAAAGAATGTAAAAATGAGTTCTTATAGCAACTTCCAATGCAGGTCAGCATGTCTGTGTATTTTTGGTCTTTATTTTTCAAATTAAATCCTGAGATATATTTAAATGATGAAGCCTCACTGAGTTCAGTCTCCGTAACGTGAGCACTTTAAGGCTTTTTACGAAATGTTTCAACCGGCAATGGCACCATTCTCTCACTCTCTCTCTCTCTCTCTGTCTTCCTCTCTTGCCCTCGCTATCTCTGTAGAGTGAGAAGTGTAGATCATGTTGGAGCAAAGAAAACTCCTTCCTGTGAACTGAGCATGTCAAAGCAAGTCTGCAATGAAAGTCTCCCTTCTCCATTCTTTTACTCACTCTCATGTAATTCTAAACCAGGATGGTGTTATTTATTCAGCGGAAAGCAAATGTTAAAATTACATTTCTTATAAAAACAAACAAACATTTGCTCTGTTCCCCAGACAAAGCTATTGTATGACTTCAGAATAACTAGCACTTAAGTTGCACTCAAAACAAATATTTCAGTCTATTTTTAAGATTTATGCATTTCAATTGTATGTCAAATTTAAATCAAACTGAACTGAGTAGCCTAATCTTCAACAAAATGTACAGTACATATTATGAATTAAGCATAATGTGAAGTATTGAATTAATAATTAATTGTATTACAATTATATATTACATAATATGTTAGTGCTGTCAGTAAATTGTTCAATTTTTTATCAGATTTTGAAAGTGCTGAAATTTGACTCTAAATATACTTCTTGTCCTGTCAAAATGCATTTATTACCTTCTTAATAAAGAAAACCAAACAGTATGTAACAATATAATGCTTTATTAACATTTTCCAAACAAAGCCTTCCACGGTATAAAGATAGAAATGCACTAAACTAGCACCAATTAGAGTAAAATTAAAGTGGGAGTTTGACTAATTGAAAGAACTAGTCCCCACATAGGTTACATATTCATTGCAATGGGCAATAAATCTCTAAAACTCTCATTCTCCACAATATTAATCAGCCATTAGACTGTAGCTATCCATTTTGTTACAGCAAACATGAAGCTGCGTTCATAATTTGCGTCAGGGCGGCAACGCCAGCATCAAGCGCCGTTTTGAACTCCACATGAAAAGCGTTTGCAAATGTCTCGTTCTGCATATTCTTGACAGTTAAGACTGGGAGCTGCTATCTGAAGACAGTGTATTCGGAAACAAACTAAATGATATTATAATGTGCAGATTATGTTATCAATCGCGGTTCACTTCCATGAGTTAAGACACATTGCTTTCATACAAATTGCGAATCGTACCGGAATTCACATAAACTGTACTTCAGACCACTCTTTCAAGTAGGATCAGGTGCAGTTCGGAAAATTGCTTTGCATTAAACCAAACAAATAAAACTGATGTCAAACGGACTCAGATCTGCACTATAGTGTGAAGCTCCCATAATAGAAACTCCCACGTTTAGAAAGGCCAATGCCGCCCAGTCCAACAACGGGGGCAAAATCTGATCAGGCGTGCAGGGCTGGTGAGGAGCTGGGGGAAGTCGGTTCTGCCTCCTAAACAATTTTCCTCTCTCCTCTGCTGGGGAATCACCCCTCACAAGAGCCCCTTCAGCCCTGTAGAGGTCAGATCGTGTCACAGTGCCTCTCAAAGCCAGCTAGTGAAATCATTGGTCTGCAGCTATAAATCTGAGGCATGTCTTTATCATATGCGTGATTCACACAAGCTTCCGTTGGTTTGGGTTTTTTTTTTACGGATGTTGGGTGGGGAAAGGGTAAAGTTCACACCCTGTAAACTCAAGATGGGGAGTATTGAAATGAAAACAATGCTTTGAAACACCAGAGATGGCCTGGCATGATAGCAACTCCCTGGTCCAATTCTCTGAATAAGCTTTTATCAATGAGACTGAGTATTCAGGTCATTCCTCGGGCTCATCCACTGCTTAGCTGCCACTGCGAAGGGATGGGTGGATCAGTCTTAAAGTATGGATACTTTGGATACTGATGTTATATCGAGAAGATCCTCGCACATAAACATTGATCCTAATTGTTTGGTTTTTTTAACTAGCGTTTATTTATCATGAACTATTAGAACTATTTCTCCTTCCGCACATCAAACAGCAAACCACCATTATCTGACATACTTTGGCAAGACTGAACATCATCACTGACTGCTGTGATCAGACACCTGAATCATCTCTTTAACATGCAGAAAGTGTGCTTGACTACACCGCGCATCTGAATAAATGCCAGATTATAACACACTTTTCCATTATTTGATCATTGTTTGATGAAGTACAGTTTATATGATCGATAGAAAATGTACACAAACATCTCTTTTATTTAGACGTATTTTTTTATTTTACCGCCTGCTTTCATCTGGCAAGTTTTGTGAGTGAAGCTTGGAAGGTGTGTTTGCATGGAAATCAATGACAGTGACTTAATTTAATTAAAATACTTCAGACGCAGCACAATTGCAGTGCTAATTTGCGCCTGTTTAAACTAGATTGCAGGTGGTGAATAAGACGTAGGTTTTTGCGTTGAAATACCACATGCTAAAGTGGCGCAACTGTTTAGTGAATTTGCCCCATACTGTTTCAAAAGTATAGCCACAAGACATGTTAACATGATTTTAGTGTAATTAAATTGCTTAGTGGGATTACAGGGATTATCAGCATTATGTTGTCATGACAACAAAGTTGTAAAACTGGATGTAACTTTATGGTTAGTAAACAATTTTATCACTCTAAAACCATGTTAACAAGTATAATGTATACGTTGTGTGGCTATACTTTTGAAACAGTGTGTATTTTAACGTTTATGGGTTGGCCTCATTCAACTCCAATGTAAGTGCCTTACTGTAACCTTGATTTTTGCTGCTTCTTTTTTTATGAACGAGGGTCAAAATTGTTTGTGGTATCAACATTATGCAACAAATGCTGTTGATTGAGTTCAACTTGTGTTGAACCCAAAACATTCCTAAAATGGTTAAAAGTACCCATGCTATCTTCAGAAACTGCATTTTTTTTCCATGTAATCGAGGTATTACTATTGATATCTGAAAAATTTGGTTTGCTAAGAAGGGTTATCGCCCATCCCTACGCACTGCTGGGCTAATCAGCTGCTGAGAGCTGAAGGGTGGTGGAGAAGGGAGACGATGACTCGAGGATAGCTGTGAAGTTGTCTCGTTTTCCTGAAAGGCTGTTTGCACAATGCTGTCCATGCAAGGGCTGAATGAGTCTGCAGACAATTTTTATTGCACATCCTGAAAGCAAACACCCTCCCTCCCCAAGCATGTTGGGAATTCACAGCCAAGCTCTACACAGCCACAGGGCTCACCGTTCCCAAGGCAAGGGAGGATCTTCAGACAGACTGTTTGGAATATTTGTTTTTTTGGGGGGAATTTTGGTTTTACAGTACTTTGAAAGATGGGCTTTGTTTTTGTCTTCAAGTGGGACAGTGGAGCCATGTTGCTGCATATCAGCATCCCATAGCAAAGATCTCACAACTATATTCCTATACTGTATTCCTCTGTGGCCAATATGTTAACAGTTCAATGGTAAATAATTTTGTTATATCTGCCAGCAAAATGTCCTTTATTCAGACTGAGCACTACCAGCTTTTCTAACAACACTTACTCAAGTTTACTCAATCGATATCAAAGCATTTGTTCCCCTTTTAAAGTACAATATACTGTATTGTCCAGTTTGCATTTTACAGGAAACTGTGACTGCTTTTTTTTTTTTTTTTAACAGCCATTTATTTATTTCATGAGCATGAACATCACCACTTGTGGTCGACCAATATGGGTTTTTCAAGGGCCAAAGCCGACACCGATATCATATCTGTAGATGCTATATGGTGATTGATGGCTGATGTAATTTCTGATATAGTATAGATAAATTAAATGAACATTTATGTGCACAAAATTCACTAACAAATTTGAAAATAGAAAATGCACAATATCCATTGTCAAGGATTTCGATAGATTAGGGAACTGTTACACAAGTGAAATATAACTGTTATCACTGTTATGAGTCAAAGTTATCGGCCGATAAATTCTCAAAAACAGACAAATACTGGCAAAATAATAAGCCTGATCGATATATAGGGTTGCCACCTAGGCCCTGTAAAATTCCTGGACACCTGATCTGTGACCATATTGCTGGCTATCATACAAGAAATAAAACATATTTATGATTGTTTACTCCTTGTTTGATATGGAAATTACTGCATGTATAACATTTAATTTACAATCAAAGTGTACAATCAAACAACAACATCAACACACTCAAAAAATGTAGCCTTTATTTTTTTAGATACGCATTTCAATTTCATAACAAAATTGTGGATTTTTTTTTTTAACAAAATTTTAAAAAACTTGAAATATTTAGTTTTTTTTTTTTTTTTTTAATTCATTATTATTTTGTTAAAGATTACTCCAATATGATGGAATTTTGTTATGATATTCAATTATGTAAAAAATGATTTATTTTTGTGTGTGTGTGTACAGGTTTAACATATTAGAGTGTTGTAAAAAAGTATTTGCCCCCTCACTGATTTCTTCTATTTTTGTGTATTTTTCATACTAGATCTTCAAACGAGATAAAACAAAGGCAACCTGAGTAAACACAAAATACAGTTTTCAAATATATATATATATTTATATTATTGAAGCAAAAACATTTATCCAACACCTATATCACCCATGTGAAAAACGAACTGCCCCCTTAAACTTAATAGCTGGTTGTGCCACCTTTATCAGCAACAACTGCAACCAAACACTTCCGATAACTGGAGATCAGTCTTTCACAACACTGTGGTGGAATTTTGGCACACTCTTCTTTGCAGAACTGCTTTAGTTCAGCCACTTTAAAGGGTTTTCGAGCATGAACTGCCTGTTTAAGGTCCTGCCACAGCATCTCAATCGGGTTCAAGTCAGGACTTTGACTAGGCCACTCCAAAACTTTAATTTTAGCTTTTTTTGAGCCATTCAGAGGTGGACTTACTCCTATGCTTTGGATCATTGTCTTGCTGCATAATCCAGCTGCGCTTGAGCTTCAACTCATGCACTGATAACCGGACGTTCTCCTTTAGGGTTTTCTGGTAGAGAGCAGAATTCATGTTTCCCTCAATTATTGCAAGTCGCCCTGACCCTGAAGCAGCAAAGCATCCTCACACCATCACACTGCCACCACCATTCTTGACCGTAGGTATGATGTTCTTTTTGTGGAATTCTGCAATTGATTTATGCCAGATGTAACAGGACCCCTGTCTTCCAAACAGTTCCACTTTCGACTCATCAGTCCACAGAACATTCTCCCAAAAGATTTGAGGATCATCAAAGTGTGTTTTGGCAAAATAAAATTCATTTTGGTTAGCAGTGGTTTTCGCCTCGCCTCTCTTCCATGGATGGCATTTTTGGCCAGTGTCTTTCTGATAGTGGAGTCAAGAACAGTGACCTTTATTTATGAGAGAGAGGCCTTCAGTTCCTTGGATGTTGTTCTTGGCTTTTTTGTGACTTCCTGGATGAAGTCACAGAAGTCGCTGTGCTCTTAAAGGAATTTTGGGAGGTCGGCCACTTCTGGGAAGGTTCATTACTGTGCCAAGTTTTCTCCATTTGGAGATAATGCCTCTCACTGGTTCTTTGGAGTCCCAGAGCCTTTGAAATAGCTTTGTAACCCTTCCCAGATTGATGTATTTCAATCACCTTTTTCCTCATAATTTCTGGAATTTCTTTCGACCTTGGCATAGTGGGCTACTGGGTGAGATGTTTTAGCCAACTTCATGCTGCTGAAAAAGTTCTATTTAGGTGTTGATTTGATTGAACAGTGCTGGCAGTAATCAGGCCTGGGTGTGTCTAGTCCTGCTGAACCCCATTATGAATGCAGTTTCATAGATTTGGGGATTTAGTTACTAAGGAGGCAAATACATTTTCACACAGGCTCAGTTGGTATTGGCTAACTTTTTTGCTTCAATAAATAACATTATCATTTAAAAACTGTAGTTTGTGTTTACTCAGATTGCCTTTGTTTTATGTTAGATTTTGTTTGTATTAAGTATGAGATATACGTACACAAAAACAGAAGAAATCAGTACTGTATTTACTTATTCTGGCCCTAAGCAGTTTTCTTGAGTTTATGGTTCACACTGAACATTTAAATGTTGTAAAATGTAAACATATCTATATATAAAGTATAATGTTATGTATAAAGTTTAAAAAAAAAACCTTTGTGCATTTAAACCAAAGGAAATGAAATAAATATATATAAAAAATATATATTTACAAGATTTACACATTTCCATCAAATTGAACTGAGGAATCTTTAACCCTGTGAGACCCAAATATAGAAACATTAAAAAAAAAAAAAAAAAAAAAAAAAAAATGTAGCCCCATAACAGTAGCATATATATCTATACACTAATAATCACACAATAATGATAATCAGACAAGTCATATTTTTTATGAAAAATTGTTTATTATAAAGATTGTATTTTCAAAACCTGATGAACTGAATGAAAACGTTGGCATTTACTATGTTTAGCTCTGTTCATAGCCCTGACCTGAAAAATCAGTGTTGGGACTGATTAAATCCTTTTTCGGCCAACGATACCTGTCACGGGGCATGGTCTGTGTTCTTGAATGGCATGATGTCCACATAATCATCCGATGGACGGTCATTGGGTTTTTTATTTTCCTTTTCCATTCACAGGCATCTCCACATTCCTCTTCATCGCTTGTATCAGAGTCCTTCTCAAAGTCACTGTTCCCATTTTGGACGGCATCAATGACATCATACACATTGTAGATAAGACGGTCTTTCCTGGCTGGTGGCATTCTGAAATGTAAAAAAAAATCACTGATTATTTTCCAGGCTAAATAATCTCAATGCAAATAAATCCCAATCATACTTACACGTTTTAAAGAATTTACCCATTCCACAGAATTCACACATTCCACAGAATTCACACAATACTGTCTGGCTAGCTTATTGTGCCCTCTACTTATCATGCTAATAGCACTTATACCCCCCACATTCCAGAACATTATCACCTGTCCCTCATGAAGCAAGCAGATATTTGGGCAAACAAGTAAAGCCCAGAAAAGAAAACAGGACCAGTTAAGTATATTTTATAAATGATAAGATACAGATAGTTTCAAATATTGCTACACAAATACTTTAAAATTCTCAAAGAAATAATTTATTCTTTAATTCAACTTGAACTTATCATTTAATAATCATTTCATTTTGATTGAAACTCAAAATGGTAACAAAGAAGACATTTTAAACTTGTGAATGATCAAAAATATTGATTTTCTATTAGTATTTTTTCACATGGTACAGGTGAGAAGAACCTGCATTGACCAACATTGACACAACAAGCTCAAAATCTAATATGATCAAAGCATTCAACAGTACCTTAATATCTGCATGATCTAGACGTATTACTAATCACAGAAAAAAAAAATATTTTTGACATTTTACTTACTTGAATATTGATTCATCCAGTCCAATAAATCAAGATGATGTGCTTCAAGGCAAGTTTGCAGGTTGTGTGAGTTCATGGCCAGGTGAACAGGCCTATTTACAAAATCTACCATCCAATAGCGTTGCAAGGCTTAACAATAGGACCTATTAGTTGTGTAAATGTGGTCTTAGAGAGAAAAAAAAAAAACATGTGCAGGTTTATTTTAGTAGAGCTAAAATTTATGTTGTAATATTACAACAGTGGGCATCACAGGGTTAACCATATTAAGTAAAAAAATCTTAGATATTGTTTTTAAAGATCACAAAATTCATTTGGATGGAAATTTGTTATGAAACTGAAACGAGTCAATCTTAAAAGTAAGTTCTGTGTGTGTGTGTGTGTGTGTCTTGGGTGTTATAAACCTAAGAGATCTTACAATAAATGGAAGGACTTTTCTTTTTGGACATGTTTTCCAGAACATTAAAGCATTAGGCTGTAGTAAGGAGACTAAAGTTTCAAGGATTGTTCACACAAATGTGAAAAATATAATCATCTGAAAAAAATAGAGTCCATTTAAATTAATCAGACTTTCTTATGATTCAAATGAGAATGCATTGGATTTTCCTCCTTGCATAGTGTGCTTATAAACAAGGGTTATGTGTGAACGCGGCTGGAAAATATTGAAATTCCGGGACATTTTGCATTATGGAATGGAATTGAATTTTCTGGATTCTGGAAAAATCTGGACGGGTTGCAACGTCACCCATATATCGGTCAGTCACTAATTGCCACTGAATTACTGCAACAACCATAAAAATAGTCTACAAAAGAAAAAGTTTTTGAACGTTCAGTCAAAGTTTGTGCCGTTTAGACATGAAGGTCAATTCGATTTTAGATCAGAAGTTTGGAGCACCTTGAGTTAAAACTGGATGACAGACAAAGAAAATTTAAAGGACACACTAAACAGTGAAGTGTGAGTGTGTAAAACAGCTGATTGTGTGTGTGTGTGTGTGTGTCTGAGAGAGAGAGAAAGACATAATCTGGGCAAGTTGTGTAACTTCATTTGCAGCAGTGTTATTGTGTCACTTAAACACACGCATACCTCTCTTTTTGTGTTGTTTCTGAATGTTTTGACTGATTTTGACATTCTTCTGTTTTGGCTGATCTTTTGTAATAATTTCTTCACAAAAGTCAAGTAATATCCACATTCCACAATCTTCATAATCAGTATTGCACTAAAATATTTAGAATTTTTTTAGATTTTACATGCTTAAAAACTCAAATATTTATTATGACAAGATGAGCGATTTATCCAATCCAAGCCAGCATTGTTTACTCTACATTCCTGCCTGTGGGCCCTGTTGCATTTGGACATTTAACAGAGCGCGTGTTTGTTCTCCTGTCCAAAAGGAGTGTGTCTCCAAAGCATTCAGCCAAAAAAGACTGCAATAGCTTTCATTAATGCAAATACAAACATTTCATAGTAAATATTTGAGACTGGTATACACCCTGTGATTTGAGCCTGTGTAAATATTGTATGGAAAGCATAGCTCTGCTGTCTGTTATATAAGTGTTTAGAGTTCATCAGAGGTGAGTTACAACAAAATGACCTTTGCATCACATTTTGTTATGATTATGGCCCAAGAATCTTGATTTCTCTACCAGTGTTTCTCTGTCACAGTTTAGCTGAAGGAGTGTATAATGGCGTTTAAATTAGGATAGATATTATTTAACGTCTCTAAGGTCTGTAAAGCACAAATACATCCTCATGATCAGCGTGTCTGTTTGATAAACACTTTGGTGCAGATTTTCCTCCTCGGATGGAGAGAGACAGATAGTGTTTATAGAGAAGACAATGGGCCATGCAATCACAGACAGATGAAAACACACTTGCACACACTGTCATGTACTGACAGACACATAAAAATTACAGTCTTCTATATACATAATCAGATTGTCTGGAATTCTAGTCTTTCATCTGATTGGGTTTAGCTGAAGTTCGAAACAGAAGAAATACTGATGGATGGATCACATTATGGCGTGTCGTCCAACATTTGTCCGGCCTGTGTGAATGTTTTTCTCTTATTAATGAAGATACATTTATATGCCACAACAAAAGGCTACATGTTTTTGTGGAAAAAAAAAAAAAAAAGAAAAAAAAAAGAAAAAAGAAAGAAAATTCTGTCATCATTTATGCACCCTCATGTTGTTCCAAACCAGTAAGCCTTTCTTTCTTCCATGGAACACAAAAGGACAGGCAGAATGTTAGCCTCAGTAACCATTCACTTTCACTGCTTTTTTGTTTTCTATTATGTTCCAAGGAAGAATGTCATTCAGATTTGGAACGACATGAGGGTGTATAAATTATGACAGATGTTTCATTTTTGGGTGAACTATCCCTTTAAAGAAATGTCCATTGTAATTTTTTTTTTTTTTTTTCTTTTTTTTTCTCACACACACACACACCCACCCTCCTATACTCTTTCACTTGTTCAAAAACACAGATCAGATTAGCAAACTCTTGCAGAAAAAGAGCTTCCTTTCTCTGCCCAGTGGCCCTCAGATTGATGCAACAACATTCCTTCCCGAAACATCCCTTTCTTTCACACTCTTTTCTGCCTGTCGTCTCCCTGTCTGGCCAAACTTGCCCTCCAAAAGCGAATTAGTGGATCTTTCTTAGAAACTGATAATTTGTGGAAAATCGCATTTCCGTTTTGTCCCTCTGTAATCATGGATCTATGTATACACACATCTACACACTGTCAATCACATTTTCACTCCTCTTAGCCTCCGTAAAAAGTAAGCAAGCAAAAATAGTCTCTTGTCTGCAGTTCCTTGTGAGTTATCTGCGGTAAAAGATAACTGCGCAAACTAACACGCATGTACGTCAGTAGTGTGTCAGAGACCCCCAGCAGGACTGAGTGGACTGTATGAAGTGCCTACCAGGCCCTGCTGTGGGGAGAGAGGCACAAAAAACTCTTCGGGGCACAAAGAGGGGTTTGTTCTGGTGAAGAGGCACTCTCCCTCAACAGACTCCAGAGAAGCCTGGAAATCAAGCAGCCTTCCTTCTTACCCTCTGTCTCTCCCTTAATCAACCTCTGTCTGTCTGTCTTTCACTTTCTTTGCTGCTGTTCTAGCTATGAGTTTATGCAAAAATTATCTGCACATGTAGTTTTTTGCCCATTACCCCGATACACCTTTATCTGTTTTCTATTTTTTTTTTTTTTTTTTCAATTTGGTATGCCCAATTCCCAATGCGCTCTAGGTCCTTGTGGTGGCGTAGTGACTTACCTCAAGCCAGGTAGCGGAAGACGAATCTCGGTTGCCTCCGCGTCTGAGACAGTCAATCCGTGCATCTTGTCACGTGGCTTGTTGAGTGTGTTACCGCGGAGACATAGCGCGTGTGGAGGCTTCACGCTATTCTCCGTGGCGTCCACGCACAACTCACCACATGCCCCACCGAGAGTGAGAACCACATTATAGCAACCACGAAGAGGTTAACGCAGTGTGACTCTACCCACCCTAGCAACCAGGCCAATTGGTTGCTGAGGAAGCCTGACTGGATTCACTCAGCATGCCCTGGATTCAAACTTGCGACTCCAGGTGTGGTAGTCAACGTCTTTACTCACTGAGCTACCCAGGCCCCTTTATCTGCGTTCTTATTGGCGTATCCAATGTGTACAAATGTTGTGCGCATGCCTGTTTACGTTTTGAGATCAGCAGCAGTTACAGAGTTATCCGATGATTTCAAATTGCATAAATGTGGTTTTCTTACATTGTTGTTTTTTTATAAGCTGATTTTTTTAATGGTTATCAGTAAGGTTGTCACGATTCCATAATTTCAGTTGTTGGTAAAATTTCATGATTTTCAATACCAATTTTAATACCAAATTTATAATATGCTATTGAACATATTTTGTTAGCCTATTTGAAAAGTTAAATATCAATGTAAATAATAAATTAAAACATCTGCATGTTTCCTTCGTGTTTTCACCCTTATGAAAATTGAGAGTTCATGGCAAATTTGCTGCAAACTTGCCGCAAATTTACCACTGATCATTTTCACATGCAAATGAGCTTTGTGGCAAACTTGCCGCAAATTGTCCATTGTTACCAAAGGTTTGCCGTAGGTTCACCACAGCCGGCGAAGAGCTGCAAACGTCTGGCAAACATTTGCGACAAATCAAAAGCTCATTTGCATGTGAAAATAACGAGCGACCTATTTGCGGCAAGTTTAGATTTTTTGTAATTAAGTGAACTTTGCTTTAAGTTTTTTCAATTAAACATTTAATTTTTTCTGAATTTCATGTTTTGAAGTTTAATTCAACTTCAACATCAAAATGGTGTATAATCAAATGAATTCATAAAACTTTAATAAAATGAAAATAAAACAATTGCTTTGTAACATAATATTGAATTTTTTCATCAAATAAAGGGCCTCTGTAAAGATTCTCACAGCATAATCTACGTAAAACACAACATCTGTCTTATTTTTGTCAAATAAAAAGCTGCACAACAGAGCATCACAGTATAAATGAAAACATGGATGATGCATTTTATTCAGTACAACAGCACTCTTGCTTAAACATTTTTATTATAATTATTATTGTTGCGAACATACACTTTAGAGAATATTACATTTTACTATACAGTATTATCATATTTCTCTCACAAATTGAATCGAGCTTTTATTTTTACATGAAGGCTTTTTAGTTTGTGTGTTTTTGACGGTAGCTTCACACCTCCAGATAAGCAGTTTTTGATAAGGCCCAGTGTGATTATTAAAGTGCAAAATGCTGCAATTTAATTATTTAAAAATAGTCTGCAGGCACTACACACTTCAAAGTGAATAACCGCTCTGTTCTGTTATCTATTATAACATGCACATTTGGTAATTTTAGCAATTGAGCGGCTTCACACATTCACTCTAAAGTGTGCAGCACATGCAGACAGTATATTTCTTTAATTCAGTTGCATTCTTTTGCGGTTTACTAGTTATATTAGGACCTATCGCGATTTTAAATAGATTAATTGCGCATTCATTTTTGCAAAATATGTCAAATACACGTGTGAGCATTTGAAAGCAGTCTTGTGTGAGTCAGATACAGCGTGCAAATATCAAATTGAGATGATGCTCGGTTTTACCGATACTGCATAAACACTGGTATCATGACATCTTTTTTATCTTGGTATCGACTTGGTACCAAACTACAGATACTTTTGACATCCCTAGTTATCAACGTATTGCTGTGCATGTAAATGCGCACATTGTTTTCAAACAGCTTTCCCGAATACTCCTCCCTTCTGCCGTTGGCTGAACAAACAAATAGTCCCACCCCGAACTCATGCCATTGGTTGAGTCAGTTTTGCTGTGTTGGACAGCTGGGCCACTCAATCAAATATAGCAATATTTTTCTAGCTCCACAGAGACAGTGTTGACAGTTTCCGAGGAAATTAACCTACGAATGGCTTGCTTATTTTTTTCTCTGCATATCAAGCTGGGAAAGAAGGAAGTATTTTAACATTGAGAAGTTACACATATCAGCTTAAAACATGCAAAGCGATGAGGTCAATGTACCATACTACTGTTTGAAATGTTTATTGTAGTATAATTTGTAGGCAGCATAAAGAATATACTGTGCAATATGTAGTAAGCAGAAGGCTAACATTCCACTCCGAACACAGCCCTTCTCTCTCTCTCTCTCTCTCCCTCTCCCTCTTTTTCATTTTTTTCTCTTACTCTCTCACTCTCTTTGTAGGTCAAGGATGAAAGGGCCCTCTTCATATGAAGAGCCCGTGATACAGTCCTGTCACTCAGGCAGCTTAAAGGCCCCCCTTGCGTAAGCCCAAACCTCAAACCAAACTCCTCAACTTTCATAGGACGGTCGGTTCAAGAGGGGGGTTAGAAGGGGGGTGCAGCTCGGGGGATCAGCATACCTGTGCAAGATCCTTTCCAAACACACGCAGAAATATCTGAATGGATTTTGTTGTGCTCTGTACACGTTGCCCTATAAAAGGTTATTTTAAGCCACTGTGCGTACACACTCGCATCCCCATGAAACGACCCACACACATCGCTATGTACACACACCCCCTCCCCTTTTCTCCTCCACTAAATAAACTCCTGTAAAGCCCCTTCAACACAAGCACAAACAGGGTCTTATTCAAACCCAGTGACCGCGCAGCTCAACTAGCTTGATAGATACTGACCCCTGTATTGACTGATGGGCCCGGGACCTGACGGAGAGCCGAGGAGAAACTGTAAAATACATCAGGGTGATTTTGTGATTTACAGCGCCGGAGGTTGTCATGTCATGGTTCCTGCAGGCTCTGGACCAGACAGCAATGTCTAAAACAGCTGGTGGCCCTGCTAAGCGAGCCCCCCGATGAGGGTACCGTTTAGGGCTGCACAATTTAGACAAACGTTACAGTTGTTTAGTATTTTCTTTGAAATTGTGGTTGATTCATTTCAGTTAATAGAATTTAATAAAGCAAGCTTAAATTGACATTTTTTTAGCTGTTTTAAGGGGCCGTTCAGACTGAACATGTTCTTGTGCTAAAAAAAACACAAAAAAAAACGAAATGGGTTATTCTGTGTTAAATCAACGAAATTTCAAAAACTTCTCTGGCTGAATATTATTTATACATATATATACATTATATACATTTTCTGAAGATAGATTAACAAATGATGATGAGATCCAAAATATAAAACCCCATGGGTCAGTATTTACTTAGTAATCTTTTATTTTGTTTTGTATTTTGATGATTTTTTGTCAGGAGCATCTCTAGATGATATATGCCAAATTTTGTGCGAATCAGACAAACAGTCTGTGTCGATTTTGAAAAAGAAGACTGCTCTAAAAAACAAAGACTTTTTTCTTGCGGAAAAGGAAATTCATACGAGCATTTCATAGCTTGAGTTATTGGAGGTGAATCTCAGGGCTTTATATTCTGACAACAAACATTGCAAGAGGGGGTGGAGGGGGTTCATTCAGTGGCGTCCCAGGAGAGCCATAACAGAGAGAGTTTGTGTGCATTGTAAATGCTTCAGTGGCTGTTTTATCCTACGGAGCACCAGTTGGACCTGATGGCTCTATTTCTTCTCCAGTAGAGAAGCCGTGGACTGTGGTGAAGCCATAAACAATGCCTTAATCTGTTTGTTTAACCCAATGTCACAGTACCAAATACAGCCCTGAGGAGAGTTCACTAGTTCGAATCCCAGGGCGTGCTGAGTGACTCCAGCCAGGCCTCCTAAGCAACCAAATTGGCCTGGTTGCTAGGAAGGGTAGAGTCACATGGGGTAACCTCCTCGTGGTCACTATAATGTAGTTCGTTCTCGGTGGTGCGCATTGTGAGTTGAGCGTGGATGCCGTGGTGGATGGCGTGAAGCCTCCACACGCGCTATGTCTCCGTGGCAACGCGTTCAACAAGCCATGTGATAGGATGCACGGGTTTATGGTCTCAGACGTGGAGGCAACTGGGATTCATCCTCCGCCACCCGGATTGAGGCAAATCACTACGCGACCAAGAGGACTTAAAAGAGTACTGGGAACTGGGCATTCCAAATTGGGTGGGGAAAAAAAAAATAATTGTAATGTACCATTAAAGATTTAGCTTAACACTTTGTGTTCCACGGATGAAAGAAAGTCATACAGGTTTTGAACAACATGAGAGTGAGTAAATAATGACAATGTTTTATTTTGGGTTGAACTGTTCCTTTAAGCTAAAATAGGAGAAAGGATTTGAACATTGAAAAAATTACACACTGCACCTTTAAGTACATACAGATCTTATTACCGTTTTATTCCTCATAGAAGCCTGTTTTTCTGCTGCTTTTCACGTAGCCCCTGGAATTTCTTTGCTTAACCGCGCATTACGTGACCGAATGTTTTACTTTCGAATGTGACATTTCTCTCTTTATCTCACTTTTTGATTGACAGCTTTCTTTTCTTTTCTATGCTTCAGGGCCTGCTGAAGTTCCCATGATGTCACTGAATGGTTCCATTCCACCAATCCACGTTCCTCCTGGATACGTCTCCCAGGTAACCAACAGGAATGGATCAGGGCAGTGCGTTTGGGTGCCGAAGCCTCTCTTGCACAATAAAGATGTGATTTCACCCCCATGGGCAAATAATATATCCCTTTTTTAGAAACACACTCTAAAAGTGTGTGCCCAGTGTGCAGCAACAAAACAAACTATGTACATACATACAAGAAATCCAAGTTGTTATCTTTACCATGATGTCAGGCGAGAGATTGCTAAAGGCCAGTGGCTGTGACATTTCAGTAGAAAGGTAAAAAAAACTCCTGTGGAGAGGGCTGAAAAAATGGTTTTGAGTTGTGGGTGTTAAAAATGAATGGGGGGTTATAATGCCACAAAGGGCGCTCGTGTAAATATGATTCATTAGCGCACACCACCCCAAATGTGAAGGGCAGGACCGGCCAAACTGAAGCTTGCTATTCTAATGCTGCCTTCAACTCATGTCGGAATGATTGTATTTATGAGATGAATGCACAAGCCACAATGGCGTAATTGTGGTAAGAAGTGGTAAGCTCAGGATTATCTTTTGCTGCCTTCAAGTCATCTTCCCCTCCATGAAAGTTCCTACTTGCAAGTTTGGAAATCAAAATTACTACAAGTGATTTTTAAGCACAAAGTTCCCAGGAGGACTTGAAGACAGTGTGTATATCATGTTTTGAAAGTTCACTGCTTGCATCTGGAACAGACTGGTGTCCTGAGGCCTGAGTTTTCTTTTTTTTTTTTTTTTTTTTTTTTGAGAGTCATATCTGCTCTCACCTTCTAACCCAGTATGATCCTAAAGTCATGTGATTTCATCCATGTGAATTGTACCAGCAGTTCTGTTTTACTGTATTCGTCTCCCAGTCAAAGGAATGTATTTGATGCCTGTTGCATTACTAAGGCCTTGTTTACTTTGCATTCCTGCCCATTGTTTAAAGTGGCACTGAATGTCTGTGGTTGCCTCAGTAATAGTTGGTACATTGGATCTGGAGAAAAGCTGTATTATATGTTGGGTGGAGCACTAATGGCTGATATAAAAGAGTCTGTTCAGTTGGGAATTGATTGCCTTGCCTTGAGGTTTTTTTTATTTTTTATTAATTTTTTATTTATATAGTATATTCTATATATAATATTATTTATTATATGCATATTAGGTTAGATTCAACTTTATTGTCATTGTGCAGAGCCAATACAGTATAGAGTATATATGTGTGTTTGTGTGTATACTATATATATATATAATAGTATTTGTTATACAATTTTTATTTGTCCTTAAGATTTAGTTTCGTTTTCACTCTGTAACAACACAGAGGTATTATAGTTTAAAATGTAAATCATAATTCATAAAACAAAAAAAGTTAAATAGTTTAAAAACATTTTTTTTTGTTTTTATTTGTACATTTCAGTTTTCTAGTTTCAGTTCAGGTTTAGTTTTTCAGTATATTTATTTTTACTTTAGTTTGAGTATTTTAGGGCAGCCCAAGTTAATGCTTTAACTTTTTTACATTTTAATGTTTAACAGTGTTAAATTTCTTAGGGCCATCTAGTGTTATCTCTATTTAGTGGAATTTAAATGTTTAATTTAAATTTAGGCAGGTAATAAAGGTGTTAAATTTTACACTAAGCTGTGTATTTAAAACAAAAATTTATTTATAGTCATTTATATTAAATTTTTAGTTAATTTTAGAGTAATGGAACTGTATTTTAGTCTCAGTTTTTCCAATTATGCAAGTTATTATTTTCTGTTCATTTAGTTTCTCTTTTAATTTTCATTAATGTTAATAATACTGGCTTAATGTACTGTGTTGTTTGTCTGAGTATTTCATGTGTATATTTGTATTTTCAGGTTCTAGAGGACAATACGGGTGTACGGAGGGTTGTGGTGATGCCTCATTCTGAATGTTACCCCCCCAGTTACTCCACGGCTCTGTCCCCGAGCCACCACATCCACCCTCCGTACCTGACGCACCCCCACTTTATACCGGCCTCTCACACATCATACTACCCACCCGTCAGCCCTGGGGACGTGCCCCCTCATCAGTTCTACCACCATCGACTGCCTCCCATCTACCCAGAAGGTATGATCGCACAAATACCACACATAAACCTAGTTTTATACAAATATTTGAGCACATATGTCACAAATGACATGTTCATGTATCATCACATAATAAGACCAACTATTTCATTTTATTGAATTATAACACTTTTACTTGCATGTCCTAATCTGTTGTGATGCAACAAGTTATTACAGGGACAGTTCACCCAAAAATGGAAATACTTTTATAATTTGCTCACCTTCATATCGTTCCAAAGTCCAAACCCATATGACTTTCTTTCTTTTGTGGAACACAAAAGGATAATTTTAATGATTATCCCGGTCCGTCTTTTTAATACAATGGCAGTTGAAAGAAAGTCATAGAAAAGAAAGAAAGAAGGTCATACAGGTTTGGAACAACATGAGTGTGAGTGAATTATGACAATTTTAATTTTAGGATTAACTATCCCTCCTGTCCTTACAGAAAGTAAAATACTGCCTCAAGTGACAAAATAACTGCCACTCACAACATACAGTATATGATGTTAAATATGTGGAGTGGGATTTTGGACCAATGAGATTTCAATGTAGGCAGAGCTACCTTGCGCAGTGCGATGAAAATAGAAACCGAGCGACTGACAAAATTTCTCAACACATGTCACATGACTGGTTATTACGATAAAATCTAATTAACATGGAAGAGACAGTATTCATCGCTTGTTGCTTTGTTGCATTATTTCTTGCCTGGTTAGGACACGTTGTAGCATTTAGTTTGTGTTTTGTGGGGTGTAATTCTGGTTTATGTCTTCTTATCACAGAGATCATCCCTCTGTATAACGTCTCCACTTTCATGGGTCATGAGGAGTACTGTAAACCTCCACCCAAGAAGCTCAAACAGCCGGTGGAGCGTACAGGTATCAGTCAGGCGACCAGCCCGCTGTCCACCAGCTACAAGAGCACAACGGCCTGCACCAGCACAGCTAACGGCTACGGCAAGAGCCACACCAGCCCTGGAGGAGGAGGTGGAGGAGGAAGCAGCCCTGGCAACAAAAGGCCTGATCGAAGAGCCAGAGGAAGCCCCAAACACACAGACATAGAGCCACAAGGTGAGGCATTGCTGAAAAATGTACATTCCCACTGAAAATAAACCTCAGTGATCTTTGAGGATGACCTAAGTCTTAGTCCCAGATGATGGATAACGCATGATCTACTTGTCCCGATCTGTGTTAATTTTTTCATTCATACTTGTTAGGAATCATTCGATAAAGGTACGTTCGGCTGCGCTCCGTCTTGCTGTTTTTGATCGCAAGAATGCATATTGTATGAACGGATCCTTACAAGCTTACAATGGAATTCTGTGGGGCAATGTAACCCATGTTGCCCCATAGACTTCCATTATAAGTGGATTTTTGTCAGCGTATGCCACAGATGCTGTCTATAGAGCTTAACTTTGAATCCAGAACATTCCACACTTGTTCAAGGGTACAAAAGTGATGGCTCATGAATCATGCTCTGTGGGATTCAAACCTAGATCTTTAAATTGCTAGGTCACACAACCTTCTATGTAATAAATCACAGGCCTGCCTCCTATGAAGCTGTTTCCCCTGCATTCTTTATTCCATCCTTTAATTAGTTTAGATTCTGAGTGTCCTCAAAAAGCCCAGAAGACCAAATCTGTCTTCTGTGTGTTCCTGTCTGTGCTTAAAGTTAAAATACATCTTGCTAATTTTGGTACTCAAATCTGTGTAGTTTCCTTAAGTGTGGCACCAGCTGAGAACGAAAACAAAGGATATTTCCAGTGTCATCTGAACTGGAATAAAAGCATTGAGTTGCTGACTCAGGTCTTCGAGATGAGTAGACAATCCTGTCCACATCTGTTGACTTGAAAGACTAATTTCTACGAAGCTTTGTGGGTCCTTACTTCAAAGCCTTTGTTTTCAAGCTTATATATTAGTGTCAGCGTTTACACTTTGGTGTGAGACGCGCACAGACATACATTAGATAAACAGTAGATAGTGCAGGAAGTAAGCAGGCATGTGAAACAACAGCAACTAGTGGTGAAAAAGCTTACTACCTTACTACTTTTATTGTTTCTGCAATATGCACTGTATGCGATGTTGGGGAGTAACAGAATACATGTAACGGGATTACGTATTTAAAATACAAAATACAAGTAACTGTATTCCACTAGTTACAATTTAAATCATTAGTAATTAGAATACAGTTACATTCAAAAAGTATTTTGATTACTGAAGAGATTACTTTGCATTTTATTGTCATTTGTTTCATTTAATATTTAGTCCTTTCAGATGGAAAACATTTATACATATAAATGATGCGATCCAAAGTGCATTTGAACAGCGGTGAAACACTTTCTTATGATGTGTTACATTCATACGAGCAGACAGAGAAGTAAGTTTGAAGTAAGCTTTACGCTAAGCTAAAATGCTATTTCTAGACATTTTATATGCACATGTTACCAGACACGATCATATTGTTTTATCAAGAAAATTCACTTTGGATCATAATATTTTTTTTTTGTAAGACCTTTGACATTAGGGCAAAAATTGTATTCTTGATGATAATTTTTGTATTGTTTTCCTGTAAAAATATCAAAAAATCCTTAAAACAAGATCAATTTGATTGATCTTGTTTTAGAAACAACACTGCATAAGATATTTAGGTTTTTCAGAGAATGTATTTTTAACATGTGTATTTTGTCTTACTGTACTGGCAGAGTTTTTATAGTCAAAACAAGTTAAAAAATTTACCAGTGCTGAAGAAGTAATCCAAAGTATTTAGAATACGTTTCTGACCTTGAGCAATCTAACGGTATACGTTACAAATTACATTTTACAGCATGTATTCTGTAATCTGTAGTGGAATACATTTAAAAAGTAACCCTCCCAACCCTTTGCACTATCTATACTTTGAACAGTATGCAAATTACCCAAAAGGCCTATTATATTTGTTAAAATCTGCAGTTTTTTTTTATTGTCAGCTAGCGCATTGTTCATAATATAAATATTATATTCATACATATAAATAGTTAGGGTTATTAAAAATACATAAATAAACAAATCACTCTGTTGGTAAATTATAAAAATAAAATAAAGGACAGTTTCCACTGCCTTTTTAAAAAAAAAAAAGTCACAAAGTCATTTTGCAAATCTGTAATAAATAAATTAAAATTTTGTTTGCAATGCACTCAACCTTTCATTTCCATTTCCATTTCCTTTTCTTTCATCATTCCATTGAAAACAGCACTCTCAGTCTTGATGATTCCTCTTTGTTCTTTAATGTCTTATCTTACCCTGGTCTTTGTTCTTTTGGACCATTGGTTCCCATGCCTCAGTGTCTGTGTGTAAAAGAGAGAGAAAAGAGTGAGTGAGTGTATGTAGTGTGTCTATGGCTAGACCACAGCCCATAACGAGACACAGATCTCTTCCTGTCTAAAGTGACAGCGCAGGGCTGGTGTGTGTTAAAATGCATAGGAAAAAGCACGGCAAATTAAAACAAGGCACGGGAAGATGAGCTGTTCCTGCAGAGAGAGTCTGAGATGATGCTTTTTAAAGCCGTAACCTTTTAGATCTGTGTGAAATACAAGCCGTCAGAAGTGTAGATTGGTCTCCTTTAGTCTCCAGCAGTGTTGGAGAAGATACTTTGAAACTAGTTTGTGAAGCTTCAAGCTACTCATTATTTAAAAAAACTACAGTCAAGCTTGAAAAACACTTAAAGCCACTTACAAAATGTAGCTAACTACTGTAGCTTGCAGCTGATTAAATATATAACTATACAGTCAGATTATATAATATATTTATTTGCAATGAGTATCTCAATAGAGGTGATCACATTAAAGGTGCACTCAATCATTTTTTCCTCATTAAAGTTGAACTCCTAAAGACATGAACTGTAATTTTGCAACATATGTACTGTAGGAAATCATGAGCACTCACATTAAAATTAAGACTCCAGTCATATCAGTAACCTTATAATAGCTGTTTTATTCTACATGGAGAGGGTCCGCACATGGGGGCTGCCATGTTAGAATCACATGACCAGTCGAATACTGCTCACATAATCTCAGTAACCGTCCTGTCATTTGACATTTTCATTCATTGATTAAAATAATCATGGCTGACTGTGAATACTAAATTTCTACAATGGCATCTGAAACTGAAAACTATTGATTTTAAATTATGCTGCATCCAAGCCACTAGGTGTCAGTGTAAGGCCAAAATGACACAAAGACAAAAGTTACTGAGTACACCTTTAAACAGCATTTTAGCAGATTTACTTATGCTAAATGCCACCAATATACAAACCGTACACTAAATACCATCAATAAAACTAGAAAACACCATAATTTTTATGCCAGAGTAAAAAAGCAGCATTTAATTAAATATCATATTATTTGTAAAATTATTGTAACCAATATGATAATATTCTTTTGTGTATCACTACAAGAAGACATAAAATAACAAAGACATCTGCGTAGAGATTTAAATAAATAGTTGCATCGTTTCATTGATCTGGAGCATACAGTAAATGAATTGTCTAAATGAATCAATTGACTAAAATGAATTGTACTTCCCAGTGCTTCATATGAGAGAAAGTGCACATTTAGGTGACGCTTGATTTTTACCTCAGTTCGCTCGACTGTAAACATGTGTGCGCAATACTATATTCAAATTTGTCATGTTACACCACTACTTGTTGAAAAAGTAGCTTGTTTATGGAAAGCTGCACTTTTACAAACAACTGAACTCCTACTCTGTCACTAAAAAGAGTTGTTAAGTTAGTAGCCTCACTACTTTCGGTTAGTTACTTCCCAACTTTGATCTCCAGTACTGACAGGACACTTTGTTGCTTTGAATCTTATGAGTAATTCAAGACAAGACCACTTTAACCCATTTGTTTGATTTTGAATCCATACATGGAGTGGAAGCTTTTTCCACTCATTTTTTCCTCTCTCAATTAAAAGAAGGAATCCACGGAAAACATCCTCTTTCCCCAATTGCCAACATCTTGTTTGGGGGAAACCATACAGGTCAGTGTGGGGTCATGTTGCTATGACTTCATCACAGGGGTGAGTCATTGCAGGAGCCCCTTGGGCTGCGTAAGAACCAGAACTATGAACCTCTCTCCACAACAGACACTTTCTGAAGCCCAAAGTCTACGCTTAGCCTTTCAAATTATACTCCATTTGACTGTGTGCGTATAAACAGCCGGTTGGCGCATGCACGCTACGACTGCTTTGAGAAAATTTACTATTTCTTTTCAGGAGTTTAGACCCATAAAGATGTCTTTATATTCCATCAGACTCAAGTTATACAAATGCAGGTATCTCCTGACCTCCTCACACACGTGTTCTTGACATGCACATCTACTGTTGTTTCCACTTTCGTCTCCTGTTGTTTAGCTGCAAGTACATCTTTTACTAGCATGTGACAGCAGTGGCTCAACTGTGAGTGTTGACACCTTGTGGACACACTAATTAGTGCAAATAATTCCAGGAGTACGCACGTATGCGCGGTTAGAAAAATTGGCCGGCACGTGTTCAGTGCTTGAGCGCTAATAGCTAAATTTGCGTCACTCGTCCTGTACGCTGATGCCAAGTGTTCACAGTATACTTTTGGCTTTACTTGCTATCTGTCAGGATGTCTCTACTGTCTCTGATCTGTTGCTCTCTGCTTCCTGTGTTTGTTGATACTGAATGTGGATGTGCAAATACATATTTTTTCAAAAATCAGATCGGTAATTCTTGCATTTAGGGATCTTGAAGCACATAGTTTTTCAGTAAAAAAACACAACACTTGGAGCATGGAGACAGCAGTCAAAAGTGTAACTCTGAATGTCTATGTCTGTAACGGCAGAGCCAAAAGACGCAACTTTTCCAAAAGGGTTTTACCATGCAAACTGTCAAACCACTAAAATAGCACTTTTTCAGCACACTAATTAAAGATCCACCACTTAAAATATTTTCTAAAAATCTAGATAAACTAGTCAAACTCACTAATCAACTACTCTATTGTTGAATGACTAGTCAACCTGTCGACCATCATGGCCCATCCCTAATACTGAATTTATGTTGTCTGTGTTTCTTTCCCCTTCCAAACATGCATGGAGATGTTACAGACACACACTCTGATTTATGACTGACTTGGACAGACAGGAGACAGATGTGCGTAGAATTCACCTATATTACCTTCTCTTTGTAGATCCTGATGTGGACATAAGACGAGTTCAGGCTGCGCCATCAGGAATGGACAAGCCCCAGGTGCGACTCACAGTGTCTCACAAATCTCTTCTCTCTTCTTCTGAAGACAGCTCATCAAAAAATACAATGTTGTAATATCATGGTTTTGCCCAATAACTATCATTATTGCGCATGTTTAGGGGAGTTTTTCACAGGCAAGCACCACTCAAATTTTTTCAGAGACCCCGTTTACACCTGGTATTAAGATGCATTTCATGTGATCCGATCAAATGTGGTTAGGCGAGACACATCGCTGTTTACACCTGGTCGCACCTGGTGTAAACGGGGTCAGAAAGTGTAAAAAAGTTGCTCGGGATTGTGCTTGTCGAGTGATGGTTACTTTTAAAAACTTCCAGTTAGTCTCACTAGGGGGCAGCAGGAGCTAATGTTTCAAAGTCATAATGGTTCAATGATTCATTGATAGGTCACATCAAAGTGTTTTTCTCCTCCCTGCAACATCTCTTTGTAATCTTCAGCTCTTTCTATGAATGGAAGAGAAAAGCAAGGTTTAAAATGTCACTTTAATATACAATGGCCCCAAAACCAAAAAAGTTAATTTCATTTCAGT
Organism: Myxocyprinus asiaticus; assembly: GCF_019703515.2. Classification (NCBI taxonomy): domain Eukaryota; kingdom Metazoa; phylum Chordata; class Actinopteri; order Cypriniformes; family Catostomidae; genus Myxocyprinus; species Myxocyprinus asiaticus. The sequence goes on from NC_059384.1 coordinate 11,800,353, forward strand.
AAAAACATTTTAAGAAATAATTACATTTCTTAGGTTTTAATAGATTGACTTCATTTTGAACAGTATAAGTATTTGCTCACTTACCGGTTGTTAAACATGTCATACATTGGAACGACTTATCCTGTGGTTACTATGCTAGGACATCTGTGTACTTAAGGGGAACTGACTTCATACGTCCACTAAAATGTTATTTTTTGTTACCTAATGCAATGAAATGCATGCATTTTTAAGACCAACACACTGTGTCAGATTTTCAGGTTTCATCGCTTGCCTCTGTCTGGTATTTCACCCTTGACATGTAATTTATATTCTACCCAACATTCAGAAATAACGCAGTTACTAGTTTCCCTGATTAATGTGGTGGCACTGCAAAAATCTGCTATTACTTAAATGAAGCATTTTGCAGTGTCTTCTCTCATGATTACCTGTGACTATTACCTTGATGAATTAATTACATGACATGCGATTAATTAATCAAATTAATTGCATATATAATCTGCATTCTGTTCCATTTGCTGAGAAAGGCCCCAAAATAAAGATAACTCAATATTAATAATACATAATAATTCAAATAATTATCAGTGATATAGGCCTATATATATTATAATTTATATTGAAGCATTTTGCCTTTTTGTGGCAGACGCATTGATTAGACACAACAAAAAGTTAATTTAGTCAATATATTATTTGTTTTATTCCCATATCATTGAACAAGCTTGTAGTCGACAGCAATCCGTTTGCCTACAGTAGATTTCATCATTCTGTCCTGTTTTGGAGCATCTCACTGGTATTCTGTGTCAAAAAAGCACGTTTTTATGAAGCTGTGTGAAATCAAAAGTAGTTTAAACTTTGAAAATCACGTATCGAGATCCCTGTGTTCTGTTGTGCTTTATCCAACTGTCAAGTATGCGTCATGTGCAAGCAGCTCTCATTTTGTAGCTGTGCTGCTTGTGTGGTCTGTTGAGGCGCGCTGACTGCACCCTACTGATGCGGCTCAGAAAAACGTAGTTACATGTAGTTCAAGCTTTAAATGCTCCGATGGTAGGAAAATACGTGCTTCAATTACAGAATTTTCATAGGGGTCAGGCAGCATGATTAATTGCTCATTTTTTAAAATTTTTTATTGCGTTTTAAAAATAAATAAATAAATCACACTAAATGAACGCGTTAAATCAACAGCCCTACCTGTGATGTTTTACCAGTGCAGTTTAGTGCTTGTTATGACTGGGGTATTTGTTACTTGTAACCATTTCTAATTAGAGATGGGCCACGATGGTCTAATCTTCCAACAACTGACTAGTTTAGCTGATGCGTCTTTAAATTCATCCCCTTTAAAAGACCCCTCTATAGACAAACTCTTCTGCTGTTGCATCGTGTCTCGCAATGTTATTTTGAGTGTCCAAGCGTTGAGTTTTTATAATAGTATAATTTTATAATAGTCCAAAATAGTTTATCCTTTCATAACGCATCTCGACCCCTGCATTTGGTTCCATTCTGTTGTGCTCTGTCTAGTTTTTGAATGCCTTAAATGCCTCCTTAGAAACATCTGATTGGGGTCTGAAAAACATAAATATTGCCTAATTATACAGGGCTTCCGATGATCAATTAGTTGGATAGTTGATTCTGAAAATATGTATTTTTGCACATCCCTATTAATAATAAAATTCAGAAAGAATAGTAGCATAATAAATAATCTATATTAAATAATTTGCCAGGGCTGTAGCCTCTTCAGACACAGATGTTTTTGTTTTGTGAATTCAAGAGTCGCGCTCTGCTCAGGGCATCAGTGTAGGATGTCAGATTCAGAGAGCTGTGACTGATGCTTTAAGCACTGAAGATGAGCCAGCAGTAGCTGTGGCACCCAAATTAAGCACTATTTACAGCTTTCTCGGTTTATTGATGTACCAGACATCATACATTATTTGGCATTAGAATTAGGTCTGCCTTTCAACATTTATTTGTGCCCAGACGTTCCCCTGAAACTTGTTTCAGACATTTTAGTTTTTTTCCACAGAATTTTGGATTTGAAGTGCAATTACTGTTTGTTCCCCAACAAAACAGTCTGAAAACTAACCTCACAGCAACCAAACAGGATTATTGTGCAGTTAGATGTTTCATTTCTTTCCTTGTGAATCAGACACTTGTTATGTTCTAGAATAAAGCAATTAGCTACCCAGTGTTGTGCGTTAACAGTGATTGTACCACGTTTAGGGAGTATTCTTTGGCACAGTGCTGTGCAGTCTCAAATGGAGAATTTTTGTAGTTATTTTTTTTAGTTAAAAGGATTATGTGAATATGTATGAATTTATGTGAATATGTATCGCTATGGAAATAAAATGAATTGAATTGTTGCTTTAACAGTATACAATGGTGGAGACAGCAATAGGATAAAAGACACCAAGGTTCAATATATAGTAACATTTATTAATAATAATAAGAATAAACAATTCTTCTGCCAAGTAAAATAGTTAATTATCCTAACTGTAGACTGTTTTCGGTTGCCAACCAACATAGCAACTTGGCGCTTTAACATGTGTTGTCATAGCTTATTTATTTATACAAACCTATTTTACAATGCCTTTGAATCACTTTGAATTAAAAAAATGTTTTTTATTTTTAACCCTCAGGTTTCTAAGGTCCAGTCTCGCTCCGCACTGGTGTCTTGGACTTCTGCTTTCTCATCGGGTGTCTCTGGACAGGGATGGCATGGGGACGGGGCCCCTCACACCTGTAATTATGAACTACAGCTTACAGATAAGGGTCGGGATGGGAAATACAAAGCTGTGTACAGGTAAGGACCCCTGTTTACATCATGTACTCCACTTAAGACAAGTGCATCAAAGCAAGAACAGAACATTCAATGTCTGGACAAATGATCTTTAAAGAAAAGAAGTCAAATAAAATAAAGCCATTTATTTCGGGTCATTAGTGTAGGTGCATCTACCTTCCCTGAACAGTTATTTTGTCCCCAGAGCAAACCATTAGGGCTTTTATAAATTGTGTTTGCTTATGTTGTTGTTAACCCCCATCTTCCCCTAAACAAACAGATTTTGTCTTTGTTGGTTACTTGGGACGGTTGCTCACTCTTGGTTTCTGTCTTTGTTTCAGTGGTGAGGAACAGCAGTACACACTTACTGACCTCAGACCAGCCACAGATTATCATGTCAGGTAAGAGCTGTTCAAAATGTTGTTTTACATTTATTCATTTAGCAGACACTTTTATCCAAAGTGACTTACAAATGGGGTACCACTGATTAACCACTTTGAATTTCATTTGAGTTCTGAAGAGAGATGTGACCTGATATTTGATTTCAATGAATAAATCAAAGATAAAATATGGTAAAAAATTGATTTGAATATTACTATAATACAATTTTTGCAAACTGAGTTTTACATGCAGCTTTCTACGTTTTTTTGCTGTTTCCTGGTGAAATAAACACTAGTGGTGCTACAACGACTGTGCGTTTTATTCACTTTCACACAAATCACGGGTACTATAGCTTTTTATTAGGGACGGGACGCTATATCGAATTTCGCTATATTGCAAACCAAAAAAGTTACGAACCATATCATGGCATAACTCAATATTTCGAAATTTGCAACATTGTTTTCTGTCCATGTGAACATAAATTAAATGACCCGTCAAACATAATAATCTCTCTATCGCTTGATTTTACCATTACTGCGCTTTTTTCTACACTTTTTAAAGGGTTCACACAAGGTCCTTAAATTGCTTGAATTTAGCTTTTAGAAATTTTTGTACAGGAATATATGGAAAATCGCCTTGTTTGATGAAAAGTGCTTGAGATTAAAATTGATAATTTCTTCCGTGTAATGTGTGCCCATTAAAGATGAGGCACACTCCACTTTCATCGAATAATGTGTCTTAATATCCTTTCTGTTCTTTACAGTCAGATAAAAAAGTAAAAAGATATATTCATTTTAATCTCACGCAGCATGGATGCGCTAAAGAAATTGAGAGATTCTGGTGAATGTTTGCTGAACCAGAACACTGTGAAATGAACATTGAAACTCTTAAAGTGACAGTAACCTTTTTAGCGTGTCTTATACAAATTAATGTAAACTCAGTGTTATTACTTGTAAATTGTACACATAATTTCAAACAGTGATTGCTCATATCATTATACAGTGGTGTGAAAAATTGTTTGCCCCCTTCCTGATTTCTTATTTTTTTGCATGTTTGTCACACTTAAATGTTTCAGATCATCAAACAAGTTCAAATATTAGTCAAAGATAACACAAGTAAACACAAAATGCAGTTTTTAAATGAAGGTTGTTATTATTAAGGATAAACAAAATCCAAACCTACATGGCCCTGTGTGAAAAAGTGTTTGCCCCACCTGTTAAAACATAACTTAACTGTGGTTTATCACACCTGAGTTCAATTTCTCTAGCCACACCCAGGCCTGATTACTGCCACAGCTGTTCTCAATCAAGAAATCACTTAAATAGGACCTGCCTGACAAAGTGAAGTAGACCAAAAGATCTTCAAAAGCTAGACATCATGCCGAGATCCAAAGAAATTCAGGAACAAATGAGAAAGAAAGTAATTGAGATCTATCAGTCTGGAAAAGGTTATAAAGCCATTTCTAAAGCTTTGGGACTCCAGAGAACCACAGTGAGAGCCATTATCCACAAATGGCGAAAACATGGAACAGTGGTGAACCTTCCCAGGAGTGGCTGGCCGACCAAAATTACTCCAAGAGCGCAGCGACGACTCATCCAAGAGGTCACAAAAGACCCCACAACAACATCCAAAGAACTGCAGGCCTCACTTGCCTCAGTTAAGGTCAGTGTTCATGACTCCACCATAAGAAAGAGACTGGGCAAAAATGGCCTGCATGGCAGAGTTCCAAGACGAAAACCACTGCTGAGCAAAAAGAACATTAAGGCTCGTCTCATTTTTGCCAGAAAACATCTTGATGATCCCCAAGACTTTTGGGAAAATACTCTGTGGACTGACGAGACAAAAGTTGAACTTTTTGGAAGGTGTGTGTCCCATTACATCTGGCATAAAAGTAACACCGCATTTCAGAAAAAGAACATCATACCAACAGTAAAATATGGTGGTGGTAGTGTGATGGTCTGGGGCTGTTTTGCTGCTTCAGGACCTGGAAGACTTGCTGTGATAAATGGAACCATGAATTTTGCTGTCTACCAAAAAATCCTGAAGGAGAATGTCTGGCCATCTGTTCGTGACCTCAAGCTGAAGCGAACTTGGGTTCTGCAGCAGGACAATGATCCAAAACACACCAGCAAGTCCACCTCTGAATGGCTGAAGAAAAACAAAATGAAGACTTTGGAGTGGCCTAGTCAAAGTCCTGACCTGAATCCTATTGAGATGCTGTGGCATGACCTTAAAAAGGCAGTTCATGCTCAAAAACCCTCCAATGTGGCTGAATTACAACAATTCTGCAAAGATGAGTGGGCCAAAATTCCTCCACAGCGCTGTAAAAGACTCATTGCAAGTTATCGCAAACGCTTGATTGCAGTTGTTGCTGCTAAGGGTGGCCCAACCAGTTATTAGGTTTAGGGGGCAATCACTTTTTCACACAGGGCCATGTAGGTTTGGATTTTGTTTTCCCTTAATAGTAACAACCTTCATTTAAAAACTGCATTTTGTGTTTACTTGTGTTATCTTTGACTAATATTTGAACTTGTTTGATGATCTGAAACATTTAAGTGTGACAAACATGCAAAAAAATAAGAAATCAGGAAGGGGGCAAACACTTTTTCACACCACTGTATATACAATTCCATGATGTAATATTAATTAATATAATGTAGAATTTTTGTGTATTTTTACAAAGTTAAATTTTTATTATAACAATTATGACAAACAAATGATTAAAATATAATATACACTTTCACATATTTTTTCAGGACAGGTTCTGTTCAGTTCTATTGCTTGTTCTGCACCTGATTAGCCTGAATGTAGCCCATTATTTTTGAAACCGTATTTGTTTGTGATCTTATCTTATAGAGAAAAGTATATGAGCAACTCTTATTATTTTAACTTTGAGCATTTATTTTGTGTATTAAAGAATTGATGAGAAATTATAATGTGCATTTTGTACAAACAAAATATAAAATTTTCTGTTATATTTCTATTCTATTATATCAAATTGAGATTATATCGAATCGTGAACCTCATATCGTATATCGAACCGAATCGTGAGATAACCATATCATCCCATCCCTACTGTTTATGACTTTATAAACACTTATTTTTTTGCACTAATGTTCACACTCTGCTATGTTATGAAATTGAGAAAAATTTATCTAATTTTAACACTTGTATTACAGACCCACCTAAATTTACACACTCCAACATGATTAGCTTTCACTCTAGTTCACCTGATATAGTGTTGGATTTTGGACTCGGAGACCGAGCCTCGAGCTCGGCCAAGGACGTTCGGAGTGAAAGTGAAGCGAAAGTGCCAAAGAAGCGACACAAAATGATGTGGTTGCTTCAGTAAATGTGCTTTTCATGCCAAATTTGCTTTTAAAACACTATTGGTAAGGTTTAGGTGTTATTTTAGGGTAAGGATGTCAGTTTTGTTCAACTCATTTATCTTTTAAGACACTATTGGTTGAGTTCAGGGTAAAGTTTTAGGTTGGGGAGGTATGTTTTACTCATTAAAACATACATCGAATATTCACTTTAAAAACTTTGTCTGATTACAACATAATTTCACTCGCTTTTGGCACCCCCGCTGGACATTTTACTGGGAAACTGCAGCGAAACATACAATGAAGCACGGAAATTTGGTTTTCAGTTGTTTTCATTTTCACGTAAATTTCATGAGATCAGGCCGGATTAAATAACACTTACGTTGTACATCACAGTACTGGAGGGGTACAGACTGTTGTTCTTTTAACTACTGTTAATATTAGATGTTAAATGATTGATTGATTTAAAATGACATATTTTAGTGTTTATCATTTGAATGTGATCCATTGTTCTTGACCTCATTTGTAAATTCTCACTGTGTGTGTGTGTGTGTATTACAGAGTAAACACAGTGTGTAACTCTGTGAAGGGTCCCAGCTCGGATGTGAGGGCCTTCACTACCCATAGTGCCCCTCCTGATACCCCTCTACCCCCAAGACTGTCCCATCGCTCCAAGAGCTCCCTCACATTACAGTGGAAGGTATATCTAACAGATTTTAAAGGTTAAATTCTGTAACTGTTGCCACTGGTTGGCCGTGTAGAACTGCAACAACAAACAGTAACATACAGTATATAAATATACCTACGTATATTGGCTCAATCCATATGTTTAAAAACACAAAGCTGATTTAAGTTATGGATTGTCCATTAAAACGTTTCTTACAAAATGACTATTTCAGGATCATGGTACAGTTTTGGTATCTGATGATAATACCATGGTACTTTGATATATAATTACCATTGTACTAAATTATTTCCAAATTAAAGACCAATATTGTATTTACATGGAACTCCAAGGTACCATGGTATTGAAAAAAAAGAAACATTTTATTACCATGAAACTTCATGGTACTTTTTAGTTTGTGAGTTAAAAAAAAATATATATACTAATTACTTGATTCTGTGTCCTCAGTACAGTTGCATTTACTGCTTTGTTTCTAAAAATGTCATTTGTAAATGTTTTTTTTTTCAGCCCCCTGCGGACAATGGCTCCAAAATCACCAATTATATTTTAGAATGGGATGAGGTTTGTATCGACCTGTTCACATTCATGCTGTGATATCCTGCATGTGGCATTTACTCTTTGCTCATTCCTCCATGACTTTTGCCTTTACCTCTTTCTCTCTTGCTCTCTTCATCACACTTTTCCTCAGTGGCAGGTCAAGTTTAATAAGTGCTGAGGTTTGACCATAATCTTTCCACAGTAATTTATTCCTTCCAACTTGTGGTGGAAAATCATGAATAGCCACTTATACTGTATCTCTCTCTGTTTGAGAGTGAAGGCAGACTTATTAACGTTTGTCTATCAGACAGCTTTTTTAGTTTGAGTGGAACTACTTTATGACAGTCCAAAATCATACTTGCTGTTCTAGTTTGCTTTAGATAACTAAAATGCAAAAGCCACGATTCTCCACACAAGGATTTCCTGTTGAATAAAGCAGTTTTTAGTGATAAAACAAAGCTTGTTTCTTCTCGGTTGAAGCTCTGAAATGATTTGTCCTCTGTGAGTCCCCATAAACCTACAGCCAGACACTGATGAATGAGAAAACTAATCAAAACACTTCATCTTTACCTTTTATCTGCTGTATCGGGACAAATATTTCGCTGTGGCTGTGATGTTGTTTTGCTCTCCCCAGGGTGTGAAATGTTGGTCCTCTGGAGACTGACAGTATTTTCACACTTTGTTTCAGGGTCTGAAAGAGGTTTTTCAAGAATTTCTTATTTATGAACGTTCCAAAGGAACCCTAAAAGCGAACTGAAGCTCATTAAAGTGAACCGACTTTAGACCTTCTCAAGAGGTGGCCTGAGTCTGACGTTATTTTTATTTCCAAATATTTTTGCCCTGTTACTATATGGTTATTTTGTGTATATATGTGTGTGTATATATTTTAAAAGACAGTTCCTCTTCACACTATAGTCTGTCTACTTTTTGTTTTTATTTAGGCATTTCTCAAAGCTTTTCTGCCTCATTAAAAATTCATTCAACCTGCTCGACTTTTGCTATGCAGCACCAGAAGGGTCTGAGGAATATTGGCAGCAGTTCCTACAAACAGAATTGATTTAAAATACCTCTGAATTCAACTAAATTCCTGTTCCTGTTGTTGTGACAATTAACACAGCTTCCAGCAGTAATTAACTTGTTGTTCTTTTCATGTTGAGAGCTGTTCTGTTCTGTTCAGAGCAGAGTGGACACAGCATGTGGCTGTCCTTTTCTCTTGTGTTTTAGATAGAGCCGTCAGAATTATCGTTAATCACGATTAAGATTAATTAACGCGTTAAACTTTAATTAATCGCATGCGTTAATGTACCTTAATTTTTCTTAATTGTGATTAAGGAGTCATTACACTGATGCACACACCACAGCACCAGTGGCCTTCTACCAAGATGAGACTACAAGCCTAGCAAAACAGCATAAAACAGCATAATGCGACAGTCCCATAGACATTCTATGGGCTATACTTTCGTAACACGATACTTGACCATTACACTCTTTCCTATGATAGAGCCACGGAGGTTTTTATCTCAGTAAATAAAATAATTTCTGAAAGTGCTTCCCTGTCACTTAGCGCTATTTGACATACAAAACAAGCCCAGATGGGACTTGTGATAGAAATCAAGTATTTTTCAGTCTTTGTAAATGTAATTTGCAAGCACTTTTCTTGATGAGTTCAAAGCGGCACGTGACACTGGCGTTGCCACCCTGATGCAAATCATGAAAGCAGCTTCACGATTGCTGTAACAAAGCAGATAGCCACAGTCTACCAGCAGATTAATATTGTGGAGGATGAGAGTTTAAGGGAGCTAATGCCCATTGCAATGAATATGCAGCCTATGTGGGGACTAGTTCTTTTTCAATTAGTCAAACTCCCACTTAGATTTGGGTGCTATATTAGTACATTTCTATCTTTATATTGTGGAAGGCTTTGTTTGAAAATGTTAATAAAGCATTATATTGCTACATATTGTTTTGTTTTCTTTCCTAAAATGGAAATAAATGAATTTTGACGAAGTATATATAGTGTCAAATTTCAGCATTTTTAAAATCTGCGATTAATCGCGATTAACGACAAAAAATTACGTGATTAATCACGAATAAAAACATTTTATCGACTGACAGCACTAGTTTTAAACTGTTGATGTTTTAATTGTTGTCTTATTTGTCATTCCTAACTACATCACTTTATTCTCATTGCTTTTTCAGGGTAAAAAGAACAGCATTTTCCGTGAGTATTACGTTGGACATCAGCGACACTGCAAGGTCATGAGGTTGTGCCCTGCTGTCGGGTACACATTTCGCGTGGCAGCACTAAATGACATTGGCACCAGGTTTGTGAATTTGTTTGTACATGTCACATACTAAAATATACCATGGATTATACTCAGAATAGCTTTTCATTGCCAGTACGTGTGAGGTACCGGAATTTACCTTACATTTATCATATTACACCAGTGCGCAACATGCATTAAATGCATATTCCAGTTTCAATACAAATTAAGCTCAATTGACAGCATTTGGGGCATAATGTTGATTACCACAAAAAAAAAAAAAAAAAAATGTTATCCCCTTTTCTCCCAATTTGGAATGCCCAATTCCCACTACTTAGTAGGTCCTCTTGGTGGCGCGGTTACTCACCTCAATCCGGGTGGCGGAGGACAAGTCTCAGTTGCCTCCGCTTCTGAGACAGTCAATCTGCGCATCTTATCACGTGGCTCGATGTGCATAACACCGTGGAGACTCACAGCATGTGGAGGCTCATGCTACTTTCTGCGATCCACACACAACTTGCCACGTGCCCCATTGAGAGCGAGAACCCCTAATCGCAACCACGAGGAGGTTACCCCATGTGACTCTACCCGCCCTAGCAACCGGGCCAGTTTGGTTGCTTAGGAGACCTGGCTGGATTCGAACTTGCGACTTCAGGTGTGGTAGTCAGCATCAATATTTGCTGAGCTACCCAGGCCCCCTCTTCCTGCTTTTCTTAAAAAAATAAAAAAAACTAGGTTACCGTGGGGCACTTACAATGGAAGTGAATGGGGCCAATTTTTGGAGGGTTTAAAAGCAGAAATCTGAAGCTTATAATTTTATAAAAGTACTTACATTAATTCTTCTGTTAAAATTTGTTTATTATTTGAGCTGTAAAGTTGTTATGGCAATGGCAACGAAGTTGTAAAATTGGATATAACAACACAGAAAAGGTTAGTAAGTGATTTTACCATACTAAAATCATGTTAACACACATATTGTTTAGGTCGTGTGGCTATACTTTTGAAACAGTGAGTATTTTAACGTTCATGCAATGGCCCCATTTACTTCCATTGTAAGTGCCTTACTGTAATTCAGATTTTTGCTTTTTTTAAAGAATGGAGGGATGAGTCGAAATTAAATTCGGTGATAATCAACATTATGCCACAAATGCTGTTAACTTGTATTGAGCCCGGAATATTCCATTAATAAACACTGCTACAATAAATACAATGGTACCATATGCATTACAATATACAGTATACACATTACAATATACTGTAGCCATAATAACATGGTTTTGGAAATTTACTATGGTGGTAATACCATGTTTTTTGATCATGGCATATCTAAAATGACAATGGTAGTACCATCTGATTCCATGACTGTACCATGGTACTGCCACAGTGCTTTTTTCATAAGGGGTGTTTCTGAGGTGTTTGTGAAATATTGTATTTTGAATTTATTATTTGTAGTAAATCTTGAAGCAATATTTAGAATTATAACCCCCAGCCTCTGTGCTTTGTGTTGTACGTAAGTAATAGTATTTTGGCCCTGAGGTGTCCTTGTGTTTAACAGCGCATTAAATGAGAAAATTCTCTAAATAGTACTCAGAATGAATAGCAGCACTGCCGTTTCTGTGGGGGGAACACACTGTGTGATGAGTCTCAGTGATGCTGTGCTGTATGGTCTTTACAGTGTAGGAATGGATTAGATTTATTACTGTTTTTACCAATATTCCTCTCTCTATGCTCACCTGCAGCGGATTCAGCACAGAAGTTGTCTTCTACACCACAGGAAGTCTTCCACAGACGTCCTTACCGCCACGGCTGGTACTGGCAGGTCCGTCTTGGGTTACGCTGGAGTGGACCCGACCGAATAGCTGCAGCATTGAGGAGGTGGTCACATACATCCTGGAGATGCAAGATGAAACAAAGGTGTTAAAATCCTCCACACCATCCCATAATACCCCCAGGCACCTGTGCAGTACTTATGATGCCATTCTGTTGTCATATCGACAGTTCTTATCATGAAAAAATTGATTTGCTAAGTGATGAGGGAATATGCTGGGTTTCCTGCCTATTAGGTGTTTTTTTATTATTATTATTGTTTACTCTGGTTGCTTATTGGTGAGCTTGTTGCTAGTTAATTACCTTTGCTTTTTGAGTAATTGAAACGTTCTGGATTCATGACTAATGTTGAGGCTCCATCCAAATATTTTGAAGAGAAAACCATTTCATGTAGCTTCTTTTTTTCCCTCAAGCTGGTCGTTGTTTATGTTTGTTAATAAAGAGTGGTTGTAGGATCTTAACATTTTGAATCAATTGAAATCCCAAACTGTCTATACTCCAGTTTTTGACTCAAAATCATAATGTGTTTTGGCAGGGAATGGAGTTTCAGGCAATGTACAGCGGGTTGGAGCTGAACCGGAAGGTGGAGCCTCTAAGAAGAAACACTTTGTACAGATTCAGGGTGAGTGACATGTTTACCATGTACAGATTCAAGGTCATTTTTTCTCATTAAATGTTTTTTTTAATATGTGAAAAAAATGAATAATATTTTTAAACATGTTCAAAATGATATACACTCACACGAGACTGGTTACCCCCTTATTTTCAGTAACTTTCAGTAACTGAAAACATTAGTTTTTGCGTGATAGTCCACTCCATCCAAATAAGCAAAAAGTCGATGCTTTGAGCAGATTGCTTTATGTTATAGATGACTTCCTGCCATTAACACACACAACTGTACACACATGCACAAAACCAGGATGCACATTACTGTTTATCTTGTTTTCTAGAAAAGAACACGTTCTCCAACCACTACACTCCTACATTTCCTCCTTCATTATTCTGGCAATTAGCGCTAATCTAATGAACTTTAATTTTGTCATCAGCTCATCTTTAACCTGGAGTTGTTTCTCAAATCCAGCAGTTGTTGTAGGAAGATGTGAACTGATTTCCCATGGTGGTGCATGTTAAAGGCTTTTAGTTTAATCTCCAAAAGCCATAGAACAATGTGTTAGCATTGTCAAGGGAGAAAGTCTGTTACAGTTCAGAGCGGATTTATATGTCGCTCCCTGTGATGCTGCAGGAACGCTTGCGCATGTTGTGTCCTCCGTGTCTTGAATGTCCAAATGTCACCTTTGTTATCCACTTTTTGGTGATGTCATCTAAGGTTATTCAGACCACACAAAATCATCTATGTTCATGCCTATGTTCGACATGGAATACTAGTGTACAATTTACTGCATATTGTGCAGTATATACTGTAAACTACCTATTATTTTTTTAACAGTATGTAAATATAATCTAGTATGTAAAACAAAGCTCCACCTTGTGTGATCTTCTGAATATCTCTTTTCATTGTCACCCCCTACAGCTCATCACCTGTAGTGGCGAGTGGCGCAGTGCACCAAGCTCTTTGCTCATGTGTAAGACGACCCCTGACAGACCTGGACCCCCATTAAATCCTGCAGTAAACACAGTCACATATTACAGCTTCTGTGTGATGTGGGGTAGGAAACTCTCTAAATCACCTCTTTATACAGTATATCCATTTTTTATATATATATTTTTTTTATTGCCCATTTATCATTTCATTCTAAGTTTAATCACCTTTGTCATTAAATCAGAACCTCCACAAGATGATGGTGGATCTGGAGAGTTGACTTATGTCCTGGAGATATCAGAAGGAAATATTGAAGGTATTAGGCTGTTTTGTATAGTAATTACTTATTATGGCTTATTTTAATGTATTTAAAGCCCTCAAATGTTTGCCTTTTCTTAAAAAAATAAGAAATTATATTTTGTATTAAAATCCCTTAAAGTACAAAAAAAAAAAAAACATTATTTAACATTCTCATTTTTCTGATTTGACATTGTATATCTCTGGGTGTAAATAAGGTAGCTCCGAAAAAAGCTTTTGTTTTGTTCACAATCATGTCACTTGTAACTGAGTTCATTTTTGAGATGATACGACAACGCAATCAAAAGTTGTAGCAAAAATACAAAAATAATTTATCTTAGTGTCCAAAAACGTCTTCAAGTGTCCAAAAGCCTCTCTAAACAAATAAAACATAATAATTGTACATAAGAACTAATTACACATGCAAATACAACAATGACTAAAAGTATACTCTCTCTCCAAGGCATGCAGGCATGAGTAACGAGATCTCATTCAGTTCCACTCTGTGTCATTTGAGCCATCATTGAGTCAGTGTCACATACTTGGCGCCATCTCCTGGTGGCCATATGTAATTAGAGTTAACGATCCTCTCTGCCCATATTTGGATGTCTTCCACCTTTGGTTGCAGCGATCTTAATCTTTATATGATTGATTTAGCATTCCATGATGCTGGACAATGTACTACATAATTTCCGATGAAGTCATCTGATCCAGGAAAGCTAACGTGTTTTTAGCCATTATGTGCTGTGTGCACATTGTGCTTCCTGTGGATTATCTAATAATTTCTGCATCCGATAACATTGAGTGTGAGCTCGTTTTAACAGGAATCCCCTCCTCTAAGTAATGGTATGTGATATTTTATGTTCTATTTATTTTTTGTGAAGTTATAAGCAAAAAAACAACTTGCAAGCAACACCTGTTTACATGTAACGTATGTCAAAGAAATATACTTAGATAATACTTGCTATATTTTTGTCTGTGAGTAAAACAAATTGGCTGGTTATATTCTACTCTTTGAGAGATTTCCAACGACATATGACACATGAACATTTGATCAGTTTAACGTTTTTACCGATTGCAATAATATGTACATTGCAAAATTATGAAATTATCAAAACGGAACACTTCTGATTTGTCTGCAGATTTTAAAGCATTTGTTCAGTTTTGATCATTATGCATACATGCATTGTAAAGTACAGCTTCTAAGCTTTAAAATGATACCTATTTTGTGTTGATCATGACTGCAGTTATTAATATTTTGATAATTATTTCTTTATCAGCGGGCCCGCTGGCGGAGCTTAAGGGGTTAATGTATTACAGCAAAACAGATCGCTGTAATCCAACAGGGTTTTTTTAAATCAGGAAATATTCAAAGCAGTTATAATGTATAAATACTTGTCAATTTAAATAATATACAACATTTTTATTTTCATTCTTTTTTATTTATTTATTTAATCAGGGAAAATTCCTATTAATTAACATCATGTTGATGTAAATGTGCCAGATTTATCCAAGATGTCTAATTTTCATCTGCTCTCCATGGGCAGGTTGATGCTAAAGATGACTATACATAATCTTAAAAAAAAAAAAAAAAAAAGTCACCATAAGAATCAAAGCAAATAAAACAAAACATGCAAAAAATTTTAATGGTCCTAAAAGTAGGTAACGTTTTCTTGAAGCAAAATATATATTTATTATTTGTTGCTTTAGGTTTTGGGGTGAAATACGATTTTGACAGGTTCTTCACAGGTTTGTGAGGTTCACCCAAACAGATATGTTTATGATTAATCAGTGTGTTTGTGTTTAGCAGAGAGGAAGTGGGCGACTCTTTATAGAGGACCAGAAAGGAAACATTTGTGTAATGATTTAAAACCAGCAACATGCTACTCCATCAGAGTCAGCTGTGTCACTGTGGGCGGACAAAGCCAGGTAAGAACTGAGCAGAACAGAGAAGAATTGTGGGTAAAAACATTTATATAGTGATGTTCCAGAATGATTCTTGTAATAAGGACTCAAGGTGAGGGATTGGCATCTGACTCAGTGTATTGTGACTGCCATAGTATTATGTGTTGACTCATTGTTGGTCCTGCAGTGCTCTGAAGACTTGACGGTGTGCACTTTGAGCCCACCCCCCGGGCGCTGTCAGCCCCCAAGAAATGTTGGTAACGTCAAACACAAGGAGCTGAATTTGCAATGGGGTGAGACTCTTAATTTCCTTTTTCTTACTTTTATTTCACCAGTTTTCTTTTTTTCTTCAAGTCACATATTCAAGCCATTATTCTGAAGAAAAAAACGCATTTAGCGCATTTACCAATTTTCACATTCACTTCCGACATTTTATTCAGCTCTGTGTTCTGAGTTCTGAACACAGGTTGGAATAGGGTGAAAACTTTGCGATGTGTCAAATAAACTGACGCACACACCATAAACACATACAACAGTGATTCCATGTCAATGATCAAGTGATGGAAAAAGAACCTCATAACCATATTTTTCGTACAAAACATATCCAGATGGGACCTGTGAAAAGCTGCATTCACATGACTCACTTGAGTGAGGCCTCAGAGTTTCCCCGGCGCCATGTTGTGCTTCCATCTTACCGGACAGCTTCTTACTTTTAATTAATTTACGTGCGCAGTGCCAGCGCTCACGGCTTGAATCGTGTAAATGCGGCTTCACGATCATTTTAGCAAAGTGAAAAGCCACGATTGATATTGTGGAGGATGAGGCTTTAAGAGATATAATGCCCATTGCAATGAAAACTCAACCTATGGGGACTAGTTCTTTCATTAAGTCAACTTTCCAACTATGGGAAACATTTAGTGTTACTTGAATTGGTGCTATTTTAGTGCATTTCTATCTTTATATTGTTTTGTTTTCTTTTCCACGAAGGAACTAAATGCATTTTGACAGTAAAAGAAGTATATATAGAGTCAAATTTAAGCACTTTCTAAGTCTGTGATTAATTGTGCTTAACTATGAAAAATCATACGATTAATCGTGCTTAACTATGAAAAATCGTGATTAATCGCTGTTAATAATTTTAATCAACTCACAGTAGTAGTACAAATATAAGTAGTTTTAGAGTCATTTGCAATGATTCATGGAAGTGGGCATTCACTGCTGAGCTTTTTTTTGTAAATTCCATTTCCATGAGATCAGCATCTTTTCCAAATGGTGAATCTCTTTTCAGAATTATGGGTAGGGTACGTATTTCCTCATTGAGAATTTGGCAATTAAGAATAAAAAATAAAAAAAAGGTTTTGACAGAAGTATATACACCATAGCTTAACAACCTCATAGCTCATGGTAGGTCTGTGTTGAAAGATTTATACTTTATTGCGAAAAATTAATTTCTGTAAGAAGATAATGAAAGGGATATTTTCCTTAAGAAATCCTCAAACTGTTGGAAACTGTTGCACTCAATTAAAAGATCGACACCTTGTGTGTTTGTGTGTATGAGGGAGAGAGAGAGTCTAAACTTGTTTGTTAGCAGTTATAACTGTTTTTGAGTGAAGATGGGCTCCTTTAACTGAACAGCATTTATAAATAACTGTGAAATAGCAATGCTGATTTCAGCCGACCACGCTGACTCTCTTAGCACCACACCGCTCAGATGGCAGGCGTGATCTTCCCTGCATGTTCTCCATCACTGCAATTGATCAGTTCTTTCCAGTAGCCATTGAGGCTCAGGCTTGTAGAGAGAACATGTTTTGGTTTTGAGAGGTTGGCGCCAGACAGATGTCTGAAGTCTTCTGAGGTCATCATAACATGTGATCATGTAAACTGGACTGATGACTGTGTATTGACTTGTTCCACATTTAAGTGAAAGCTTTCAATTGATTAAAAAATAATTGAATTAATTACAAAATGTTTCGTAATTAAATACAATGCATATATCAATATATGATGAGAAAAGCCTCCAAGTTAAGATAATTCAAAGAAATGACATCATCGAGACGAAAGCATTATAAAAATTGGCTTTAAATGTCAATATATTGTTTGCTTTATTGGTAACTCTTAACATTGAGGTTCTACATTAGCTAATGCATTAGGTAGCATTAACTAACAATGAACGATAATTTTTAAAGCATTTGTTAATCTTGGTAAAGGTTCATTTATAAATATACTATTGTTCAGTGTTAGTTAATGTTGAATCAGTGTGCATAAGGGATAGCACAAAATTCTTTCTCTCCCCTTATCTCTATCTCTCTTCCACTCACCCTCATTCTCTGTTTCTCCAGATGGTCCTTTGAATGGTGAAGAGAGTGAAGGTGTAGTGTTTAGCTTGGAGATGTGTGCAATGGAAGAGGGATCAGAGCCAGTGGAGGTGTATCATGGATCGAAAACAGAGTGTACTGTGGGAAGTTTGCTCCCTGGCACCACCTACAGGTTCCAAGTTCGTGCCGCCAACAAGACTGGGGTAGGTCACCTTGAATGTATGATCCAACTTTTTGTAAAAGCCATGATTGCAGACTGATCTGGTGCTTTAATTTCAGAAACTCTGAACCAGGGTCCAAAAGTAACTCTTGCTAAGCCAAATTCATATAATTTTGGCTTTGGTGAATAAATAAAATGTTAGTGACCAGTGGACGGGGGTGCATTAACGCACGGGCATAAACAGGCTGAAGCCCAGGGGCCCACAACTCCCAGAGCGTTTGCGGGAAAGTAACACATCTGAACACACCCAGTGGGAGACGCTGTTGTAAACACTGAGACAGTGCGCAACCGTGAAATCCGTCCGTGTAGTGCATGTTCATAGAATAACCATTGGACGACTGGCAGGGGGCTCAGTGGAATGGTAAGCCCATGGGCCCCAGGGTACCTTAATGCTTCCCTGCCAGTGGACATAAGCCGTGAAAAAGAAAAGGAACAAAATATGAACAAAATCGTTAAATATTCAATAAAAAAAAAAAACATTTTGGGCTGGGAGATGCATTTAAAAATCTTTTTTTTAAATGCAACGGAATTTCTCCATATAGAATGTTTAATTAAAGGCATAGTTCACTCAAAAATGGAGATGTAGAACTACACTACCCATAATTCTGAAAATATATTTACCAATTAGAAAAGATGCTGTTCTCATGGAAACGGAATTCTCAGCAAAAAAAGCACAGCAGTGAACGGCCACTTTCATGAAGCATTGTGAATCATTCTAATTCTACTTATATTTGTATTACTAAAACAGAATTTTCCTTTTTGTGTGAACTATGCCTTTTCACAGGAAAAGAAGTATATATAGAGTCAAATTTAGGCACTTTGAAAATCTGCGATTAATCGTGATTAACTATGAAAAAAAGTTCTGTGATTAATCGCAGATTTTCAAAGTGCCTAAATTTTACTCTATATATACTTCTTTTCATGTGAAAATGCATAGTTCACCCAAAAGGAAAATTCTGTTATAATTTACTCACCCTCATTTCGTTCCAAACCCGTATGACTTCCTTTCTTACGCAGAATTCAAAACGGGGAAAAAAAAAGTAGATCCCGGTCCGTCCTCTCAATACAATGGCAGTTGATAGTGACTAATTTTAAAACTTGTTTAAAAAAACTATACAACATGTAAATCCACTTTGCTAGCTAATTACACTTTGACATCAACAACATATACATATATATATATATATATATATATATATATATATATATATATATATATATATATATATATATACAGGTGCATCTCAATAAATTAGAATGTCGTGGAAAAGTTCATTTATTTCAGTAATTCAACTCAAATTGTGAAACTCGTGTATTAAATAAATTCAATGCACACAGACTGAAGTAGTTTAAGTCTTTGGTTCTTTTAATTGTGATGATTTTGGCTCACATTTAACAAAAACCCACCAATTCACTATCTCAAAAAATTAGAATACATCATAAGACCAATAAAAAAAACATTTTTAGTGAATTGTTGGCCTTCTGGAAAGTATGTTCATTTACTGTATATGTACTCAATACTTGGTAGGGGCTCCTTTTGCTTTAATTACTGCCTCAATTCGGCGTGGCATGGAGGTGATCAGTTTGTGGCACTGCTGAGGTGGTATGGAAGCCCAGGTTTCTTTGACAGTGGCCTTCAGCTCATCTGCATTTTGTGGTCTCTTGTTTCTCATTTTCATCTTGGCAATACCCCATAGATTCTCTATGGGGTTCAGGTCTGGTGAGATTGCTGGCCAGTCAAGCACACCAACACCATGGTCATTTAACCAACTTTTGGTGCTTTTGGCAGTGTGGGCAGGTGCCAAATCCTGCTGGAAAATGAAATCAGCATCTTTAAAAAGCTGGTCAGCAGAAGGAAGCATGAAGTGCTCCAAAATGTCTTGGTAAACGGGTGCAGTGACTTTGGTTTTCAAAAAACACAATGGACCAACACCAGCAGATGACATTGCACCCCAAATCATCACAGACTGTGGAAACTTAACACTGGACTTCAAGCAACTTGGGCTATGAGCTTCTCCACCCTTCCTCCAGACTCTAGGACCTTGGTTTCCAAATGAAACACAAAACTTGCTGAAAAGAGGACTTTGGACCACTGGGCAACAGTCCAGTTTTTCTTCTCCTTAGCCCAGGTAAGACGCCTCTGACGTTGTCTGTGGTTCAGAAGTGGCTTAACAAGAGGAATTAGACAACTGTAGCCAAATTCCTTGACATGTC
Organism: Myxocyprinus asiaticus; assembly: GCF_019703515.2. Lineage (NCBI taxonomy): Eukaryota > Metazoa > Chordata > Actinopteri > Cypriniformes > Catostomidae > Myxocyprinus > Myxocyprinus asiaticus. The sequence goes on from NC_059384.1 coordinate 11,820,631, forward strand.
TGTGTGTGGTGGCTCTTGATGCCTTGACCCCAGCCTCAGTCCATTCCTTGTGAAGTTCACCCAAATTCTTGAATCGATTTTGCTTGACAATCATAAGGCTGCGGTTCTCTCGGTTGGTTGTGCATCTTTTTCTTCCACACTTTTTCCTTCCACTCAACTTTCTGTTAACATGCTTGGATACAGCACTCTGTGAACAGCCAGATTCTTTGGCAATGAATGTTTGTGGCTTACCCTCCTTGTGAAGGGTGTCAATTATTGTCTTCTGGACAAACTGTCAGATCAGCAGTCTTCCCCATGATTGTGTAGCCTAGTGAACCAAACTGAGAGACCATTTTGAAGGCTCAGGAAACATTTGCAGGTGTTTTGAGTTGATTAGCTGATTGGCATGTCACCATATTCTAATTTTTTGAGATAGTGAATTGGTGGGTTTTTGTTAAATGTGAGCCAAAATCATCACAATTAAAAGAACCAAAGACTTAAACTACTTCAGTCTGTGTGCATTGAATTTATTTAATACACGAGTTTCACAATTTGAGTTGAATTACTGAAATAAATGAACTTTTCCACGACATTCTAATTTATTGAGATGCACCTGTATATAGAACCGCTAAAACGGAAGTTACGAGACAAAATTTTCAAGATGGCTGCGTGCTAGTTTCTCTGGTGCATTAGGTGAATACGAGTGTCCATCAAAATCTTGATGTCCATTGCAAAATAATGAGCGAGAACTTGTGTTGTTTTTAGCACTAAACGGTACAAATAAATGTGGCTTTTTTGTCCAAATGCTACAGTGTTAAACAATAAACAATAAAAGTTATTTAACAAAATTACTAAACAGTAAGCAATAATTTAAGTGAATGAACTGGATTGATATTTTAATGGATATTGTAGATGTTTTGTTTTATACTATTTAATAAGAATTTATCAATTAATCAAATTATGGATATTTGTATCTCAAAAGCAGATGTTATTGTGTCTCCCTCAAATAGAAATACAGCTCTCCTGTTGATAAGCCTTTCTTACCTATAATCCACGTTTTATAACAAGCCTTTTAACATCAGCGCAGTAAGTGATCTTCTCTCTGCCTCTGCAAATATATCAAGAAGCTAATTCAGCTGTCACTAGTGATTACAAACACAGTATAGCTCTCTGGGTTTACCTGCCTCAAAAATAACTGATTCCTTCCTTATGGTGCAACCCAAGACATTCATTACTCTTGAGACAGACTGCTTTAAAATTGAGTTTCTCTTTCTGTCTCTGTCTCTTTCTTTCTCTTTCTAGTATGGGCCATACTCTGAGTCTGTGAAGATAAGCACTGCAGCTGGCCCCCCAGGCCAGTGTAGCCCCCCTGACATCAACGTGACGTCACATACCTGTGCTGTTGTGACCTGGGAGGTCAGTTGGGCTGCCAAGAGGCGTGAACTCTTAGCTGAATAAAGAAATCATGAATCATACACTCAACTGTTTTTGAAAATTGGCAGAGTGATTTTCTTCTACACTGAGAGAGTAATCAATTTTCAGCAGCAGCCAGTGGCTTTGGTACTAGTAAAAATGTGTTGATTTACGAGAATAGAAACTAAAAGCAGGTACCCGATACTCCATCCAGCTCCTTCATCCTAAGTATATCATATTACCTTCATCATTCAGCCATTCAATGTTGTAGAATGCTTCTCTTCAGTGAAGATAGTGGATTTTGTGCCCACACAACCCTTTTCTATACTAATTACAGCGTTTTTCGTGGGTGAGATTATATAGGAAACAAATAAAAGACTTTTGCTTAAATATCCTGCTTCTCAGATTTTTCTTTTAAGAAAAAGATCACATAAATCTCACATCTCCTCTAGTGTTTCAGAAGAGATCTCAACAATGTCTTAAGCTTGTGATAGACCAATATAACAGCCAGTGCGATTAATAAGACGATATTTGGTTGTTTCGAGTTTTTTATAAAAATATTCGATTCAAATTTATTTATAATGCACAAATTAAAAAAACAGATGTTGACAAAAGTGCTGTACAATACAAAAGTGTAAAAATAGCAAGATAATACAATTGGGAATTGCAATAATCCAGGCGAGCAAAACTAAAAGCATGGATATCCTTAACAAAATCCTTAAGAGACAGGAAAGGCTTTACCTTAGATAAAAGTCTCAATTGAAAAAAAAAATTTGTTTTAATGACTTAATTTATCTGTTTATCGAACTTAAGTGCGCTATCACAAACAAAGCCTAAACTTTTAACTGACGATTTAAGGAACGGGGCCAAATGTCCCAAATTAACATTGGCAAAACATAACTATCTCTGTTTTCGAGTCATTGAGGCTAGTTTAAAACTTTTAAAAGTGTTGATTCATTGCTATGGTAAGTTCTAAAACCTGACTGAAATACAGTTGAAGTCAGAAGTTTACATACAATTAGGTTGAAGTCATTAAAACAAATATTTTTAACCACTCCACAGATTTCATATTAGCAAACTATAGTTTTGGCAAGTCGTTTAGGACATCTACTTTGTGCATGACACGAGTCATTTTTCCAACAATTGTTTACAGACAGATTGTTTCACTAATTGACAATATCACAATTCCAGTGGGTAAGAAGTTTACATACACCAAGTTAACTGTGCCTTTAAGCAGCATGGAAAATTCCAGAAAAGGATGTCAAGCCTTTAGACAATTAGCTTCTGATAGGCTAATTGGAGTCAATTGGAGGTGTACCTGTGGATGTATTTTAAGGCCTACCTTCAGACTCAGTGCATCTTTGCTTGACATCATGGGGAAATCAAAAGAAATCAGCCAAGATCTCAGGAAAAAAAAAAAAAAAAAAAAGAAAAAGTTGTGGACCTCCAGAAGTCTGGTTCATCCTTGGGAGCAATTTCCAAATGCCTGAAGGTACCATGTTCATCTGTACAAACAATAGTATGCAAGTATAAACACCATGGGACCACACAGCCATCATACCACTCAGGAAGGAGACGAATTCTGTCTCCTAGAGATGAACGTAGTTTTGTGAGAAAAGTACAGATCAATCCCAGAACAACAGCAAAGGACCTTGTGAAGGTGCTGAAGGAAACAGGTAGACAAGTATCTATATCCACAGTAAAACAAGTCCTATATCGACATAACCTGAAAGGCTGCTGAGCAAAGAAGAAGCCACTGCTCTAAAACTGCCATAAAATAAGCCAGACTACAGTTTAGAAGTGCACATGGGGACAATGATCTTTTTGGAGAAATGTCCTCTGGTCTGATGAAACAAAAATTGAACTGTTTGGCCATAATGACCATCATTATGTTTGGAGGAAAAAGGGTGAGGCTGGCAAGCCAAAGAACACCATCCCAACCGTGAAGCATGGGGGTGGCAGCATCATGTTGTGGGGGTGCTTTGCTGCAGAAGGAACTGGTGCACTTCACAAAATAGATGGCATGAGGAGGGAAAATTATGTTGATATATTGGAGCAACATCTCAAGATATCAGCCAGAAAGTTAAAGCTCTGTCGCAAATAGGTATTCCAAATGGACAATGACCCCAAGCATACCTCCAAAGTTGTGGCAAAATGGCTTAAGGACAACAAAGTCAAGGTAATGGAGTGGCCATCACAAAGCCCTGACCTCAATCAAATCTGAAAATTTGTGGGCAGAACTGAAAAAGTGTGTGCGTGCAAGGAGGCCTACAAATCTGACTCACTTACACAAGTTCTGTCTGGAGGAATGGGCCAATATTCCAGCAACTTATTGTGAGAAGCTTGTGGAAGGCTACCCAAAACGTTTGACCCAGGTTAAACAATTTAAAGGCAATGCTACCAAATACTAACAAAGTGTATGTAAACTTCTGACGCACTGGGTCATTCTGGGTCAAATCATTCTCTCTACTATTATTCTGACATTTCACTTTCTTAAAATAAAGTAGTGATCCAAACTGACCTAAGACAGGGAATGTTTTCTACGATTAAATGTCAGGAATTGTGAAAAACTGAGTTTAAATGTATTTTGCTAATGTGTATGTAAACTTCTGACTGCAACTGTATTTCAAGAATATTATTTTTATCTAGAAAAGTCTGTAACTGGTCAAGTACTGCTTTCTCCATGATCTTAGAAATAAAAGGTCATTTAGAAATAGGTCTAAAATTAGAAAACCTAATCTTGATAGGACAGTTATTTCTAAGGAGAGGCTGCACAACTGCATGTTTAAAATTCTCTGGTACAGTCCCTGTGACTAAGCTTTTCTCTTATTCACATTCTGTTTGTTGTTTTCAGAGGTTGTATGTCACTAATCAGTCTTGCATAATATGTGATTGAATTCTTGTGCTAGTCATCATGAAACCATGTCAAACAAGTAATTAATCATGTACAGCTGGGAACATGTGTTTGTTGCTTAGGTTTCCTGGAGTTAAACACTTGCTTTTATGTCAATTCCCAGAATGAAAAGAGCTCTGGGATAGACATTTCTGAGTACCAGCTGGACTGGGGACATGATTTGGACTCTCTTGAACTGGTCTACTGTGGAACAGAAGCCTACTTCCAAATCTCCAACCTCGAGGCATCAACAGACTACTGCTGCAGGCTACAGGTAGTTAATGAGTTTCATCTGGTTGTTGTAAATGAACACAAGCAAAAAAAGAAAATGGCTCTTGAGACAAGAGCTAAGACAAGAATCTATTTCTAATGTCTTGCTATCTACACGATGGAAAATGTGTTAAGTTAGGTTTATTTACAAGGTTAGTTTAAATGTAATTTAAAGGAAAATTCTGGGGTAAATACAAGTTAAACTCAATCGACAGCATTTGTGGCATAATGTTGATTACAAAAAAAAATTATTCTATAAAAAACAAAAATTGAAACAGTGGGGCACTTACAATGGAAGTGAATGGGGTACATTTTTGAAAGGTTTAAAGGCAGAAATGTGAAGCCTATAATTTTATAAAAGCACATAAAAGCAAACATTAAAATATGCATTATTTGAGCTGTAAAGTTGTTTAAATATTTTTTTCAGTTTTAGGGTTTGTTTACATTACATCGTCATGGCAACGAAGTAAAATTGGCTATAACTTTACACAGAAAATGTTAGTAAGCAATTTTATCACACTAAAATCATGTTAACATGCATATTGTGTACGTCTTGTGGCTATACTTTTGAAATTGTCAGTATTTTAACATTTTAAGGATTGAAACCATTCACTACCATACCTCAACACCACTGTGCCTCAACAGAACCCAGATTTTTGCTTCTTTTTTTTTTTTTAAAGAAAAGGAGGAATGAGTCAATTTATTTTTTTGATAATCAATATTATGCCACAAATGCTGTTGATTGATCTTAACTTGTATTGAACCTGCAATATTCCTTTAATTTTACTTTATTTTATTTATTCATCTGTGATCAAAGAAATGGAATCACTGCACTCTACCAGTTCAGGGTGCATACATTTAAAAGTCTCAAAAACAAGATGACCCACACTCCTCTTTCTCAATTTCTTATATTTTATTCATATCTCACAGTATAGGAGAACACCAACATTTCACCCCCAAATAGTCTCTCACCCATACGCTGTAGAATATAAATCATTGTTGTACTGTTATTTTGTATTTTTCTTTGCTGTCGATTAATTTTTTCACTTGACTATAGGTGGTGATATTGATTTATGAATGCAATTTGTTGCTTGATGTGTCATATCGCCATTTAATTTGTCAAATATGTTTTCATGATTATATTGTGGCTCATATAATGGATTGTATGTTTACATCTTATATGATTGTATTAATGTGTACTTATCCTATCTAGTGAATGTGATTCTAGGTGGTGATATGGACCCATGAAAGGCACTAGTTGCTTGACATATTCGATCACTTATCACATGCACTAAGATGTCTTGTCTAATTAACAAGCTTGTTAATTAATGAGAGAATCGTGTTTGTTGATTTTCCCAATTACCTGTGATTAGAAGCTTATGCCCACGCCAGGGAAACCAACAGACTTAATTTAAAAAAAAAAAAAAACTGTGCAGGTCTATAAAAAAATTACACACTGAAGAAGGCTGTGAGGCTGAAACATATGTGTTCTCCTGTACTGTGAGATATGAATAAAATATAAGAAATGGAGTGTGGATCATCTTGTTTTTGAGACTGTTAAAAATTATTTATTAATTAAATGTTATATTTAGGATCTAGTTCTAATGTCTTATTGTCTATATAATAGAGGTAAGTATCGGAGTGGAGTGTTTTTGAGGTTTTTGAGTGATTGGATTGTTTTTGAGGCTGCAGCCACAGACCTGGACAAGCTCACAGATACTGTTACATCATATATCAGTTTCTGTGAGGATCTGTGCATTCCTACTAGGACTTATTTAAAGTTCAACAACGACAAACCGTGGTTTACAGCAGAGCTCAGGCAGCTTCGTCAGGCCAAAGAGGATGCTTACAGGGAAAAACAAGTTTTCAGCTAACGACCCTGCATCAGTGTGGAGTGGCATGAAACAACTCACAAATTACAGGACTCCTACCCCCAACCCTGTGGTGGACCAACAACTGGCTGATGACCTGAATGTGTTCTACTGCAGATTTGAAAGGCCCAATCTCACACCCCACACCCACTCTGACCTTCACTTCACACAAAAACCAACACCTCCTGCAACCCCCCTCCTCCCCCCTCCTGCTATTCAACCTGAAGATCTGTGAAGATGATGTGAGCCACGTCTTTTGGAAACAAAAGACGAGGAAAGCTTCAGGCCCAGATGGCGTCTCACCAGCGTCTCTTTGATCCTGTGGTAACCAGCTGGCCCCCATCTTCACACAGATCTTCAACAGATCACCGGAGCTGTGTGAAGTCCCATGCTGCTTCAAATGCTCAATCATTATTCCTGTCCCAAAGAAACCAAAAATCACAGGACGTAATTACTACAGACCTGTCGCCCTGACGTCTGTGGTCATGAAATCATTTGAGAGACTGGTGTTGGCCCACCTGAAGAACATCACTGGGCCCTTTCTAGATCCCCTTCAATTTGCTAATCGAGCAAACAGGTCTATGGATTATGCAGTCAACATGGGATTGCATCATATCCTGCAACATCTGGACAGACCAGGGACATATGCAAGGATCCTTTTTGTGGACTTCCGTTCGGCTTTCAACACCATCATCCCAGCTATACTCCAGAATAAATTACACCAACTCTCTGTTCCCATGTCTATCTGTCAGTGGATTACCAGCTTTCTGACGGACAGGCAGCAGCTTGTGAGACAGGGGAAACTCACTTCCAGCACCTGTACAATCAGCACTGGTGCCCCCCAGGGATGTGTGCTCTCCCCACTACTCTTCTCCCTCTACACCAATGACTGCATCGCCAAAGACCCCTCTGTCAAGCTCCTGAAGTTTGCAGACGACACCACTGTCATCGGCCTCATCCGAGATGACGATGAGTCTGCATACAGAAGGGAGGTTGAACAGCTGGCTGTCTGGTGCAGTCAAAACAACCTTGAGCTGAACACGCTCAAAATGGTGTAGATGATAGTGGACTTTAGGAGGAACACCCCAACACTGACCCCCCTCACCAATCTAAACAGCACTGTGGCAGCAGTGGAGTCATTCAGGTTCTTGGGCACTACCATCTCACAGGACCTGAAATGGGAGACACACATTGACTCCATTGTGAAAAAGGCCCAGCAGAGGTTGTACTTCCTTCGCCAGCTGAGGAAGTTCAACCTGCCACAGGTGCTGCTGATACAGTTCTACTCAGCGGTCATTGAGTTTGTACTCTGCACTTCAATAACTGTCTGGTTTGGTTCAGCTATGAAATCAGACATCAGAAGACTACAAAGGACAATTCGGACTGCTGAGAGGATTATTGGTTGCCTCCTGCACCCCCCCCCCTTCAAGAACTATACACTTCCAGAGTGAGGAAAAAGGCTGGAAAAATCACTCTGGACCCCACTCACCCTGCCCATTACCTTTTTGAACTATTGCCTTCTGGCCGACGCTTCAGAGCTCTGAGCACCAGAACCGTCAGGCACAGGAACAGTTTTTTTTTTTTTTTCCCTCAGGGTATCCATCTCATGAACAGTTAAATTGCCCAATTGAGCAATAACTATGTGCAATACACAGTTTAGTCTTTTTTTTATATTTATCCAACACATCCAACCTCTTCTGCCATTTCATTTTAGGAGGTAAGTTTATTTATTTTATTAATTCATTATATTAAGTGTAAGGTTTAATTTTTTAGTTTAATAAAAAAATATATATATTTCAAGTTATGTAGTCTAATAAAACTAAACTATTAAACAGGTTTTGTTTTTACTGTCATATGCCTAAATATTTTTGTTTTACAAAAAAATAAATCAATGAGTGCATTTACATACGTGTTCTTACAGCGATTATGCTTAATATACCGACAACGTGTGTGTTCATGTAAATGCAATAAATGGCTTTGTTTTATTGATGCAAGGTCAAAAACCACTTAAGAATAAACCGGTCTGGGGGCCTGGGTAGCTTAGCAAGTAAAGATGCTGACTACCACTCCTGGAGTCGCAAGTTCAAATCCAGGGCGTGCTGAGTGACTCCAGTCAGGCTTTCTAAGCAACCAATTGGCCCAGTTGCTAGGGTGGGTAGTGTCACGTTGGGGTAACATCCTCGTGGTCGCTATAATGTGGTTCTTGCTCTCAGTGGGGCACGTGGTGAGTTGTGCGTGGATGCCGTGGAGAATAGCGTGAGCCTCCACACGTGCTATGTCTCCGCGGTTACACCAGATTGAGGTGAGTCACTACACCACCACAAGGACTTGGAGCACATTGGGAATTGGGCATGCCAGATTGGGGAGAAAAAAAAGGAAAAAAGAATAGACCAGTCTACACGGGTACATTTTTGCCCATTACCCCGATTTTGCATTGTATGTAAACACCTTTACCGGCGTTCTTACCGGCTTAAGGGGTGGTCACACTAGGCATTGAGCACGCAAAATGATTTTGTACAACGCAACGGACCAGGATATGATGTCACGCAGGAGGACTTCTGGTGTAAGTAAATAATAGATCACAAAAAGCAAATAATATATAAAAATGTTAAAATATATTGTCTACTCACTTTCCTGCAACAATAAATCTCGCAGATTTGAAATAAGTATCATTTGAATTGAGCCAAGAGGTCTCCTATTGGTCACGCGTCTTGTATGAATTCACAGTTCAGAGTTCACCAAGCTTGAACTTTGGGACGCAGCGTAGTGCGAAATTTCTTTGCATGAGGTTGCGTTTCCGCTCTGCTGCAATCGGATGCGTTTGAATGGGTGTGAATGGAGCACAAAGTGTAGTGTGACCGCCACTTTATCCAACGTATGTAACTTACCCTTCATGGTTTGACATAAAGCAGAGAATAACTAAATTATTTCAAATCTCATGTAAATGTGGGTTTCTTGTTTTGTCTGATTTTTAAAATAAGCTTATTTTTGGGAGTTATCAGCATATTGCTGTGCATGTAAACAGGTTCACCGTCTCCTCAGAGCAGTAAAATTAATAAATCAACTCTTTTATTTCTAAGTCAAGTAAACACACTATTCTCATTGTTCCTGAAAATAATTAAGCTCATAAAATTGCAGTGAGCATAATCACTTTTTAATGCATGCATTACTCTGAGCTTGCATTATAATTGGGGGGAAAAATGTGTAAAACTTACTTTTACAGTATAAGAGGTTTAACTGTTTGCAATGGCTTTGTATGAATATATTTTGAATCCTTGTATTAACATAAATCCTATTATTATTCTTATCATGGTTTTAATAAACCTCCAAATTGTCCTGAGTGGACATTGTAAGCAGTGATCGAGTTGAAAGTGCAGCCTGGAGTTGTGTTATGTCTGGAAATGTTGTGACCTTTTGGGAGCTCTTTCACAGTTAATTGGCTCTGAATCACTGTGTCCATTATGTTACGCAGGCAAAACAGTCTATCAGTACCAGGGTGGTAGAAGTCTTTTCCCCCTTGCCCTCTCCATAGTACTCTATTCTTCCAAATCTTTTGGCAGCCCAAATGCATGATTATATGTAAAGGTCAAAATATCATACGTTTGCTAGTAGAACGTTGTTAACTCTTTGAACTTATTTAAAATGGTCCTTTGGTGTGAAAAATACATTTTTAAAAGTTCTGATATTCTATTCAGTCTCTCAATTAATATGAGGTTATAAGAGCTACATAATTATGAAAGAATTACCAAATGCTGTTTAAAATAGTTTCAGGTGGAGTATAGCACACTGCAGGACATGTCAACTTCCCAAATGTATTTCATGTCAACTACCCGTGTCCTGAATCTGTCTGCTTTATCATGTTCACAGGCAGTGAACCAGGCAGGGGCAGGCCCCTACAGTGAGCTGGTGACATGTCGAACCCCTGCAGCGGCCCCTGATGTTGTGTCCAGCTTTCTCCTGCTAGACCACCCTCCAAACCCAGAAGACCGTGAGTCCTTCTCCCCCTCCACCTGTCTGGCCCTCAGCTGGGATGAGCCATGCTGTAACGGAGCAGAGATCACCTCCTACAGCATCTGTATGGGAGAGAGCACCATCACCATTGGAAACATAACCTGTTATATAATCAGGGACCTGCTGCCGGACAGCGAGTACAGGTGAGTGAGGTGTTATTAAAAGGGATAGTTCACCCTAAAATGAAAATTCTGTCATCATTTACTCACCCTCATGTTGCAAACCGTATGGCTTTCTTTCTTCCGTGGAGCACATTGAATTTTTAAAGAATGTCCTGTCCACTCTTTTCCATATAATTAAAGTAAATGAGGACTCGGGCTGTCAAGCTACAAGATTAACTCGTCATTTTTCATTTTTGGGTGAACAATTTCTTTAGCACACAGTGAGGCGAGCGAGTACATCTCCCTCGTTGTACCACATCCCTGGTACTATGGTGGAGGTCAATGTTTGTGCATTAGCGATGACCGGGGACCTTATTTTCTCATTATTTTGGTTCCTGTAATATGCGGAGGAGCACTGGTTCTTGAGTGAGTGTGTCAGGGTTATTAGCTCTGCAAATGGAATCCACTTATGTTCGGCTCAGGCTGCATTCAGCAAAATTGAGCATTCTGGGTAGATGCAGTAGCTGGTCTGTATTGGTAAGATGTATAAAGAAATAAGCTTATTGTTAAGTTATATTTGCTTTTTGGGTTGCTCTGAAGAGCTGTTTCTTTAGACTTAAAGGAATAGTTCACCCAAAAATGAAAATTCTCTCCATTTACTCACCCTCATGCCATTCCATATATGTATGACTTTCTTCTGCTGAACAAAAATGAAGATTTTTAGAAGAATATTTCAGCTCTGTAGGTCTTCACAATGCAAGTGAATGGGTACCAAAATATTTAAGCTCCAAAAAGCACAAAGGCAGTATAAAAGTAATCCATTCGACTCCAGTGGTTAAATCCTTGTCTTCAGAAGTGATATTGAGTTTCATTTAACAAGGTTCGGGAGGAGCAAGTCATTTAATCCGACCAATCACACTGCCAGAGTAAGAATACATAAACAGCTGCTTACCTCTACATGGCATCGAGTCTTCTGGCATCCCTCCACCTCCCCTTCTCCTCCTATCTATCCATCAATAACTAATCTAAGTCCGGGGGGGTATTCGAGCTCTGGTCGAGCCTCAAGCCCCTTTCGCCCATGACAGCAAGCCACACGTGTTTACACTGTCCTCAATGCAGGATTACATTTTCTTGCGAACTATTGAAATGATAATTGTGGGTTAGAAGCAGATCAATATTTAAGTCCTTTTATACTATTAATCTCCACTTTCACCTTTTTTTGTTTGTTTTTGGCAATTTGCATTCTTTGTGCATATCGTCACTTACTGGGCAGGGAGGAGAATTTATAGAAAAAAATACCTTAAATATTGATATGTTTCTCACTGACACTTATCACTTCTGGAGATATGGATTTAACCTCTGGAGTCTTATTGATTACTTTGAAGCTCCAAAAAGCACAAAGACAGCATAAAAGTTTTGGTTTCCATTCACTTGCATTGTATGAACCTACGGAGTTGAGAGCTTCTTCTAAAAATCTTTGTTTGTGTTCAGCAGAAGAATGAAAGTCATTCCCATCTGGAATGGCATGAGGGTGAGCAAAAATGTGAGAATTTTAATTTTTGGCTGAACTATCCCTTTAATGAGACACCACAAAATATTTGTACACTTAAGCACACTTTTTACAATTTCTTTTAAACAACTGGTGTCATGGTAATTTTAATGGGTGTATAAAGTCAGTTCCTCAAGTTCACACAGGTGTCCTAGCAGAGTATCCACAGGTGTCGTTCATCACATTAACTATGGACTTATGTTTGACAGCCAGAAAGTGTCCAAATAGTTTTTTCTTAATTTTGAACAGTATAGGTTTATAATTTGAAAACTCATTTTTTTGTGTGTGTTTAGCTAGTGTCGCTGTGCTATCTTTAACATAAATGCCACTTTGTTTGATATTTTGTTGCATACCGCAAAGACCTTCATACATTTTTAAATTGTGACTTAAGTGTCCAAAAACCTTTTGGGGCCACTGGATGTTCGAAAAAACGTCCACTTTCCCCTTCCACATCAATCTTACAAAAAATACAGCAGTAATACCATAGTACTAAAGGGTTGTCATAGTCATACACCATGGTGTTTATATGGTACTCAAAGAGTACCGTTGTATTACCATGGTACTTGTCCAAAAACATAATACCATTGTACTTTTTGTAAGTTTAATCCTTTTTGGCAATGAAAATAGGGAAATATATAAAAAAGAAGTAGGAGCTTATTAGTACATTTGCATATTGAAATAGACTCTCACCTAGTCTGTGGGCTAATGGGCTACAGGAAAGAGACGAGACAGGGCTATTATTTAAATGTTACATGAGGTGTAAAGGCTTTAATCTGGGATGAATGACAACAGAAAATGGAATCACAGAAGAAAGAGAGTGACCTGGACAATGGAACACATTCCTAATTAACATGCCAAGTGCAAATGTACCCATTATTTTCATAAACGCTTAATGTCTAATGGAACAATTTAGAAGTAAAAATCTCATTATCCTTTCTGAAAGGTTTCAGCTCATCCTAATATCTCCACTGAATGAAATATACTTTGTTTCTTATACAGTGGCTCCAAAAAGTAATTGTACACTTATGCCACACTTAAGTGTCATTTCAGTAGATACCAAAATATTAAACCAAGTGCCATTTATTTTAAATGAAGACAACACAAGTGCACTTTAAGGAAACACTGTATGTTTAATGATTATTTATACTATCATGTTCCTCCATAGTGTTCACATGGGTTACTTAGGTCATCCAATATTTCCAGAAGAATTAGTGCAACAGAACATGAGTTCTGAACTTTTAATCGAATTCAGACAACAAGCTTCAGTTTTGTAAAAAAGCTTTAATAGAAATTCCATTGGAAACGTAAATAGTGCATGGTCGAATATTTTCCTTTTTTACTCTAGTTTTTTGTTGTGTTTTTTTTTACAGGAATACTTCACCCAAAAATGAGAAGTCTGTCATTTACTTACCCTCATGTTGTTCCAAACTTTTTATCTTTTTTGAATCACAATAGGAGAAATTTTGAAAAATGTTAATGCATTCTTTTCCACATAATGAAACCATATGCTAACCAGGGGCTGTCAAGCTCCAAAAATGGCCAAAAGCACCATAAAAGGGGTCAGTATGTAGGGATGGGAATCAAAAGGACTTTAATTTTACCTGTTCTGATTCCTCTTAACGATTCTGGAAACTCATGTGTATCTTTAACTGCACTAACATATGAAAGACCAGTTCTAAAAAAGAACCGGTTCTCAGTTACCAACCCTATCCATATGAATTGTGCGCTATATTTTAAGCCTTCTTAAGCCATACGATAGCTTTTATGTCAGGAAGAAATTAAGTTAATTGAAAATCTTCCCCTCTGCCATAGCTCTCAAATGTCATTCACAAAATCCAGATTTGTTGCATTAAGTTATGAGACACACAAGCACCATTTTCGTTTGGGTCATTGATGTCAGACTTGGAGCAACACGTCTTGGTTTCAATATGTGCATGAGCAAATGAGATTTATTCAATGGAAAAAAAACGTGTTTTAACTATTCTTTTAGGACATTTTTGGATTATTGTTTTTGGAATATATCAAAGATATTGTAATAACGTCTCCTGTCCCTTCAAAGTACTTTCAGTAAAACATAGAAATTATTTTCTGCCCCATGTACACTGGTAATAATTGGATTCTTGGATATCAGATACAACTTCGTAGACTTTCTGATTCAAATGCAAGTGCACCCCTTCAGTTGGAGAACATAATTTTTCCCCTGTGACTGTTGAAAGGTCATAATACAGCCAGAAGGCTGAAGATACCTGCAGGTTTAACTAGGATTGAACGATAGAACAAATAAGGCAGAGAGAAGTGAAGAAATGAAGGCTGCAGTCGGTGTAGCTGCAGGAACTGCTGTCTCTTACTTGGTTGATGAATCTGCTTCAGAATCAATCACCATAGTCATATGGTGTTTATAGATGGAGCTAATGCTTAAACAGTAAAGATACAAGACTGCAATAATCACCAGTCATTGAAACATAAAAAAAAAAGAAAATCAGAAATTAATGGAACATATTGACATGTTATGTAACCTTAAAACTAAAGAGGAAACTCTTTTTCTTAGCCTGCAGATTCGAGCAGAAAATGAAATGGGTCCTGGGCCCTTCAGCCAGACCCTAACAGTGAGTACCAGGCCCATGCCTCCGTCTCCACCCCGACTGGAGTGTGTCGCGGTGGGACCCCAGAGTCTGAAGTTACGATGGGGCTTCAGCAGCAGGAGTGCAATTACAGATGACACTGCCTACATCCTGCAGATGGAGGACAGGAATCAGAGGTGAGCACTAACTGGGCCATAACCATAATAGACATTGAAGGAAACATGTCATTCTAGTGGATGATAAATATAGGTTTTTCAATAAACCGATTATTTGTGCGAGTGTTATATCATCCGAGTGGGGGGGGGCACACTGGGGGACAGGCTTCTGTCTGGGGTCCCCCCCTCTAGAACCGCCTGGACTTGAGTCATGTTCTTAGAAGTTGGGTTTAACTTAACATGCCATCTCAAAAACATGGCTCTACATGCTGTAAAACAGCAAGACATGATGCATCTTCAAATGAGGTCCATCTGGCGCATATGTACATTTACCAACAAAATGGTGCAGACAGAACATTCATTCTGCATTCTTTTCCTTTGCACATGTCAAGCTGATTTTGAGCAAAATAACACGTTCTGTGTGTGTATGCCTTTACCAGAAACTAATTGCAGTTTTTTTACACAGCAAGGAAAAATCTTTTCATTGAACCAACTAATCATGGGCTCTTATAGTTCATTGTGTATGTAGAACATTTATGTATAAATGTTTTTAGACCTGCACAGTTGTACTTTGTGGATTTAACAGCCACAGCTGATGAGCGTTTGATGTACAAAATGACTTGCTTATAATATATAACAGCATTTGAGAGTCAAGCCACCCATCCATTTAGCAATCCATTCATAATGAAGAACTACAGCCTTGTTCAAAACATCAAAAGCCTGTTGATTGTCTGAAACTGTTAATGTTCTTCCCTTGTAAACAATAATTGTTTTTGTTTTTTACTTTTTAAAATGTTTTTTTTTTATTTTATTTTTATTTTTTTTTACGTAAAACATCTGTGTGCATGCGTGCGTGTATGCACTTCCGTGCTTTAATTTATCCCTCATGCACTCGTAAGGCAGGTTCTTCCCTTTAATGTAAGCAGATCATCTAAAAAGCACATTTTGTGTTCGTAGGTCCATTAAGGTGGAGTTGGCTAATGAGAAGACTCAATCTCAAAGTGCTGAGGGGAATTAGGGTTACCAAGACCACCTGCCTTAATGCTTTCTCAGAGTCACTTGGCACTAACCCACTGATGGCTGGTTTAGAAGCAAATGAAGGCCGGTTCTGAGATTTCAGTACCACTTCTGAAAAATATAAGCCAAATAAGCAGTAAAGTCTGGACACATGAATAAAGACTAATCAAGGACTTCATACGTTTTATTAAAGCGATGTACCAGTTACAATGTTCCAGCGTATGTTGCTCCAGCTGTCATACTTTTTTGGGGTTTCTTTTTTTTTTAGTCTTTTGCACTCAAAACACTGTCACCATGTTTTTTTGAATGTATTAGAAAAGTGCTGAGGATAAACAGCCATACTGTAGCACAGCTGGCTGTAAGGAATTACTGCATCTGGATATATGCCTGGTTTTAACGGATTGATGAATTTCTGCTGCCATGATTAATAGGAAATGTACAAAAACTGAAAAAAATTCTGTTTGCAGTTTTACCTGATAGCACAACGTTAATTGAAACCAGGATATAGCGCTGACGTATTTGAATAAGGCACATTCTATAATGAGCTTCATTTACATAGAAAGGAGAAACTTTGCACTGAAAAAAATTATAATTACTTGGTTTATCTGGTGTAGCACTAAACCAGCGCATGTAGTGCCTGGTCAAGTTAAAGGAATAGTTCACCCAAAAAAGAACATTCTCTCATCATTTACTCACCCTCATGCCATTCCAGATGTGTACGGCTTTCTTTCTTCTGCTGAACAAAGATTTTTAGAAGTATATCTCAGATCTGTATGTCCATACAATGCAAGTGAATGGTGACCAGACATTTCGAGCTCCAAAAAAATCACATAAAGGCAGCATAAAATAATCCATACGACTCCAGGGGTTAAATCCATATCTTCAGAAGCAGTATAATAGGTGTGGGTGTGAACCAGATCAATATTTAATTCTTTTTTTTTTTTTTTTTTACTATAAATCTCCACCTTCACTTCCACATTCTGAAAGTGAAAGTGGAGATTTATAGTAAAAAGGATTTAAATATTTATCAGTTTTTCACCCAAAATGACTGCATCTTTTCAGAAGACATATATTATCACTGGAGTTGTATGATTACGTTTATGCTGCCTTTATGGGATTTTTGGAGCTTGAAAGGTCTGGTGACCATTCACTTGCATTGTATGGACCTACAGAGCTGAGATTGCCTTCTAAAAATCTTTGTTTGTGTTCAGCAGAAGAAAGAAAATCATACATCTAGGATGGCATGACATTGAGTAAATGATGAAGGAATTTTTACTATCCCTTTAAGGCTGAAATATACTGTATGCAAGTATGTGAATACAGATGCTTCTAGCTATGCAAGCTTGATTTTGTGCATTGAGTTCCAAAATGTGTTGGATTGCAATTCATAACACAATGCAAGTACATGTTGCATTCTCAACATTACCACAAGAGGTGCTATAGTAGACATTAGTGTAAACTGTCCACTTATACAGTGAGTTTTTTTTTCTTTCAAGCCAACTTCTATCATAGTAGAGCAACAGTTTGAAAAGACGATTGCTGAGCAAGTTAGGCAAAGTCAATATATTTATTGCAGCTTACCTGAATAATACTCTATTACGTCTAATCTGCGTACACATACTTGTCGTAGGTAGTGAACAAGACTACTTTTTGCACTGAAGTGGTTTACGTTAAAGTGTTTTCCCTCCATTGTTTTGCAACGGCAAGAAATTTAATGTTGTTTCAAAAGCATTTTATTTTACGGCAGTAATTTTATTTGTGCACTGATGGTTTTAGAAAAAGCCCTCAAACAAGTGTTTCTTGTTTTTGTTAGGTTTGTAGCAGTTTACCGAGGTCCGAGCCACACATTTAAGCTGCAGAGACTGAGTGAATCAAGCCGCTACAGTTTCCGGATCCAGGCGGTGAGCGAGGCAGGCGAGGGACCATTTTCTGCGACGTACACCTTCAGCACCACCAAATCTCTGCCACCAACACTGAAATGTACTGTTTAGTTTACTTCCAGTGGAAGTATGGAAGAAAATCAATAATCATTAACCAGAAATTTCAATTATTTGTGTCAAATTGTGGTTTTGGTTTATCTCTCAGCTCCGAGAGTTGTTCCATTGGAGGGAAATGCCTGTGAGGTCACATGGGAGAGCATTCCACCAATGAAAGGAGACAGAATCAGTTATGTGCTACAAGTGCTGGGAGGCAGAGAATCTGAGTATAAACAGGTAAGATGCAAGCCTATACAGTAAGTTTTATCCAAACTCCTCAATGAACCATCTCCATTCTTTATGGAGTTGATAAATTGTAGATTATAACAAAGTAGTTTTAGCTTGTCACTCGTTCTGTAAAAACAATAATAAAACACCTATACAGGAATGCACTTACAATGGAAGTGTATGAAGGCAACCATACCACTGGGTTTAAAAGCAGAAATGTGTAGCTTGTATTTTAAAGCACTCTTTGAATTTTTCAGCAAAACTGTCTTATTTTATCTGTGAAGTTGTCTAAATTGTCCCTTTGAGTTGGGACTACTTTTCTTGGTGGATGAACTTCTGGATATGTGTCATGAACAAATTCCAGTGGGTGGAGTTGTGGTCTATGTAAAAAAAAAAAAAAGTGCTTTATTGTTATGGCACATCCCTTTCTGATATTCTTGTGTGGATGTTATGCAGAAGGTACCAGGTGTACATGGTGATGACATTGAAAGATTGAAATTTGAGTTATTTTCTGTGGTTATTGACCACATGCCACAGATGACAATTTAACCCAAATTATTCCATCCATCCTCTATAGCTGCTTGTCCTATGCAGGGTCACAGGAAGTGCTGGAGCCTATCCCAGCTGTCTCTGGCCAAAGGCAGGGAAACACCCTGGACAGGTGGACAGTCCATCATGGGGCTAACCCAAAATATTGCACTTTGGAAATGCTTGAGACCTTGGTTTGGCTAATGAAAATATTTGAAATGAGGGAGAATGGTTGGTAAAAACCTCATAAGCTGTTTTTACTTTAGTTTTCCTATTTCATGGAAGAAAGATTATCTTTTCCCACATCAGATTTACATGCGGTCACAGTCACAGTAGAGTAGCTGTTGATGAATTCAATTCATTCTGAACAGGAAATGGAAAAAGGGTCAGGCTATTTGCATCATTTTTCCTCATTTCATTTATCTGCCTAACTCATCACAATCAAAATGTGAATGAAATTGAGTGCTTTCTTGGGCTAGACGAGTCCCACAGGATTCATTAAAATGTGCTTTGGGGTTGGAAAGGGACAGTGAGAACAGGAACATGTGATTATGATTATTAAGATCCATCCAGGTGTGCTGTTCCTTATTGTTTTGAAATTGTTTCTGGTACGCCACTTTCATGGTGCGATAAACCAAATGGAAGTTCACAGTGTTTTAAAAAATGATTGGATTTATTTATTTAAAAGAGGAAACACTCCTCTACCTTAACCATCATTTAATATGTTATTAAAATAATGTCACAATGCAAAAAAATAAATAACATTTTTAAAAAAAATAAATCTTTAAAAAAAAAAGATGTTAGGCAGATTGCCTCAGTCACCATTCACTTTCACTGTATAGGAAAAAGATGCAATGAAAGTGAATGGTGACCGAGGCTTACGTTCTGCTTAACATATGCTTATGCTTCGTGGAAGAAAGAAAGTCATATGGGTTTGGAACAACATAAGGGTGAGGAAATTTTACTAATAGCCTTCTGGAGTTATAAATGAAAGATTTTTTTCAAACTAACCCTTTATGAAGGAGTAGAAATCCCAGGGCAATAAGTTAGCATTTTAGCAAGCCTTAATTAACCGTTCACTGAGCAGCTGTTTGTTTTCCCCCTGTGCTATATTAATTGATTGCTACTCAAGCACAAATTAAAAAAAAAAAAAAATAAACTATGTTCAAGATTGTCAATATTTTCCTTGCCTTTATTTGAGATAAATAAAACTAATTTTCCATTCATAATCGGTCTTTGTCATGGCAATAATATCAAGAGCCCACAGAATTTATGAGGTCGTTGAGAGGCCTAAAACCTCCTTTGTTGCTATGGAGATTTAAGCTGTAGTCCTTCTGAGAGCTGCATGTGACAGGTGGAAAGAGTGTATCGCCTGCATGTTTTTTGTCTTCAACAATATTTACTAGGTGTAAAAGCCCATTTCAACCATATTATTCCATCTCTATTTGCTCTATTGTTATTTTTCTGTGCATGTTCCCCTGTCTGTCTGTCTTTAATTCTTACTTTCTTTACTGTTTTCCTTTTTTCTGTCGTGCGTTCTTTTTTTCTGCCTTTCATGAATTCTTTGTCTTTTTTCATGAGTTCTTTCTTTCGTGTGTTTTTTCTGTCATGCATTTCTTCCCCATTTGTTTATTTTGTTTTTTTCATGCATTTTTCTGTCTCTGTCTTTGTTTAAAAAATATTTTAGTGCGTTATTTCTGTCTCTTTCGTACGTTTTTTTCTTTGTGTACTTTTGTACTTTTTTGTGTTTTCTTTCATGCATTTTCTTTTGTGCATTGTTTCAGTCTGTCTTTTGTTTTACTTTTGTGCTTTCTTTTTGTTTTTATTTTTCATGCTTGCTTTTCTCGTGCAGTCTTTCAGTTTTTTGTACGTTTTTTTTATTATTTTTTTTACGTTTTCTCTTTGTGCATTCTTCTGCTGTGCGTGATTTCATTCGTTCTCTTGTGGTTTTTTTTTCTTGCGTTTTCTTTTGTGCATTTCAGTCTGTGTCCTTTTTGGGGGTTTTTTTGTGCGTTCTTTCTGGTTTGTTTTTATTTGTCTTTCGTGATTTGTTTTTATTCATGCATTTATTTGTCTGTCTTTCGTTTGTTCTTTGTTTTTTCGTGCGTTCTATCTGTCTCTCTTGTTTTTCATTTTTTTCTTTTGTGCATTCTTCTGTGTTCTTTCGTACATTCTTTTGTTCCTCCTTTCATGCATTGTTTGTCTGTCTTTTGTTTTGTTTTTTGTTCTTTTTTACGATCGTGTTTTCTTTTGAGCATTGTTTCGCTCATGTCTTGTGTTTCTCTTTCTTTTGTTTTTTCGTTCTTAGTGCGTATTTATTTTCTGTCATGCATTCTTCTGTCTTTAATGCATTCTTTGTCTTTCGTGTTTTCTTTCGTTTTTGCGTTTTCTTTCTTTCCTTTCAGCTCCGTGTTCAGTTTTACTCTTTTCTCTCATGAAACGGTGTCAGTTAATTTACCTTGTGCTTAGAGTGCAAATTAACTGCTGGTTTATGTAATTTTTTATGCTACAGTGAAAAGGCTTTGTGTATTCAAATATACATAAAACATTTATGTCACAATGTAATGTACCATTGTTTACAGCAAATGTGATGCACCTTGCTCTTATATTTTATTGATCATGTCGGTCATGCTCTCACTCAAGATGAAAGGATTACAGCGATTTGTTGAGATTCCTTTTTAGCACACCAGAGTCCTTTTATTAGCCGCTCTGTGTGTCTGTTTGTATCTATCTATCTAAAAGTGATGGTATCAGAAGGTATTACTATAGTAGGGCTGCAACTAATGATTATTGATAATCGATTATTTCTTCAATTAATTGGATAAAGAAATGTTATTTCTTGTATTTTATATTAAAAAAAATGTAAATGTCTACTGGTGAAATCAGACATTACATTTGGCATTATCAGGACGATCAAATATCAGGACCCTTAACATTATTATACATTATATGCAGCATTATATACAGTTTAATAATCGATTTTATCGATTAGTTGTTGCAGCCCTATACTATAGTACTTTGATATATTCCATGGTACTAAAGAATTAGTATTTTCAAGTACACTGATACTTAACATACATGTCCAAATAACATGGTAAAATCATGTGTTCTTAGCCCTTTTCCATTTCTTAGAATGCACACAGGTACAGTGATTGAGAAGAAAATGACCTGATCCAGTGTATTACTTTTTTCTGTCCCTCAGGTGTATAAAGGAGAAGACACGTCCTTCCAGCTCTTTGGCCTTCAGTGGAACACAGACTACCGAATGCGTGTGTTTGCATGCAGACGCTGCGCAGACACCCTCCAGGAGCTGTGCGGGTCCTTCAGCCCCTCTGCCCACTTCACCCCGCGCCGGTCTGACACCACACTGGCTGTGGAGCCAGACGTCACCAGGGTGCCCATGGGCAACACCCTCTCAGATGAACAGTTTGCCAGCCTCATAGTTTTCGGGGTGGCCTCTCTCTCTGTCTTAATGGCTTTCCTGTTGCAGCTTCTCATTTAGAGGCCTGGAACATCAATCCTTCAACTTTTGAACAGTGGCTTGCAGTTCATGCAATTTGTTTTGCTTTACAGTGATTATTGGTCACTGGTCAAATTACTATTTACATCTGAATACTGAGAACAATCACCTGAACAGGTTTCACATATATATATTTTTTTTAGTATTTTTTTTTTTTTTAGTTTTCTACAAGATGAGTTACAGCTTTAACAAACTGATTGGGGTCTGTGCCTTTTTTCATAGTATTTTTAGTATATGTAGATGTTTAACACTAAAATAATATGTGGCCTTTTGGATCTCATATTATGCAATAATGGTGTCTCAGATGGAGATCTGAGGAGTGATGTTTTTACGGTCAGTTTTGAAGTCCACTGTTCTTTACACGATTGAGTGTCTAGACAGCTGAACAGAATCAGTACTTTCCTTCATTTTTCTTTGTCCCTGAAAAGTCCCTTCTTAAAAGCTAATGAAAACCTTTAGAAAAGTCATTTTCTTCTGTCTCCCAGCCACTTGTCTTTTGAGTCTTCTGTGCAAAAGAAAAAGACAAAAAACACCAGCAACTGTCAGTCCAAAGAGAGTCAAATGAAAGTCTTTGCAATTAGAAACGTACAATGTTGTGAAGTCTGGAATGTTTGTATCTCAGGGACTTGGGAGGGCCAGATTACTGTTCAAGTGTTGGTGTGAACCTGTGCCTTTAAATCTACATTTCCAAATATTTGTGTTGAATAATTTCAGATCTGCTGCTCAAAGTATTTTTCTTAACTCTTTCTCCTGATCACATTATCCAGTACATGATCATGTTTACTAGCTCAATCAGCCCTTAACCAAAGTTAACGAGCAAATATGATTTAACTTTTTTTTTTTTTTTTTTGATTTATTTATATTATATTCTTGTTCTTTTATAATGCAAATCACAGTGCAATCTTCATTTATTTATTACAAGAATCAAGAACTGTCATATTCAATATTTTTCTTCATGTAGCATGTCTTTTATGGGGGGAATATGACAATTTTTTTTTATTATTTTTTTCAAATATAAAACAGCATTTTTAGCATCATTTAACATTTTTAGCATCATATTTCAAATATATTATCTATTGTTTGTATTCTGTTTGTAGTTGTGTTTGTTTCACTGGTATAGTCAGAACTTTTTGTAACATGATGTACAACCTTGTGATTTCCCACTTGCACAATTGACTCGTTTAAGCCTCTTCTTCATTTTATAAGAATTTCTCTTTTCTTCAATCAAGATCTTCAGCTAGTCCTCATCTAATATGCATTGTTGGACTTATTAGACAAACATTCCATTGTAATTCTGATTGAAAGAAGTTGAATTGACTTGACACTAGAAAACTTGAAGTGGAAACACTTGAAGACTTTTTTTTTTTTTTTTTTTTTTTTTTAATTTTTTTTTTAACTTCTTAAGACCATTTAACCTTAACTCGACCCAGAGTCCATGTTTTTTGTGAAAAGATACATTTTTAACTTTGAATATGTGTTTTTTTTTTTTTTTTTTTTTTTTTGGTTGTTGTATCTTAGGATATAAGTGGCCTAGACATAGTTTTCCATGCTTTCATATCGTTTCATGAAAATCATTCCATATTACAATTTTTTAAATATAACTGTCACATTTATTGATGTAAATTATAATCGTAGACATTATATTTAAAAAATTACTACCATATAATTTTGAATGTATAGATATTGAAAATACTACCCTTTGTATTTAAGATGATTATGTATCTGTAGCATATATGTAATATATTTATACACAATAAATTTTTTTTAAGTTTCTGAAATAATTTGAGCAAGCAACCTCATTTTTGCCTCATTTTAAGATTTAATATTGTAACTGAGACAGAATTTTTTCAGTGGATTTTGATTGTCTCTTGTGTTGGGGAGTATGTGGTTGTCCTTTTTAATGTAGAAGTAAGGACGAATCACACATCATGTTACATAAGCTGTTCATGTAACAATTTTTGTTTTTCTTTGTCTTTGTATAATTAAGAAGGAAATCCATGTATAGTACAAAAATGGCACGGACACAAAATATTAAATGTATTCCATACTATTTTCATTAACAAAAACACAATTTGTTTAAGTGGAGGTCAAACCTCTTCAATTCTGCTGACATGCCGTTGGTCCTCCTCCAAAATGGAGTACTATGTCATGAAAAAAGTTTACATTTAAAATGTTCAAGTCTCCAAATACATAAGTCAGATATAAGGTATCATTTGAAAGCTTAGTATCTGAGCTTTTCAGAGATAACCATCACTTCTGCAGTTATGTTACATAAAATAACAAAATAAGGCCTGAAAACATTCGCATTGAAATCAGCACCACATAGAGGTCATGTGGTAGAAATAATATGAATATAAAAGTCTTTTAAGTCAAATAGCACTTAAATAGACAAATCTTATATCAAATGAAAGCTCTTATTCTCAGAAATTCGACTGTACAGTACCCACCCCCCCCCCATACCACTGTTAAATATTTTCAAAAGAATCACAAAGTGAAATATGATTTCTGTTAGACATCAAATACAAATGTCTCATTATGTAGCGATCACTGCTGCTGTAAGCCCCAAATAGCTAAAAACTTTATATTTGCTTTTACCTTAGACAGTTTTCTAAAAAAACAATTGCCATTTTTATATGTCTGTGATCTTGCTTGTGTTAATAATCCAGTGTTATATCTTAGATGTCCAGAACAAAATATGCAGTCCAGCAGGAAAAGCATGCTAAACAAATCTTCATAAATATATATTATCTATGATGATAAAATGTTATACATCAATGCAATGGAGAGGATCTCAGCTTTGTAATGACACCTAGATTGAGCTTCTAATCCACTCAGAGGTCGATGGTGGTGGTGCGTGAACTGAAAATAAGACTGAATGTCTATGGACGAGCACATCTGTAAGGGCTAAAATGGGTTAGAGCACCACCTACATTTCAAATTCTAATCTTTTTTCTAGTACTTGCCACCATCTAGTGGAATAAAATAAGACTTGGAGGATGATAGCATAAACAGAAGCAGAATTACATGCCTACAAAGTTAGGACAACAAAAAAAGATGTTTTAATTTTTTTTTATTTATTTTTTTTTATTCTATTCATCATAAGATTGTAATGTTTTTACGATTAATTGGAGACTTTTTTTTTTTTTCTCCCAATTTGGAATAACCAATTCCCACTACTTAGTAGGTCCTCGTGGTGGTGCAGTTACTCACCTCAATCCAGGTGGCAGAGGACAAGTCTCAGTTGCCTCCGCTTCTGAGACCATCAATCCGTGCATCTTATCACGTGGCTCGTTGTGCATGACACCATGGAGACTCCGCATGTGGAGGCTCATGCTACTCTCCGCGATCCATGCACAACTTACCTCGCGCCCCATTGAGAGGAGAACCACTAATCACGACCACAAGGAGGTTACCCCATGTGACTCTACCCTCCCTAGCAACTGGGCCAATTTG
Source organism: Myxocyprinus asiaticus (assembly GCF_019703515.2). NCBI lineage: Eukaryota > Metazoa > Chordata > Actinopteri > Cypriniformes > Catostomidae > Myxocyprinus > Myxocyprinus asiaticus. Next base: position 11,846,177 of record NC_059384.1, read on the forward strand.
TTTGCTTAGGAGACCTGGCTGGAGTCACTCAGTACACCCTGGATACGAACTCGCGACTCCAGGGGTGATAGTCAGCGTCAATACTCACTGAACTACCCAGGCCCCCCAATTGGAGTCTTTCTTAATTTGGGGGGGTTTCTGAAAAAATGAGACCAATTTTTGGCAATTAGTCCACAGTATGTGTAAAAGGTGAGCTTTTAAATTTGAGTGTGAAAAATTGCAGCCCAAAAATGCCCCAGACTTGAGGCACCAACGATTATCAGTGTTTTGCAATAAACTCAAGAAAACAAACAATAATTGTACATTTTAATTAAAATGTCATCGATATCATGCGATACATGCTGAATTCAAACACAAGGCATATTCAAACAGCACTGTAGCAGCAGTTTTTTTTTCTTCACAATTCTGTAATAAGTGCACTTTTTCATGGATGCTACATATTTATCGAACATAATCTAAAAGCTTAGGGAGGGCTTTAATGCCATGTGATTTTTTTTTTTTTTTTTTTTTCATTCAGCACCATTGTATTTTCTCCCACATAGGGTACAATGTTGTGCCTACATCTACAGTGCTCTGTCATCCAGTACTTCACACAGTTTAAGGCATTTTGGGGTAGTGTGCATATGTATATTTTGCATGAATACGAGGGTAAAGGTAATCATAACACTGCTGGTTGTGTTAGCTGATGATGGTTGTGTTAGCTGATGATGGTAATAAATGTGCATAAACATTCATAGAAAAGATGCTTGTATTTGGTTTATTTTAAACATTGCCTTGTCACTGTGCATGTGGCACCTCAAGGTAAAATAAATAAATAAATAAAAGCAAAATAAAAATGTGAAAGATAAATTAATTCTTAATTGCAATACCACAAACCTCTCATTGCCATGCATTAGTTGTGATTATTTTTGATTAACATAATTATGAGTAATTAGGGCTGATGGTTGCCATTTTTACTGCTATTTACAGGCTGAGCTGGAAAAATGTAATGGCTTATATAATATCAGATGACTCAAGTAAATGGCTGAAAGCAAGACGATGAATTTCGTAGTTCATTTGTTCACAAAATGTTGACTGCAATGTGTCAGTCATTCTGATTCCCATGAACGTTTTTCAGTGTATTTAAGTTAGTTGCAGAGGTGCCAAAAATGTAAATGTTATGATTTCCCGTGTCACGTGCTCAAGCTGTATTCATTCCACACTGAAAAACTCTCCGCATTCACGATGTTCTGCACTGATCGTCCGGGAGCGCGCCTCAATCCGAACAGTCTGCACGCCGCGCTCCTGTACTTTTTGGACATAATATTGTAGAGAATAGGGTTGATCGCGGCGCTGAGGTAAAAGAGCACAAATGAGACCAGGTTGCAATACTCGCTGATTTGAGAGATGAAAGGAGAATTGGCCTCAGATGATTTGGAGAAGAGATAACGACCCACATGGAATGGCAGCCAGCAGAGAACAAACGCAAGAACAACTACCGCTGATAAAAGAGAAAAAGAGAGAGTTTATTTAAGACTTTTAGAATGTTTACACTATTCAAGTCAACTCTTATTTTATTCTATTCTAATGTATTCTATTCTCTTCTATAAGTCCAATATTAGAATACATTTTCATTGCATTATTCTTATTATATAAATACATTTTAATAATAAATTGCTTTGGCAATAGTGAGTGTAAAACAATCATGCCAATAAAGTAGCTATGAATACATAGGTGTAGGTGTGTGTGTGGTGTGGGGGGGGGGGGTATTTATGTTGTATGTTGATTCTACTTTTCTATTCTGTTCTATACTGTAAATTGCATTATTACCATTACTTTTACATTTTGGGGGTATACTTTTCTTATTTGTATCAATGCTTTGGAATATTGAGTGTAAAACAATCATGGCAATAAAGTAATAACTTTGAGAAAGCTAATTCACATTTAGGGTCTATTCTATATTGTTAATTGTATTATTATTATTACTATTATTATTATTATTGTTATTATTATTATTATTATGGTTACACCTTATTTTACAGTGTTCACGTTACAGTGGATTTACATGGTAGTTACTGAGTAATATACGTGAACTACATGTAATTACTCTGTAATTATTTTGTAGAGCTGCTTGTACTTACATATTGTTAATACTTAATTAGTAATTAGTAATAGTTATTGTTGCTTTGGCAATATTGAGATTAAAAACAATCATGCCAATGAAGTAACTTTGAACTGATTTATTCTATTCTATGTTGTAAATTGTGTTATTATCACTATTATCATTATTATTATTATTATTATGGTTCAACTTTATTTTACAGTGTTCACATTACTGTGAATTTACTTACTGAGTAATACTACTGAACTACATTTATTATTGAAAGTAAAACCAATCATGCCAATGAAGCTTCTTTGAACTGATAGAGTTTATTCTTGTTGAATGCATATGCTATTCTATTGTAAATTGTAATATATTTATTACCATTACTGGCAACTTTTTGTTATTTGTATTCATGCTTATCTGTATAATTGTAAAGCATGGCTAATTGCTTTATTATACAAGTGGGATTTGATTTACAGGTTGTATTTTCTTAGCTTATTTAAAAACGTTCAAAACCACAAAAAAGTCCAAACTCTTTTCATGCAACCTGCTCTAAAACTCTTCTATTATGTTATGATGAAACCAATATTATAATAGCCTACGCTTTTTTTCAGGACTTTATTGAGCTTACCTAGCATTTTGACTGTCTGCTTATTGTTCTTGTCCCGACTAGAAACGGGTCCAACTGGATTCTCCTTTCTTCTCCACAATCTCCTGCCTATGAGGCTGTATAACACAGTCAAACAGAGGACCGGGAGGAAGAAAAACACACTGGACACCCAAACCATCATGGTCAAGAGTCCGGACCGGATGGCATATTCGGTCGCTTTACACTCATTGGTCTCCCAGGAATTGGTGCCGTTCTCGTGCTCGACTCCAACTAGAATGAATATGGGTCCAGCACTAAAGAGAGCCACAGTCCAGAGGAGTACAACCACCCCCTTCACCCGACCCCGCGTGACGATGACTTTTGCCCTGAAGGGAAAACAAATGGCGAAGTATCTTTCCACGCTCAGGGCGGTGATGTTGAGGATGGTGGAGTACGTGCAGCTTTCACTCACAAACTGAAAGAGTTTGCACAGTTCATCGCCGAAGTTCCACGGTCGGTACCGCCAAACCCGGTACAGGTCTAGGGGCATGCACAGGAAAATGAGCAGGTCTGAAAGTGCCATGCTGCAGAGGTACAGGTTGGTGGTGGTTCGCATGTCTTTGTATTTGGTGACCACCAGGATGGTCAACAGGTTTCCAGTTGTTCCAACGAGGAAAAGCAAAGAGCACGTCACTGTGATGCCAGTCAGTATAGGCACTGGGAACAGATGGATCGGGTACTCAAAGTCCACGCTAGTGGCATTACTGTCCATAATGTCCTCATCATCGCATAAACTGATGCAGCTGGTCACGTTCGTCCAATTAGTCATTATGAAGATTTTAGAGCATTTGCATGGGTTTCAGAGGTGCATCGTGACTTCCACCCAGTTGTTTCGTTCTATGCGCATCTTACAAGGTGTCAAATGCACAATATAAGAAGTGCACGCGAGTAACCTGTCAAAGATGCGCTCTGAGCTGCGCGCGGGGTTCGATGATACACAGTCCACGCCACACATGCGCACAACAAATTATTTTGCCTCGACTAATTATTTTACTCTAATAAGCATGTTTTTGCAAACTCTCTGTCCCTTTGCAATGCATGTTGTACGCTTGAAACTTTTATACCCAACGTTATTCCAAACACATACGATTAGTTTCATGCAGAGACTAAATAAAAGCTATATTGTTAGGCACTGTTTATTATTTGTTCGTTTTATGCCACCTGGTGGTATGACGAGACCATCCTGTTCATATAGCCGAGATGTTAAACCACCCTTTCATCATGGCATTACGCTTGCAGATCGGAATAAACAGGGAGTGTGGAAGGCGAGATGAAGTTGGTGCTGTCCATGGTGCTGTAGTGGTTGATGTTTGTTTGGCCACGTTTTATTATAAAACATGGGATTTTCCCTCTCTGTTGTATTCCACGTCAAATTTCGTTGGCACAGCTTAAAGAATTTATTTCTGATTTGTGAGTTATAAAATGCACAAACGTTTTTAAAAAATATTGACATTTTTGACAAATAACTCTGAGTATCCACTTATGTTCTTGTTCATTTCTGTTGTATATATTATAAGTTAAATTGTGACATGTTTGTTTTTCAGTCAGTGAGGTGTGTGAAAACAGGGTGTTGGACGCAATTAGATTTTTCCAATTGTCACCACACGATGGCAGCATTGTCCCTCATAAGGCAGTAGTGCTTTTTTAAATCTCAAAGTACTATTTTTGGAATAGTGGTTTTCCATTTATTTTTCCGAGGGGAAAGTTACAAGTGCTCCTGTAATTAAAAAATATCAAGATTTGTACGTTATCACCTGTTCAAAACATTGGTCCTGCAAATACCAAATAATAAGAAATGGGGCAATTATTTAGCATTTTTGAGGGAATCTCGAGGAGGGGCGGTGGAGGGAGTAATTTAGAGTTTATTTTTTATTTTTATTTTTTTTATTTTTTTATTATACTTGATTATTGTATGTTATTTTATGTTGTTGTTTTAGTTTTTCTGTGTGTGTGTGTGTCTATATTCTATTGACCACAGCGGTGTTCGTGGGGGGGTCAGTGTGGGTTGAGAGTTTGGTAGGGGGAGGGGATATAGTGGGGGTTTAATGTTTAAAGTGTTTGATTCAATATATATATGTTGTTGTATTTTTTGTGTTAATTTATGAATCAATAAAAATGTTAATAACAAAAAAATAAATAAATAAAATAAAATAATTCATGTTTACACTCATTTTAGGGTTTTAAGGTTTGTCGACTTTACATAGTCATAGCAACAAAATTTTAAAATTAGCCATAACTTTACACAGAAAAGGTTTGTAAGTGATTGTATCACACTAAAATCACGTTAACATGCATGTTGTTTATGTCTTTTGTCTATACTTTTGAAATAGGTAGCATTTTAACATTTACGGATTGGCCCCATTCATTTCCATTGTAAGTGTCTCACTGTAACCCAGATTTTAGCTTTTTTTTTTTTTTTAAGAAAAGGAGGGGCAAGTCAAAAACATTTTTATGTCACAAATGCTGTCGATTCAGCTTAACTTGTATTGAACCTGGAATATTCCTTTAAGCTCAGTATGCAATATATTATATTTTGTTTTCTGAGTTTTACTCAGCTTTTAATTGCTTATTAAAGATGGATTGTTTTTCTGTAGTCTTATTGACATGTTATCAGACTACAAGCAGTGATGCACATGGGATTCGCTAAAACAAAATTCTTCCTTTATATGTGATATCAGCTGTGTTGCAGTGACACTATAGTAATGTTAATTTTCTCATTCATTCAGGGGCCATAATTGTAATTACTATCATGACTAGAAGAGAGACCTGTGTGGTGCAAGATACAGTTGAAGTCAGAAGTTTACATACACTGAGGTTGAAGTCATTAAAACTAATTTTTTAACCACTCCACAGATTTCATACTCATGTAAGTTGTTTAGGACATCTACTTTGTGCATGACACAAGTAATTTATCCAACAATTGTTTACAGACAGATTGTTTCACTTTTAATTGACTATATCACAATTGCAGTGGGTCAGAAGTGTACATACACTAAGTTTAAGTGTCTTTAAGCAGCTTGGAAAATTCCAGAAAATGATGTCAAGCCTTTAGGCAATAAGCCAGTTAGCTTCTGATAGGCTAATTGGAGCTATTTGGAGGTGTACCTGTGGATTTATTTTAAGGCCTACCTTCAAACTCAGTGCCTCTTTGCTTGACATCATGGGAAATCCAAAGAAATCAGTAAAGACCTCAGAAAAAAAAATTGTGGAGCTCCACAAGTCTGACCTCCGCAGCCATCATACCGCTCAGGAAGGAGACACATTCTGTCTCCTAGAGATGAACGTAGTTTGGTGCGAAAAGTGCAAATCAATCCCAGAACAACAGCAACGGATCTTATGAAGAGGCTGGAGAAAACAGGTAGACAAGTATCTATATCCACAGTAAAACAAGTCCTATATCAACATAACCTGAAAGGCTGCTCAGCAAGGAAGAATGCACTGCTCCAATACTGCCATAAAAAAACCAGACTACAGTTTACAAGTGCACATGGGGACAATGATCTTTTTGGAGAAATGTCCTCTGGTCTGATGAAACAAAAATTTAACTGTTTGGCCATAATGACCATCGTTATGTTTGGAGGAAAAAGGGTGAGGCTTGCAAGCCAAAGAACACCATCCCAACCGTGAATCATGGGGGTGGCAGCATCATGTTGTGGGGGTGCTTTGCTGCAGAAGGGATTGGTGCACTTCACAAAATAGATGGCATCATGAGGAAGGAAAATTATGTGGATATATTAAAGCAACATCTCAAGACATCAGCCAGGAAGTTAAAGCTTGGTCACAAATGGGTCTTCCATATGGACAATGACACCAAGCATGCCTCCAAATTTGTAGCAAAATGGCTTTAGGACAACATAGTCATGGTATTGGAGTGGCCATCACAAAGCCCTGACCTCAACCTGATAGAAAATTTGTGGGCAGAACTCAAAAAGCGTGTGCGAGCAAGGAGGCCTACAAACCTGACTCAGTTACACCAGTTCTGTCTGGAGGAATGGGCCAAAATTCTAGAAACTTATTGTGAGAAGCTTGTGGAAGGCTACCCAAAACGTTTGACCCAGGTTAAACAATTTAAAGGCAATGCTACCAAATCTAACAAAGTGTATGTAAACCTCTGGGAATGTGATGAAAGAAATAAAAGCTGAAATAAATCATTCTCTCTACTATTATTCTGACATTTCACATTCTTAAAATAAAGTAGTGATCCTAACTGACCTAAGACAGGGAATGTTTTCTATTATTAAATGTCAGGAATTGTGAAAAAATGAGTTAAACGTATTTGGCTAAGGTGTATGTAAACTTCTGACTTCAACTGTAAGTTTTGGTGCTTTGATTCAATGAGATTAGTTCATAAAATATCTGATAACATTGAAACCAAGTGAACTAATACCTAAAATGTAAAAAAACAAGATCAGAGAGTGACAGAGAGTCTTAAAAGTACAGAGAGTAAGAAGTTGAATACCTCAAGATGTGTGCGGTAAACATGTCAATATATGTAAATTGGAACATGATGCCCAAAAATGCTGTCTAGTTAGGAACCTTACTATGTTATCATACACAACCTTGCAGTTTGTTTGCTGCTAATGCAGTCTATAGAGATAAAAGCTGCGTTCATGTTTACGCCGCATGCCGCAGACTACCCTTGTGTGACTTTCGGGACATTTTTGTCTTATTCATTTTTGTTTTTTTCTATCATTTTGGCTGTGTTAATGCCAATGGCATACATTTTGCCAAAGGTGTGTATTTTTGGGGGAATTTTGATATTTCAACCTCAGTTATATAATAAATCTATAATACACTATGTACACAAAATAAACTCAGCAAACAAAGAAACGTCCCTTTTTCAGGACACTGTACTTTAAAGATAATTTTGTAAAAATCCAAATAATTTGACAGATCTTTATTGTAAAGGATTTAAACAATGTTTTCCATGCTTGTTCATTGAACCATAAACAATTAATGATCATGCACTTGTGGAGACACTAACAACTTACAGACGGTAGGCAATTAAGGTCACAGTTATAAAAACTTAGGACACTAAAGAGACCTTTCTACTGATTCTGAAAAACACCAAAAGAAAAATGCCCAGGGTCCCTGCTCATCTGCGTGAGCGTGCCTTAGGCATGCTGCATGGAGGTATGAGGACTGCAGATGTGGCCAGAGCAATAAATTGCCTGTACTGTGAGACACCTAAGACAGCACTACAAGGAGACAGGAAGGACAGCTGATTGTCCTCGCAGTGGCAGACCACGTGTAACAACACCTGCACAGGATCAGTACATCCGAATATCACACCTGCGGGACAGGTACAGAATGGCAACAACAACTGCCCGAGTTACACCAGGAGCGCACAATCCCTCCATCAGTGCTCAGACTGTCCGCAATAGTCTGAGAGAGGTTGGACTCAGGGCTTGTAGGCCTGTTGTAAGGCAGGTCCTTACCAGACATCACCAGCAACAATGTCGCCTATGGGCACAAACCCACCTTCGCTGGACCAGACAGGACTGGCAAAACGTACTCTTCACTGATGAGTCATGGTTTTGTCTCACCAGGGGTGATGGTCGGACTCGCGTTTATTGTCGAAGGAACGAGGCCTGTACTCTGGAGCGGGATCGATTTGAAGGTGGAGGGTCCATCATGGTCTGGGGCGGTGTGTCACAGCATCATCGGACTGAGCTTGTTGTCACTGCAGGCAATCTCAACACTGTGCGTTTCAGGGAAGACATCCTCCTCCCTTATGTGGTACCCCTCCTGCATGCTCATCTTGACATGACCCTCCAGCATGACAATGCCACCAGCCATACTGCTCATTCTGTGTGTGATTTCCTGCAAGACAGGAATGTCAGTGTTCTGCCATGGCCAGCGAAAAGCCCGGATCTCAATCCCATTGAGCACGTCTGGGACCTGTTGGATCGGAGGGTGAGAGATAGGGCCATTCCCCCCAGAAATGTCCGGGAACTTGCAAGTACCTTAGTGGAAGAGTGGGGTAACATCTCACAGCAAGAACTGGCAAATCTGGTGCAGTCCATGAGGAGGAGATGCACTGCAGTACTTAATGCAGCTGGTGGCCACATCAGATACTGACTGTTACTTTTGATTTTGACCCCCCCTTTGTTCAGGGACACATTATTCCATTTCTGTTAGACATATGTCTGTGAAACTTGTTCAGTTTATGTCTTAGTTGTTGAATCTTTTTATGTTCATACAAATATTTCCACATGTTAAGTTTGCTGAAGATAAAAGTAGTTGAAAGTGAGAGGACGTTTAGTTACTTTCAGGACCTTCAGGACAAAAATGTCCCCATTGAAACCCATTAAAACTGCAATATTTTATCTAAGTACCATTAAAGCATAAATCATGAATTCTATGATATTATGCTTTCATTCTGGAGTCCTGGCTTCAAAATTGAAATGTTTAATATTTTCCACCAGATTTTTCTCATGTTTAGCCTATGGAGCAAATACGTGCTTTTTTCCTATTTTCTGTTTTCTGTATTATAGATCACTGCAGGCCAATTGAATAAGTGATGCAGCTAAAATTGTGTGGGTGTGTTGGTATGGATGTCAGAGTGTGTTTTGTATGTGTGTATTGAGAAATGTGTGTGTGTGTGTGTATGTGTGTGTGTGGGCAAGTTTAAGTGGTTTACGAGGACTTTTTTTAGGTTACAAACTGGTAATTACAAGGGTATTATGCTGTAATTGTGGTTTATGAGGACATTTCGAGTGTCCCCATAATTCAAATTGCTTAAAAAACATACTAAACAATGTTTTATTGAAAATGTAAAAATGCAGAAAGTTTTTTGTGAGGGTTAGGTTTAGGGTTAGGGTTAGGGATAGAGTCTATAGTTTGTACAGTATAAAAATCATTATAGAGAGTCCTCATAATGATAGCTGCACCAACATGCGTGTGTGTGTGTCTGTGTGTGTGTGTGTGTGTGTGTGTGTGTGTGTGTGTGTGTGTTTGTGTGTGTGTGTGTGTGAAAAACAACAATGGCATTATGCAAACAAACTGGCATTAAAAGGGTTAAAATCCTAAAAATTAGTGAATATTTGGAAATTATGATCAGGGCTGATGTTGGTTAAAAAATCTAAGTCAGTGAAAGTGGAAAATAATATTAATATATAATATTTTTATGGCAGTTTTTTTGACGTGGACATGTTTGTCCTCTAAGGTACTGCGTGTGATTTTTTTTATTTTATTTTTTATTTATTATTTAAAAAATAATAATGCATCAAAATCAGTGTTGTTGCTAATCATTGACATATCCCAGACTGTGATAATCCAAAATAATAATAAAAAATTCCCCTTAGCATTTAGTATATGGAAAATAATTATTTTTTTGTCCTCTAAGGACCTCTGAGTAACTTTTTTAAATTGACGACCAAGGGTTAAAAGCCAAGTTTTCACGGTCGTTTGGAACTGAGGGTTAGGTGAATATGGTATGAATATGGACCTATGTTAACACAATAATTTTTATTAACACTATTAATGACAGCGCAGCGGGTGTAAATAGCCCGCCTGCATAATTTAATTGGGCGGGGCGTGTCCAAAAGCACAAAAGAGGAAGCGCGAGCTTGGTGATCCACGTTCGCTTTTCCGAGGAGAGCTGCTGATTCAGAGAAGTCCAGACATCTGCTTCCCTCCAGTTCTTCTTAAGGTATGTTCATATGCTTTTATCCCAACCGTATAGGAGTATCTAAAGCAGTTTAGCTTTAATCTCTGGGTAGAAACAACTAAGATTTAACACACGCGGAAAAGTAGTTCATCTGAGCTTTAAACGCCACTGACAACTACAAACATAATGTCTTAATGCAATAAGAGTGACTTGTTTGAAATGCATGGCAACACAGGGAGGCATCAGCCATATATATACTATGACAGCTTTATTGACTCTATCAAAGAGGCTCATTGTGGGATGTCAGAATTTTTCCAAATAAATTTCGTTTAACTACATTAAGAAACAGAGCGTGACATCTTTCAAACAATGCAGTTATGTTTCCAATGCTCACACCCACTTATTTTGCATGGCAATCAACCTGCTGTACCTGCATGGCAACTTTGGAGACCTGAAGTGATTGTTACTATCAGCTGGCTAACAGGTTTAAGCCAAATCTGTAGAAAAAAACAGGAGTGTTGTTGATAGCTGTGTTTTGGCTGTCAAAGCATTATAATGTGGTCCTTTCATCCAAGATTTAGGAGTGTATGATAAACATGCTCCATTCCCTTGATTAAAATTTAGCACAAACCAAATAGACAGGAGCATCTACAATTATCTTATTTATGCTGTGCAGAAGATCTATCGACCATTTTGCAGCACACCTCTAAAGTACATTAGAGCAGCCCTGCAAGTTTGTTTGGTCAGTTTGTTTTCATATCTTAAGGATCTAGAACATGGTAAACGGATTGGGAGTTTTTGGTTGACTTAGTGGGCAGGTGTTTGAGCATGTGTTTAGAGTTGTATAGAGTTGCCCTTTGTACCCTAATGAGGCAAAATATGTGTTATCCCACTGTTAACTGACAGCAGCACTCATAAATAGTGTGTATGTGTTGGAGAGATACTATTACTGTGTATTACCACACATTCAAGGACCAAGGGGTGTGGATTCTGATACAGGTTTAGGATCATGAGAAATAACCGGCTTATTGATTACAGGGGGAGTGTCATGTGATTAGGCTGTTATAGAGGAGGATGCGCCTCATCTGTATGTCATATCAGCTGTATGTTACATTGATAAAATTGTTGCTTGGTTACAAGAGTTGCTAAACTGGTGTTTGTCTTTTAGCCTGTTGCGATATCACCTTTTTTCTTCCTTCAGAAGCACAGAGGGTTGCATGACTTGTGTTGCCAATAAAGGCTAATTCACACTGCATTAAACAAACACCAATAAATACCAAAAACATTTTCTCGTGGAACACAAAAGGAAAAGTTCGGCAGAAAGACAGTCCCAGCCATTCACTTTCATTGCATGGGAAAAAAGATGCAATTAAATGGAAAGTTCACCCAAAAATGAAAATTCTCCCATCCCAGATGTGCATGAATTTCTTCCTTTGGCAGAACATAAACAAAGATTCTTAGAATATCTCCGCTCTGTTGGTCCTTACAATGCAAGTGAATGGTGACCAGAACTTTGAGCAGCATAAAAGTAATCCATAAGACTCCAGTGGTTAATTCCATATCTTCAGAAGCGATATGATAGGTGTGGGTGAGAAACAGGTTAATATTTAAGTGCTTGTGATGAGGAGGAGGGCCCCGCCCCCAATCGGGCTAATCGTCTGAGGAGAGGGATAAGTGCAGCGGGATGCAGCAGCTCGAGAGAGAGAGAGCCACACGCAGCTGCCGTGTGTGCGTTTTGTGCCCGCACCGGGGGAGGAGTGGCTGTCATCCGCCAGAGGGTGGAGTGATTGAGGACCAGGCGATGGCGTGTTCTCTCTCTCTCTCCTCAATCTCTCTCTCACTGTCGCTCTGCCTTGCCCTTTCCCTCTCCTTTTGTGTTCCACTGAGGAAAGAAAGTCATACAGGTTTGGAACAACATGAAGGTGAATAAATGATGACAGACAGATTTTCATTTTGGGCAAACTGTCACTTTAACAATTACTTGCAGTGGTCTCACAAGCAAGTTCAGAGGAAAGCTGTTCTCAGGTTGGCATATGATTCCTTGAAATGGCTGTATATTTGAGAACTTCTCTTATGGTTATTTCTCAGAGAAGTGGTTCAATTAACCAGTTTTGGTTGGTGTCTTTGAAAACAAGAAACATGTCCAAGCAAGTGCATTGGCCTAGAAAAGGGGAAATAGACTTTGTGGTCTCTGTGTAATTTTCTTTCTTTTTTTAGATGAGGGAGAGGAAGTTTAATTCCACAAGTGTGGATGAGCAATATTGATGTATGCTAAGATGCATTCAGTCAGTGTGTTGATATTTATTGAAAGAGGAATTAGAACTTGGGCTGAAACAATTAGTCGACGTTATCGACAACGTCGACAATAAAAAAAAAAAATTGTCGCCAAAAATTTTCGTTGTCGAATAATCGTTTGATCTCATTTAATGTAACATGATATCACATTGAACTCTAGTGATGACACACGAGAGCAGCACTTCAGCTCATGCCTGACTGAGGAGAGGAAGAATTACACAGTCCAGATGCACTCTAAACTTTCCAAACAGCTCCAGGTGATGTATGAGGGAATTATAATGCAAAAATACAAAATACAGAAGCACTCTCGTTGTGGAATAAGTGGAGCTGGATCTGCCACTCTGCTGAAGCAAAACTTGCATGTCGAGCGTCTTTAAAGGAAACAAACCCTAGCGTTACATCTTAAATGCAGTTATATTTAATGTGTTATAGCTTTATTAAAGTTCAGATAATACGGAAGCAGATCATGTAAATAACTACAAACTCCAAAATTGGCATTTCTCTGTGCGGTCAGCGCCTCTTCTATAAGTTGCACGAATGTCCCGATCTAATGGGGAGTGATTGAAACTGCTCCCGGCTGAGGCACACTCTGTCACGGGGATACTCATCCCTCGGACGCGGATGCTTAATGCAGCTAGATTATAACGTGATGACTTGCGACTTATTGAATCATAATATATGTCACTGTGCATTTCTTATCGTGAAAAAAATTGGCAATACGCAGCTTTATTAATAAGAGAGTGAACAGAAAGGTGAGAGAGGGTAGTCTTCGCCCCATTATGCAATGCAACAAAATACATTTTTGATTTGTTTTTGTTTTGGCTTGTTTTCCAATATAAATATCTAAAACTCCTTTAAAACAACGCACATTTACTTTAGCAGCTACACTGCAGAAGAAAAAATTGTTATCTGAGAATGTTGAATATAATAATAAAAATTATAAAATATAAAAAAAATATCTAAAAATCCTTTAAAAAAGATGCATTCACCTGAGAAGCAGCATATAAGATATTTAGACTTGCTTTTAGAGAATAGATCTTGAATACAAGTATATTTTGTCTTTACTGCACTCGCAGAAGTATAACCAAGTGAAAAAATACACTTATATACAAAATACACTTATATTTAAGATATATTCTCGTAAAGCAAGTCTAAATATCTTATGTTGCTTCTTAAGTAAATGTATCTTGTTAAGGATTTTTTGAAAATTTTGAATGGAAAACAAGATAAAAACACTTGATAACAATAGGATTCTTTTTTTTTTTTTTTTCCAGTGAATTTCTTTACTGAATTAAAGTATTTTTTCCATTTTAATTCAGTGAATGTCATTTAAAGGTATTTTTAAAAGATGATTTTGTCCTCTTTATTGTTAGCAAGCATGTTTAATACAACATTTTTAAGTCGGGCACAAGCTGAATATTCGGTTAAGAGCTAATGATTAATCGTTGCAATAATCGCCAAATAGTCGAATAATCATTCTTATAGTCATTAGATTAATCGATAACAATTATTTTGAGAAGTTGCAGCCCTAGTTAGAACATGATTTTATCTGCAATTTTTCTGTAGAACTCAAACACCAGACATGTGATGATCTTTGTCAGACTGTGGGTCAATATTATGAAATAATGTACAAAATACCTAAGCATCGACGGGGATGTGGTGTTGCACAATTTACTCTACAATCTCTTAGAGGCCGTATAAGTCTCTTAGCCAAAAAAGAAATGAGTTGGTAGATGACAGTGGTTATGTTAGTGGTGAGATGCATTTGTGAGTCACTTCTCATAAGATTTAGGGCATGACTCCAGACTTCAGACACACACAAACTCAATCGCTCTGTCCATAGTCTTTAGTATAAACATGTCAATGCACTTTCTTGAAATTTAGTGAAACTGGAATCATTTCATTTCCAATTTGTCACTCATTTATGGTATTTTACCGTTACAATTGCTTGCTCTTAGGGTTTATTCTAAACTTGATAAAACTAGTGCAGACAATCTCTTAGACTTACATTAAAAGAGAAAGGCGATGAGTTCTTTTGACTTGGGCCAGTAAGAAACCCCCTAGCACCCTGCTGGAACACCCTAGCAACCACCCTAGCATTGTAGCAGTAAGTTTTGCATGGGCATGAACCTCTCAGATTTTCCTCAAAATCTGAAAAACTAGCTTTACAAAGGTTTGAACTTAAAAATGATTGAAATTTAAATCTGAATATTCTATTCATTGTGACACTTTGTTTACCAAGAATGATGCTGTTTATTAAGGATGACAGAAGTGCAATTGACAGAACTTGGCTTGAATTGAATTACAAACCGTCTTTAATTAAATCCCATTGAGTTTTAACAGCATTAATGCCATTTGCTTAGAGGCTTTTAGACAGGAGGAAATTAAATAAGCTTCATGTGTCAGTCACCACAAGAGGGCGCTTGCTCAACAGATTTAATCTTAATCAAGTCAGCTGTCTTTTTTTTTTTTCTTTTTTTTTTTTTTTAAATTAACATTTTTTATTGATTCCATCTACAAGACAAATAAACACAACATAAAATATGGAATCAGTTAAATAAATTAAACCCCTCCCCCCCGAACAATCCCCCCACCCAACACAAAGTCAGCTCTCTCTAAAGTAATATTCCGGGTTAAGATCAGTCAGCAGCATTTGTGGCATAATGTTGATTACCACAAAAAATAATTTAGACTCGTCCCTCCTTTTCTGTAGAATTTTTCTGGTAATCAACATTATGCCACAAAAGCTGTCGATTGATCTTAACTTGTATTGAACCTGGAATATTCCTTTTAACATAGACAAACACTCATGCTTTTTGTAGCCCATTTACAAAATCATCCACATTTTTTCATATTAACTGTGAAGCACATAAAATCAAATTCATTCCACATTTCTTAGATCAGCTTATTGTTCCCATCTCAATAGAGAACCATTAGAAAGTAATGGAACGCAATTTTCCCATATGCATCAAGCAATATGGAACTATTTGTTTTAATAATTCAATGATATACAAAGTAGTGATGGTGCACTTTGGAACAGTACTTGTTTACGAATGTGCTCAGCAGTGACATTGCTCCCCTTTGTCATCATTAGCTGGTAACATTCATCTGTTGTTCAGTTGATGTTCAGTAAAAAAATAAAGAAGGAAATGCCTGGCAAACATTAGCCCTCCTCTGGAATTCTTTACAATAGCCCATTAGAAAAGCAGTAGGCAGGATGCACATTATTGGACATGCAGTTAATATATCACTAACACACAGTTTATGGATCCCTGGATAAAATTGATCAACTTGTCTGTGTAGTCACAGAGTTGACTCCGACTAATGTTGTTCAAGGGTGGGAATGAGTACAGAACAAAGCTTATGCTTGTTTTATATTGTAGGTTCAGGATTCATGATTGATCTGTGCTTGATACATTTTTTTTTTTATTTTTATAAAATATAAATGAAAATGTTGTAATCATTTGCTCAACCTCATGTTGTTTCAAACCTATATGGCTTTCTTTATTTCATAGAAAACAAAAGGAGCTATTAGGGTAAGGGTTAGTCACCATTCACTTTCATTACATGGAAAAATAAGGTCAAAAGGTCAAATGTCAACTGGTTGATAGATCAGTATAAAAATAGAATGCATTACCATACTGTGTATAGTCTTTGATAACTACATATCACAATGTTAAAAATGAGATCATAACATGAGGGTTATGATGCATATTTGTGTGTTGTTTCAGCCAATGTAATTTGAGTTGCTCAACAGCTACTAGTTCTGTTTGTTTAAAGAAAAATCACCGTCATGTTCTTTATCACATTGCAGCCTTCTAAGTTGGCACTTTTTGTCACTTTCTGCATTATCTTGAGTTTCCATCACCACTGGAACGGCCACAAGTCTTGCATTTCAAATATGGGTGCTACACACTGTTTGTGTGACAACAGCGCGTGTTTGCAAGTGGGTGTAGGAACTGTCATGTCATCTGCCAAACAGTCCTACCAGAAGATGTGCGTTTAATAACAGCTTTCTCCAGGAGACAAGAGAGAGAACAAGCAGACTGCTCTTAAATGCTTTGTTTTTAAATGCAGCACTTTTCTAAGAACTTCAGTCAAGAATGTAATGTTTATAAACTACTTTTTAAATGTTAAAAAAGTGATGAAAGGCAATGATTAATTATATGTTTGTATATAGACTCAATCCACCCATAGATAAGGGAAGGAGATAAGTGTGGTATAAGATATTGGCACCAAATCTTTTTGAAAAATATTAACTTAAATTGTATTTGTTTATGTGGAAGTGTCCATCTCTAATCGGGAAGCCTTCAAAAGATAAAAAGCACATCTTTTGGCACACTAAACATATGGTACAAACTGCATGTTGATGCCTCTCTGTTAAAGGGATAGTTCCCCCAAAAATGAAAATTCTCATCATTTACTCACCCTCATGCCATCCCAGATGTGTATAACATTCTTTCTTCTGCAGAACACAAACAAAGAATTTTAGAAGAGTATCTCGGATATGTAGGTCCATACAATGCAAGTTAATGGTGACCAAACACTTTAAAGCTCCAAAAAACACATAAAGGCAGCATAAAAGTAATCCATAAGACTCCAGTGGTTTAAGCCATGTCTTCTGAAGCGATCCAATCGATTTTGTGTGAGAACAGACTAAAATGTAACTCGTTTTTCACTGTACATTTTGTCATTGCAGTCTCTAGGCACACTAATTATTTCAATCTCGATTACACTTCCTAGTCGATTACATTCGCTTCGCTTTCTATGGGAAAGGCCCATGGGCCATTCGTCAGTGATTCACCTCTCATATTCGCGTCACCTTTGGTGTGAAAAGGCCATTATGGATTACTTTTATGCTGCCTTTATGTGCTTTTTGGAGCTTCAAATTTTGGTCAGCATTCACTTGCATTGTATGGACCTCCAGAGCTGAGATATTTTTCTAAAAATCTTTGTTTGCATACAGGAGTGGTGGTGGTGTAATGGGCTAAAGCACATAACTTGTAAGCAGAAGGTTGCCGGTTTGATCCCCACAGCCACCACCATTGTGTCCTTGAGGAAGGCACTTAATTCCAGGTTGCTTCAGGGAGGTTGTCCCTGTAATAAGTGCACTGTAAGTTGCTTGGGATAAAAGCATCTGCCAAATGCATAAATGTAAATGCATGAGGGTAAATAAATAATCAGAGAATTGTATTTTTGGGTGAACTATCCCTTTAAGGCTACAAAGACTCCTCCCCTTTCCTCACATGTAACTACTTGGTTTCAGCCCCTATTGCCCCCACCCCTTTGGTCAAATACACTGGCACGCAGAACTGTGTGCCTGTGAGTGGTGTGTTAGTGGTCAGTGTGTGTTTGGCTGTCTTGCATGATTGTGGTTATTTTTTCTTTTTTCTGAAAATAAGAAGAAACTCTTGAGGATATCAAAAATAATGGGGCCTCTTCCTGTGAGCGGCCAGGTTAGTCAACATGCTTTTACAATGAATTTATCCTGTCATTCAAACTCTTCTTGAATGTTTTTCAAATTTACATTTGAACATTTATTAATAGATTTTTTTTTTTTTTTACCTCTTAACTATCTCTTACCTGAGATAAATGCATGCAAGAAAGATTACAATTAGGAATCTGCATTCATTAATGGGTCATTTGTACTGTTTTTACAACATGTGTGACTGCTTGTAGAAATTAATGTAATTCATGCGCACTGGCCGTTCTTTGGGATGATCAGCATTTGCATAAAGAGTGTGATTTCTGAGATCTGTGTACATGTACAATATGTGGGAGAGTGTGAGTCACTGTGGCGTATGTACATAATAAAGGCACACACTGTATTTCATAAAAACAGAAATTAATTTAGTATTTATCAGATCGGCTTTGTGAAATTTGTGTCAGGTTTGGATTTGGGCACTGATCGATTTGTGCATTGTTAAATTCACCTTTTAAAGACCTTCTTAAATAGAAATAAGCTTTGTTCTTACAAGAAATCAATTATTTTATGAGTGTCTGTGTGTGAATTTGCTCCCTAAATGCTTCAGCACTTGGTTTGCAATAGTCCTGGGGAATTGGCATGACCCAGTAAGTGTCATCCACCCACCGACTCGTGTGGATGAGTTAGACTGGAACTAGATAATGTAGGAAAAGCAACCAACAAGTGGCCAACATACAGTACATGGGAACTCTTTCAATACTAGTTAAAAAGTATCTCAGTGGCACCGCATGAAGTCGGTTGCGAGTGTGCAGCAGTTTAATTTAGGCAAAAGGTGACTGCTTTTGAAGAAAAAAAATTTATATATATTTGATGTATAGGCCTACTATGTTATTCTAATTTTGTGGTTAACAAAATTCTGGTTTTCTGTTTTGGTTACATACCCTACTATTTGCACACTGCCACATTTATTTACTTCACTGTCTTAATTTGTCCTTTTCTCTTTTGAACCTTGAATGAAATGTGGTGTTTATTAAAGTGTAAGATATTTCTCTAGCAGTTTCTGTTTGCATACTGATGTGAGGAGGTGACTTTGTGGCAGTACCGGTTTGACTAGCAGTACTGTACAGCATTCTTACAGTTATAAAAGTCTGGAGAGAGAATTGGAGTGACATCCATCAGGTTATTCCTCAGGTTGGTCACACAAGCGCACAATGTCCCTCTTTGCTGCTTCTGTGGATGAAAAGACTTGGTCGCTTGCCAATTAAGCAGATACCTTTCGTACAAAGCCATTGGCAGTGCATTAATTACGGGGATAGTCCCATTGGAGCAAGCTGCAGAATAATGAATGGATCACAGTATCTCTCCAGTCCCTGAATCGCTTTTAATATGAAGTCCCTTAACAATTAAAGTGCCACCTCCCGATTTTAAGTTATTTTCATATAATATAATATATTTAGATAATATTTTATCATATCATATATTGGGTGTAGGGTTTTTCCTGGGTCAAAAATGGTCTTCAGTGGTGGCTGACCTACTTGGTCATCTACACACACAATGCAGTTTCTTTTTTTCTTTTTTTTTTTTTACATTGAAATTAATGAATATTTAACAACTAAACTATGTAGTTGCATTTAATGTTTGTATTGAATACAAGTTATTTTTGAACATCTGAGCATTTAGAAACTGGTGCTGTGGGAAATTACGTTATTTCTTTTTATAGGGCTAGTTATAATATTCTGACTGTACTAATGAATAAACCAATTTTACTGATAATCTCAGGTAAGACCATGGATCTTCTTAAAAATAAACGGTTTATTTTATGTCCCAAAAAAAAGAAAAGAAATTCTGTTATAGTTTAATACATTTTAATCTGTGTGCTCTAGATATACAGTAAGAGTTCAAAGCGCATCACTTGCATGAGTGATTCTGCCGTGGATCGCAGGAAACACACGTGAAATCGGGCTTCAATCGCCCTGCATACATTGTGTTTCACATAAAATGCATATTTAACATGTATAAAGTGCCGAAAGCGAGATGAATATCATAAAATGTGCTTCAAAATGTTTAAATGCAGGAAAAACCCTGAGTACTAAACATTTAATGTTGGGGATTTCAACAAACCTCTAACCCTAAATATGAGCAAAAGTGTTTAATCATACTTTTCCAAATACAATTTGAACACTATAGGATACAGATAAAGGCACCTCAAAGTGATATACAATGTACCTTCTGGACTGAATCGACTAAATTAAAAAGGTTGTTGTGTGTGATGTTCAGTTTCACATTTTAAGCAGTGTGAGGTTTGGCCTTGAGAGCTTGTGGGTGTTTGTATTAGGGCTATAGGAGTGTGACTTTAACGGTCAGGTTCCTTTACGGTTTATTCAGGTGATAGATCACCGTTCTGCATTACATGTGCAGGTCCGGTCAGTGAAAACACTCAGAGAATTCCAGAACTGATGGAATGTGTGCTTGCATTTCTCATCTTATCAGAGCTGAGCTCTTTCCACATCACGAAAGGGGTGAAACTTTCTCAACAAGTGTTTCTGAAGTTGTCAGTGTGATATTTGGAACACCAGTGTGAATTTTGTGTTTTTTGCAGACAATGCTGTTTAGTGACTACATTTTTGGAACAAGCTAACTGTCCTCACGAGGAAAATAGCTTAATAACTATGTACTATGTGCCAAATTATGTCTAAGTTGTGTGAGGGTTAGGTTTAGGGTTAGGGGATAAAATATATATATATATATATATATATCTCAGAATATTATCATGATAGAAAAACAAATGTGCGTGTTCATACTAAGCTATAGTTTGGTTAAATCTGGAAAAAACATTCTATGGGGCATTCAGGGATGTCCTCAATTGCAAAATTGTTTTATAAATTAAGCAATTTCCTTTAGGGTTCCCGTTAGGGTTAGTTTATAGCAGTGATTCCCAACCGAGGGTAGGTACAGGTAATATAATAATTAATTTAATTAATTAATAATTAATTAGTAAATAATTGGAATTTGCTTTGTTCAATCTATAAAACATAATGTATAACTTAAAAATGATAGGGATAAGGGCTGGGTAGAAATATTGATTTCCTGATTAATCACGATCTTCATTTGAACGATCTCTGTCTCTTAAAATCTGATGATCGGTCTTTTAATATGCGAAGTTCAACACCAAATCCTTTCACTGGGTGTTGTGTAGGGCTGGTTATTGATACAGGATACCCAACTGTATTCGATTCCGATTCACAAGCTTTCGATTTGATCTGATACTGATTCACATGGGTACATTTCTGTTGCAATGTCCTATTTGCTTGCATATAAAATAAACTATCTTTCAGCTAATGCTCTTAATTATAAAATAACCTTCTAGGTACAATTTGAAAATATTCATTTCTTCCCTGATTGTCATCCCATCTGTGTCTTGTTACCCTTGTTAGTTCTTGTGTATATATTGCCCTCGTGTTCTTTCTGTCTTTTGTCAGTTGTTAACCTTTTATGGATGTAACTGTTTGTTCTATGGTTATGTTTTGAGTTCTTTGTATATTTCTCTGAGTTTTTATTAAAAGCCTGCACATAGTTCCTCCTCTCGCCTCATTCCTGCAGATGTTACAGAACAACTGACCACACTATGGATCTAGCGGTTTTTCAACATTTGATCTACCAGGAGGCAGACGTGAACTTTCCTTGGTTGAGTTCATTGACTATCCTTTGAGGCTCACATTCTCTCCTTACACTGTGGGGTATGGCAGTAATCCCGTGCTGATGCCAGCGCCCACGCCTGCCATGGTCAACGAGCCAGCGCCCATGCCTGCCATGGTCAACGAGCCTTGCCGCCAGGCGTGGGTGCCTGAAGCCTCGACCGTCCCAGAGCCAGCACCTGAAGCCTCGACTGTCCTCGGCCATGGAGGCCATTCCCACAGCAGTGCTCCCGGCCGTCCAGAGCAGGAGCAGGAGCAGGAGCAGGAGCAGGAGCAGGAGCAGGAGCAGGAGCAGGAGGCCGTTCCCCTGGCACTGCCTGTGCCCGCGGCCACGGAGGCCGTTCCCCTGGCACTGCCTGTGCCCGCGGCCACGGAGGCCGTTCCCCTGGCACTGCCTGTGCCCGCGGCCACGGAGGCCGTTCCCCTGGCACTGCCTGTGCTCCCGACCACGGAGGCCGTTCCCCTGGCACTGCCAATGCCAGTGGCCACAGAGGTTGTTTCCCTGTCACTGCCTGTACTCCTGGCCATGGAAGCCGTTCCCCAGTTGCTGCCAGTGCTCCTGACCATGCTGGCCGTCGAAGAGCCTGTCCAGTTCCTGGTGACTTTCGAGCCTGGTCGGTCCCCTGTGACCATCAACGGTCCTTTCCAGTCCCCAGCAGCCATCAACCAGTCCTTTCCAGTCCCCAGCAGCTGTCGACCAGTCTGTTGCTCAATCCAGTGATCAGCACTGGTCAGACACAAGCTACCAGTCTATTCAGTGTCCAGCAGCCACCCACTTCCAGTATGATCCCTGTCCAGCGGCTGTCGTCCAGTCTGTTGATCCCTGTCTAGTGGCTCCACCCTCTGAGTCTTCCACGGATCTGCCCTCTGAGTCTCTGCCTCCCTGGCTGCTAGACCTTGCTCCATTCCTGGAACCACTTACCTGGCCACCGATTCCGCCCTGGTCCCCTGGTTTACGCCTGTTTCCGGGCCCTCCACCGGCTCCACCATGAACAATTTTTTTTTTTTTTGTGTGTTTTGTTTTGTGTCATGGAGCATTAAGATCCGCTCCTTAAATTGGGGGGGGGGGGCTCTGTAACACTTGGGACATTTGCCCTAGAGGCCACTAGAGGTCGCTAGGAGAACTAAGACTTTTAGTTTTAAGTTCTGTGTTTTCCTCCTGTCTCTGTTCCTGATTCCTTCCCGGATTGTCATCAAATCTGCGTCTTGTTACCCTTGTTAGTTTTTATGTATATATTGCCCTCGTGTTCTCTCTGTCTTTGTCAGTTGTTAACCTCTGTGGATGTAATGGTTTGTTATGTGGTTATGTTTTGAGTTCTTTGTTTATTTCTCTGAGTTTTTATTAAAAGCCTGCACATAGATCCTCCTCCTCTCGCCTCGTTCCTGCAGACGTTACATTAGTGTTGAGTGTAAAAGTTTGGTTTGACTCCTTCTGTTCAATGCATGTTCAAAGGTGAGATCTATGCAATCCATTTGCCATTAATAATGTTTCTTTTAATATCCTTTCTGTTCTTTACAGTCAGTTGTTGATCAAAACAAGGCCGAAGCCATGTGGCTTTACTCTTGTTAATATGCCGGTAGTCTTAAAGAGAAAGTACTGTTTTAGCACTTGTTCTACATATCAATGTAAATACTTGTAAATAGTACAAATTATCCATGTTTACAACAAAAATGTCAGTCTAACCTTTAATATATATTATTGCTGCATAAATAAAAGCATTAGTCTGTTCAAACTGCAACTTGCACACCCTACATGGCCTTGTTTTGTGTTGTTGAAGAATAAACATCATAACTGCAAACTTCCTCTCTTCATTTTGTACATCACTGATATAACAACATTAATGATAACATTAAATGACATTTATCCTTTGGTACACATCTTTGGTTTTGGGGGTACTTGAGCCTTACTGATGGTGCTGTGGATGTATGGCAAAAAAAGTTGGGAAACTCTGGTCTATAGTAGAGGTCTATGTTATGTCCTTATTTAAATAGCTACGGAAACGTGTGTTTACAGTTGTTTGAGACAGTTGTTTACTGAAAATCAAGCTTATTTGACTGTGGTGTGAGTGTGATTTACATAAAACGCAGAGGAATATTTGAATAGCACCTTTAATCTGTCTATACCAGAGGGTCTAGTCGAATTTTTTTTTTTTTTTTAAGGAAAAACAGTCCAATGTTGGTCTTTTTAACTGTTGCAGAACAAAAATCAAGACCCCATTCCTACATTACTTGCTTTGCTACAGTGGCAAACATTGCTGTTTTAACCCTTAAATAACTATTCTGGGTTCAATACAAGTTAAGCTCAATTGATCGCATTTTTGGCAAAATGTTGATTACCACAAAATTTATTTTGATTTGTCCCTCTTAAAAAAAGAAGCAAAAATCGAGGTTAGAGACACCGTGAGACACTTACAATGGAAGTGGTAGCTCAGCGGTTAAGGCTCTGGGTTACTGATCAGAAGGTTGGGGGTTCAAGCCCCAGCACTGCCAAGATGCCACTGTTGGGCCCTTGAGCAAGGCCCTTGACCCTATCTGCTCTAGGGGCACCATATCATGGCTGACCCTGCACTCTGACCCCAGCCTAGCTGGGATATGTGAAAAGAAGAATTTCACTGTATATGTGCAAATGTATAATGTGATAAATAAAGAAAATTATAATTATTAAATGTGAAGCTTATAATTTTATAAAAGCACATTAGTTCTTCTGCTTTAAAGTTGTTTAAATTAGAATTTTTACAGTCTTTTTAGGGTTTGTTGACTACATCGTCATGGCAATTAAGTTGTCAAATTTAGGGATGCTCCAATACTGAAGCTTTTAGACTGATTGGGTATCGGTCCGACAAGCCCGATCCAAATCCGATACTGTGTGTTAGTCATGTTCGTTACTGTCAAGCTCCAAAAATGACACAAAAGAAGCATAAAAACACCATTAAAGCAGTTCATACGACTCGTGCATTTTACTCAAAGCCACTTGAAGACGTGCGATAGCTCTGTGAATCACAAAAGGCTGTGTTTAATAAGTAAATATATAGTATGCACAGCGCCAGCGCGTTAGTGAATGGAGCTGCTCTGTTGACACAAACTCACGCACAGGCTGGTGATGCACTCGTGGTGATTTTTAGCCTTCACAGCGGTGCTACTCAAGAACAGCATCTCAGATGTAGATGCTCAATAGTTCGGTTCACTTATAATATGCATTTAGAACGGCACCGGAGGTGCATTTTACCAGAATTTGAATAAGAAGCGAATTAAACTACTGTGAACTTGCCTACAAACAGACACATACAGGACTTCCTGGAGAGTTCAGAATGTCAAAATAAAAGCGTGAGGGTTTAAAAAGTTCACGATTTAAATATATTACTGTTGTATTTCAAATTAAAAGTCAATAATATTAATAATAATTTATTATTATTGTCATCAGTAGTATTTGTTTACAATTTATAATATTTAAGTTGAATGGGTTCCAAAAAATTACTGTGTGAATGAAAAGTGGACTGATGTCTTACAACTAAATCTGAATCTGAATCCGAGATCTGAATCCTTTAAAGTCCAGATGCAACATTTTGGGGAAAAAAAGGCAAAAATAAAACACTGGTTTCTTTTCTACTGAGGACATGAAGACTGGAATTACTGTTAATTTTGCTGCTACATTATCCAGTATACTAGTTAATAATAAAGTGTTTCTTAATAAGCAATACATTTATATTGAAATAATGTGTAGTGAGAGGTTTGTGTTTCTTTACATATTAAAGAGTACTCCCAATTAGTTCCACACAGTAATGTAAAGATATTCTAAACTGATTATGCAAAAACAACAACACTGGTATTGCCTTGGGATCGGTATCGGCCGATACTGAGATTTCCGATATCGGAATCGGATAGGAAGAGGAAAAATTGGTATTGGTGCATCCCTAGTAAAATTGGTTATAACTTTACACGAGGTTAGTAAGTGATTTTATCACACTAAAATCCTGTTAACACACATGTTGTTTGTCTTGTGGCTTAACTTTTGAAATAGTGAGTATTTTAACGTTTGTGGATTGGCCCCATTCACTTCCATTGTAAGTGCCTCACTGGAACCCAGATTTTTGCCTTTTTTTTTTTTTTTTTTCTTTCTTTTTTTTTTTTTAAGAAAAGGAGGGGCAAGTCAAAGTAAAATTTTTTTTTTTTTTTTGTGGTAATCAATATTACGCCACAAATTCTGTTGATTGAGCGTAACTTGTATTGAACCCGGAATATTCCTTTTAAGCTCTGTTTACGGCTGCTAATACTATAGTAGGTTTCCATTCATGGCTGTAATATGATCCAACATGAACCACAATTTGCTTTTGCATTTGGCATATTGGGATAGACTGAAGAGTTGAACTGGTGGACAAGAGCCAATTGAATGGGAACCCTCTGTAATGAGATCTCAGTCTCAAACAGCCGAAGAGCACCGATTGGCCTCATTTAAAAGAGTTCTGGCCATGAAACTGCACTGAAACACTGAAGCTGGCTGTCTGACCTTTCTAAATTGTAATGTTTTTAATTTATTTTTTATTAGGATTTTTAGTCCCATGCACAATGTAGAATACTAAAACTGGAAAGATTTACCATACCCACCTCAGTTTGAGTGAGTTTTCCAAAAATAATTCTACCATTTGTCTTGTTTCAGAGAAAAAATATCACAGATCTACTTTTCAGTAGTTTTTGTGTCACATTGATTCTTTTGATACCCGAGCCCAGATGAAATTGAGGCCCAAGCTTTGCAGTATTAGGCTTCCTTAAAATAGGCTCCTTTATAAGAGCTTTTGCATGATTGAGTCAGTAAAGGAAGTGAGAGCCAGCCTATATTTGTCTTCCTTTAGTGGTTACGAAAATCAGCTTTTTCGTAATCACCCTGTTAGGTTAGCTAACTGCTCACTCAAGAGAGAAGTGGTTGAACTAAGACTGATCTTCAGTGGTTTTATTTCTGAAGTTCTTGACGATTGTAATTTGCTTTGGCTCCAGATCACCTCCATGGCAACAAGAGCTGTGCTTCAACAGAGCTCTGCTCCAAGCACTGAGTATCAAACAAACCTGATTTAACACTCACCTGGATGCTACAGGCATTTGATCTGTTTTGAATCTGCTGCTGAATTCACTGTGTGATCAGCCTGTTGTATTGATATTCTCACGGCAGGATTCAATATTTTATTTAAATTTTTCGCATTCATATTCGCGAGTATGCAGTGAAACGCATTTTTTTTTTCTAGTTGACCAAAATCAAAATGGGAAGAAACTAAGAGCATAATTGCACACCAAAGTCCAATGAATATGAATGAGAACGGAGTAAAAAAGGCAGTGTTACACAATTTTGAATCACAATGCACTAAACAAAGAATTGCAATATTATTGTATAGTGACCCAGATATTGATATAATACAGTACCTTATTGCCAGATCCCTGCTTGTTCCCACCCCAAGTATACTTCATATTTTGATGTTAGGGAACATACTATAACAAAGCATGCCAGGTCGAGAGTGGATTGAAGTGTTCCTCTCTTAACCTTGTGCGACCCCGCTTACACATGGGTGAACTGTGTATTTTGGCTTCGCTATACGCAATGCATAATTTAAATTCATTTAAACCAGCTGATCTCAGTTCAGGGGACTTTGTGCTGTCAGTAAAGGGTTAAACCTTTGACGTACAGAGTCATGTGACAAAACAACATGGCGCCGATCACAGTGGAGTTTCTTTTTGGAGAAACACCAACAAAACTACATCTGGTAAGAAGCCTAATTAAGTTTTTACATTGAAACCTGTTTGAGTCAAAATATTACAGTCTCTAGTTTCATCTGATAAGCCATTTTTTAAATTTTTTTTTGAATGATTTATCGCGAAATGCCACGCTGCTAAAGACAATGTACGCTAATGTGTACTTTAGTGCATTTTTTTTTCTAAGAAATCCTATTTTTACTGTGCATTATCACATTGAGAATCAATGGATTCATCCAAAAGCTGAAAATGTTGCTTTCAGAGGCTTTATATGGAGTTCGGATGAAAATAAGGTGCATTTCGAACTGTTGAGACCAGTGCAGACGGACAGCTCACTGGAGGTTAAGTCATTCACTAAACGGGGAGCAAGGGAGCATCCTATAACTTTCCTATGCTGCTAAGTGCATTCAATCCTAAAATCTGACCAAAAGTTCAGTTTCAGGCTGCAGATGATGTTTGGACCACTCAACATGTTTGGCAGACATGGGACAATGATAATCATTACATAGATTCAGAATGTATAATGTATAATTTTATTTTAACGTGGTTGGCAGTGATTGGACGATGCTGCCCATTACATTAAATCTGAATTTATTATGCTAATTTCTGAAGTAATGTCTGTAACATCTCAAAAACATGAATAACCAACACTCATTTAAACAAACAATTTGATAAAAATATATATAGATTGGTATTTAAAATTTCACAACTTAGTTCTGCTGTCCACAAATGTTGCCATCAATATTTAGGAAAACTATTTGCTCTAGAATTTATATTATTTGCATGTTTATTAGGTGCTACTAGTTACAAATCAAAAAGAGAAAATGGAAAATGCACACAGCAGTCAAGCTCAGGTCTCCGGAGGTTATTTTCAATGTCTGAGAACATACTGCAATGAGGACTAGATTAGACTAAACTGTTAAATTCAGTCTAATTGATTGATTAATTATCCCTCTCATTTTGTTCTGTATCTGATCTGGGGAGCTGTACAAATTATGTTTATTACAGACTTTATTACAGAATTTTGCTGAATTATGACAATTTCCTTTTCTCTCTTCGACAGTTTTTAGAAAGACAAATATGGTGGCCCTACGGTTTGTACATTTCAGCCACTTTTAAAAATGTATGAATTTCATTGCATTAGATGCAACATTTCAAACCAATCCACAAACAAATTATACTAGCCCTTCACAACTTTTATTTGCCACTTTTGCAATTACTTTTTACTAGCTGGTCCCAAGTAATTTTTCCTGGATGTATGAAGTCAGTTTCCCTCAAGTTTACGCAGGTGTCCTAGCAGAGTAACCGCATGTGTAATTCATAACATTAGCAATGTACATGTTCCACTACGTTTATTAACCAAAAAATGTCCAAACAGGTTTTTTAAGTTAAGTTTATAGTCTTCATTTTAAACAGTGTATCTATTATTTGATCATTTAAAACCTAATAAACATATTTTTGTGAAAACTGAAATATGTACTTGTGCCAACATTCTTTTGTTATCTAATGCAATGACATTCATGTATTTTTAAGTGTGGCTTAAGTATCCAAATACATTTTGGGTCACTGTATATGTCTACAGTCTCCTGATGAGTTTCTTATGAAAAGAAATATGATCTGAAAGAAATGAAAAACAAGGATGAATGATATGATTGTTAAAAAGGAAAGGGGAAATCGTCTTAATAAATGCAAAAAAGCCTACATATTCTAGCACACCTTTATGGGCAACAACAAAACTTTAGACTAATAATTTCAGTCATCTTAAGCATGCATCCTAAAACTCAGAATCATTGAATTTGTCCCTCTCAGTCATCAGTACAAAGGTGAGGCTTGTTTTGAAATGAATGAATGCTGTTGCTGTGGTATATGAAGCGTATGTGGACAAAAAGGGGGATTTTTGGCTTGTATTTGGTGCCTTTATGCTTCCTGAAGCTATTTGTGAGTGGTTAAGAAGAAAGAGGAACTGGATGGAGGTTGCAGACTGCTGTCTGTTGTCTCCAATTTGATCCTCAACTTTTATTGTTCAGCAGAGGTCTGTCTCCTGTTTCAGCGCTGAATGAGTTTTACTAATCCTCATTCTATTTCCTCCAACACACACTCACACACACATTAGAAATCAGACCCCATGAAATCAACATTAGAGTTTTGTGGCTTTAAGTCCATGACTGTTAACTCTTCTAAAAGTTGACAAAATTAACTATTAGTAGATACACACATTTCAAATTATAACAGTCTTTTTGTCTTCTGGGAAAACAGACCAAAATATTGATGACTTATGTCGCATTACACACATTTTTGCCAATCAAAAGCTCTCTAGATTGTGAATGCCCCTCCCCCTAATACTACTTGCAATGTGAATGAAGGGTTGAGGGATTGGGTTAAGTGTTGAGATGGCTTGTTCTCAAAAGCAAACTTCTGCTTTCTTCTGCTTGTGTTGTAAAGGAGTGTCCTGGCCGGCAGGCTGATTGTTAGCCATGCTGCGACAGCAAGAACCCACGGTCAGCACCCTGCATCTGGTGGCCAATGATATGACTGATATCATGGAGAATTTGGACACACGAGAACTCGAAATTGGAGATGGGGAAGAGGAGTTTGATGGGCAGGACCCTAATAGTTCAGGTATAAAAAAAAAAAAGGAAAACCATCATAAAATCTAACCCACACAAAATAATCTGAATGAAAGTAAAGAACACCCACATGCCTCAATTTTTAAAGTGATAGATCACGCAAAAATAAAAATTCTGTAATTTACTCACCCTCATGTTCCAAACTTGTGACATTAATTTCTTCATGAAACACAAAAAAGATGTTAGGCAGATTGACAGCCTCAGTCACCATTCACTTTCACTGTATGGGAAAAAGATGCAATAAAAGTGAATGGTGACTGAGGCTAACATCTCTTTGTTTTCCGTGGAAGAATTAAATTCAGACAGGTTTGTGATTTTTGGGTGAACTATCTCTTTAGTTGAAGCAACCAGTGTAACTGACTGATCAATTTGAAACGTTTCCACAGAAAACAGAATCCCCTTCTCAGCTGTGTATAAAACGAAGGGCTTCAAAGAATCTGGAGCACGTGTGTTTCTTACAGCACTTCCTATTACCGCTAAAATCCTGGAGGTGGAACGTTTCACTTCTGCCCAAGATCGCTTCAACATCACCTCACAGAGAAGCGTTTCGAAGGTGAGATCTCCCACTCCCATTCCCTTTCATCAAGTGTTAGTTATGTGGGCTGAGGAAGTATATTTGTTGCCCGGGAGATTTAGAGGTTGCCAAGGCAATTGACATGTTGCCCTGGAGATTTGGACACCATATACAAAAATACTTGGCACATGCAAAATATAATAAAAAAAAAATATATATATATATATATATATGTATGTATTTTTTTTTTAAGAATAAAGAAACAAATGGCCATGTTAATAAATTTGACTAATAACAGTCATTACTTATATTTTGATAAGTATAATGATATACATTACTTATATATTTACCACCCATTAATTAAAATTCTGTCATCATTTACTTACCCTCATGTTGTTCCAAACCTGTATGACTTTCTTCTGTGGAACACAAAAGACAGAATGTTAGACTCAGTCACCATTCACTTCAGTTTAATCTTTATCCCATACAATAAAAGTGAATGGTGACTGAGAGTAACATTCTGTCTTAAATCTAGAAAGTAAGTCGTGTGTTTTGGAACTACATGAGGGTGAGTAAGTGATGACAGAATTTTCATTTTTGTGTGAACTATCCCTTTAATAATGACTAATCTGATGTATCCAGGTGCTTCCTGCAGTGTTTAAGATAGAGTTGAGGCACGGAAACTTCACTTGGATGGTGAAGAGGAAGGAGAAACATTTTATGGAGCTTCACAGGGAACTCCGCACCTACAAGACTTTCATCAGAATTCCACTGCCCACCCGAAGGTGACCTGATAAAAATTATCACCGTCCTACACTACCAGTCAAACATTAGGACACACCTACTTATAATTTATTATGACTTTTTTTAACATTTTAGAATAATAGTAAAGTCATCACATCTATAAAATGGATGAATTGGAAGCAT
Organism: Myxocyprinus asiaticus; assembly: GCF_019703515.2. NCBI lineage: Eukaryota > Metazoa > Chordata > Actinopteri > Cypriniformes > Catostomidae > Myxocyprinus > Myxocyprinus asiaticus. The sequence goes on from NC_059384.1 coordinate 11,877,740, forward strand.
GCAGTGACCAAAAATGATAAACAAATTAAAACTATTTTATATTGGGGGCCTGGGTAGCTCAGTGAGTATTGACGCTGACTACCACCCCTGGAGTCACGAGTTCGAATCCAGGGCGTGCCAGGTCTCCTAAGCAACCAAATTGGCATGGTTGTTAGGGAGGGTAGAGTCACATGGAGTAACCTCCTCGTGGTTACGATTAGGGGTTCTCGCTCTCAGTGAGGCGCGTGGTAAGTTGTGCGTGGATGGCGGAGAGTAGCATGAGCCTCCACATGCTGTGAGTCTCCGCGGTGTCATGCACAGCGAGCCATGTGATAAGATGCATGGATTGTCTATCTCAGAGTGGAGGCAACTGAGACATGTCCTCCACCACTCAGATTGAGGTGAGTAACTGTGCCACCATGAGGACCTACTAATTAGTGAGGAAATTAGAAAAACTACTATCTTATATTTTAGGTTATTCAAAGTAAATTTTAGGATGTCTTCGTGTATCAGTTTATTTTTGGTTTTTCTGGTCCATAGTCATGCAGAACGGAGGCAAACTATAAACAGGAACCTTGAACGGAATATGCCAAATCTACCCCGGGGAGGAGGGGAAGAACTGGCTAGGGAAGAGCAAGTCTCCAGTCGAAAAGTCAGTTTGCCCTTTCAGTGGTACACTTCTGGCATCATCAGATGGTTAACACATTGGCTGCTGTCTGATTACGGTGATATCTATTGTGATTTCCACAGAGACAACTTGAAGACTACTTGAATAGGCTGCTGAAAATGCCAATGTATAGAAACTACCATGCAACAGTATGTACAAAAATTTCATGGACTATGGAAAATAATTCAATTATTATGTTGTTCATTGTCTTATATGCACTAACAAACCATTTATCATGTGTGGTTTTTTTTTTGTTTTTTTTTGCCATAGATGGAATTTATTGATGTGAGTCAGATGTCCTTCATTCATGACTTGGGACCAAAAGGCTTGTAAGGGTTTTTTGTTTATTGCTTCAAATGAAGCCTTGTTACGAAGTAGCCAAATTACAAGGTTCCCACGGTCATAGAAAATATTTAGATTTGTGTTCTTAGGCCTGGAAAGTCATGGAAATGAATAGTGTATATTTTTGTTTATCTGCTACTATATATTACTCTTGTGTAGAGTCAAACTTGCTTGCAAGCCATGTGATGTCCAGTTTGTGAGTGAATCATTCTTTTGATATGTCATACTGGTTCACAAATTGGTCTTAATGTAATTACAGTAGGCTTGGGATCAGTGCCTTTTTCACGCATCGATAATTGGAAGATTTTCCCGATGATTATCAACATATATTGGGATTATTTCAAATATAAATTGGGCTGCTCATTGCACAATTGTCTTTATCTTTTCAAAATATTTTTCTCAACACAACTTTAGTAAAGCTTGAACGGTAGGGTAAAGTAAAGGAGGTTGCACACCGGATGTGTCTGATGGATGACATGGTGGGTTCTAAAATTCGAAATAATTATTTTCTATGAAGGTACATACACAGCACGGACTCGCCGTCTCTCGAGGCTTCTTAAAAATCTGCAGTGCCATGGAGCGTAACTCGCATAGTTTTCCATTAAACTTGACCCAAATCGTTATCGAAAGACAAAGATTTACTGTAGTCATCAGTGGATGATATTTTGTGTATATGAATCTTTCATATAGCCTACACAATGTATTTTCAATTACAAATATGTCTTTCTTTATAGTTTGACAGCTTGAATGAAACCTCTTTGAAGATACATAGAGAAATTGCATAATTTCTAGTTTGCACAGTTAAACCAGTTTCATAATGTAACAAGGTTAATGTTGGGAAAGGAGGCGGCGGGAACCGGCTGAACCGTCAAAATAATGTTTAGTGCAAACAAAAAGACACACACAACACAAATACACACATGGCAGGTGCATGTGGCTCTCTCTCTCTCGAACTGCCGTGCCCCGCTGCACTTATCCCTCTCCTCGGCTGATTAGCCCTATTGGGGGCCGGGCGAACGTAGTCACGGCCCAGCCCCACCCTCCTCCTCGTCACACATACACTAACCTGCAAACTCAATGTTTACAGGTCCTCACCTATGCAAGGACCTGTAAAATACCCGTCCTATGTTGTGATACCTGTGCCTTGCGACCTGCTTTAGTAAATGTTATATCACCCCCATGTGGTCTCCCAACGCTATTACGCCAGACATTCAACAGAAGCCCAACTGAGTGAATTGGAAAGCATGCAAATTAGGCTTCTAATTTAAATGCCAGCTAATGTTAATATATTGATGCTTCAAATATATATAGATAAAATAACATTCCAATCAATAGTCAATATATCGATATTTTATAACATCCCTAAATTACAGTACTTATAAACAATTGTATAGATCACAAAATATCATGGTCAAAAAAAGTGAGAACCCTGTAATTATTAATAGATAAATTCTTGCATTTTGAATGATTGATCCTTGACATTTAGCATGTTCCTTTCTTAGGGAGGGCATAGTTCACAAAAGGTCAGGGGGTCACCGTATTCCTGGACTGAACTGCTGTGGCCACAGCAAAATGTGCTACCGCTGGTCCAAACGGTCAGTGCTGGATCATATATTCTTAAATACTGTGTATTTGCAGGGCTGACTTAGGGGAAAAAAAAGATTACAATTACCATGTGCCCTAGTCTGGATAAGTGTTGGTCTTTCCAGGTGGCTGGTGGTGAAGGACTCTTGTCTTCTCCTCATGAAGCCGGACACAGGTGCCATCTCATTTGTGCTGCTGATGGATAAGGCATTTAGCATCAAAATGGAAACTAAAGACACTGAGACAAAACACGGTGTCCGTATAGACAGTCTGTCCAGGTGTGTGTACTGAGGCTCACATGGTTATTAAAGCAAAAGTCAGTTGACATGCCCCAATTTGGTTAAGTGATAGAGCTTTATTCTTCTTAAAGGACCCTGGTACTGAAGTTCACAAGTTACCGTCACGCCCGCTGGTGGGGGCAGGCCCTTGATGAATTTGTGCGGAAGTACGGCAGTAATTTCCTGAAGGATCATCGCTTTTCTTCCTTCGCCAAAGAACAGAAGAACATTCAGTCGAAATGGTAATTATTGCACTGCAAATTAGACATAATAAATCAGGTGACTTAAAGGTAGTATAAGCGATTTCAGCCATTCTACTTCCACGAGGCTGAGCCGTTGAATTAGCCACGCCCCCTCTTTCCAAATCCCTCCACACCAAAGATAACAAATTAGCTTTATTGAGACCGACATCATGCAGAAACGGTTGTTTAAAACAACAGCAACAAAGTAGCGACAACTGTTATGAACAGCATGGCATAAAAATGGCAGAAAGCCTCAGTAATTCGCTGCAACTACAATACTATGAGAACATACAAAATGATTGACAGGCAGAAAGCGTCATTGTCCGCGGACACATTTTTATTGGCTGTTTACAGAGTATAGAGCTGTCACAGAGACAGGTGAGATATCTTATGACACTTATTTCATTAATAACTTTCAGGGAGTAGTGACATTTTTTGCATACCTTTCCATGAAGAAAATTGCTTACAGCACCTTTAAACCATATGTAGGGATATTTATCAAGATTGTTTACTTTATACTGACATCCCACTCCATTTGTGCTACAAACCTTATTGATTTCTATAATATAATTGTTTAACATGTCCCATTACTTTTCTAAATTATTAAACTTATACCTGGTGGATGTTAAAATGGGTGAAAGTATCCCATAGACTTGCATTAAAGGGTGGGATTCGAGTCATATCCAATAGAATATAATTGAGACATGGGGGTGGACGCTTTTGACGTGGACCAGTAAACAACCATCCAGAACACCCTAGCAATGCCCTTGCAACCACCCAGATCACAAGCGCATAGCAACGTGCTAAATCCACTGTGAAATTATAATAATAATAATATAGTTAAAAAATGAAGTCGATCTAGTTATATAGGTATTTGGGTTTATTAAGCAAGCTAAAGCTATCTTTAAAAAAAAGTAGCCTACTTCTTGGACATTTTTGTACTTTAATATTTTAGAGTTGTTGATGCATGGTCACACATACCTTTGCACTGCGAAATTCTATGGGTGAAATACAGTCATCTCAATCACGTGATGGACTGCGGTGGTGAAGAATTTCCCCTCACGGATTTTGCGTGAAGTTCAAGTTTGGTGAACTTTGCGGCGAACTTACGTCACGTTGACCAATAGGAAGTTGCTTGGTTTGGCAGTGTCCTCTTCGTACACAGCTACACTGAATGTACACAATGTACAAGGATATAATTTTAGTGGCAAGTTTCTTTTCAACTTCACTCTGCCAGAAAATTTCACACGCGCTCAACATCTGCCCACATCATCTTCGCCCACGGAATTTTGCAGTGCATAGGTATGTGACCGTGCCTTTAGCCTGTTTGTTCATCCTCAATCTTAAAGGGGAAGCGTGTCATTTCTGTGCCCATTGCGGTGCCAAACCAAACTGCAAAAACTGTTTTCCAACAGGTTTCCCAAACGCTCCCTCTGCCTTCCATTGGTTGGTCAAGACAGCTACATTGGTTGAGCCATTGTTGCTGTGTTGGGCTGATTAGGATGCTCAAACAAAAAGGGCAATGTTTTGATAACACTACAGAGTCATATTGTTTTTACTTTTCATAGAAAATCAACCTATGAATGGCTTATTTATACTGTAGTTGTCTCTGCATATTACACTGTGACAGGAGAAAGTATTTTAACATCCAGAAAATTACACACTTACAAATCTGGCATGTATTTTGTCTGCATAGCACAGTGATGAGCTTTTCAGCTCAAATATATATCAAAATAATCTGTAAAATCTTATAATGCAGCTAGCAGAGCCAGGGTTCAGAGCTTTCCCAGAAGAGATAAACATTTAAAAGCTTTAGACGTCTGCCCCCGTGTCTTCAGGTGAAGGCTGTTTCACAAGAGTAACCTGAGAGAACGAGAGGGAAAGTGTGCTGTAACTGTAGACTCCAACCTCTCATGACCCCATAGAGGAGCAAGATAGTATTTGGGGCAAAAGCTACACTGCTGGACTGGACAGATGATTTGTTCATTGTTGCAGCATTAAGCCCTATTAGCTACCTTGTCACCTGAATAATGAAAATTATGTAATTAAGTAAAACCAAAAGCAGTGATGCTTTGCGCAGCCAGACATTTTATACATAAATATCAGCTGAATGAAAAATGGATGTGTATTTTTAGGTATGTGAATGGGAAACAGTACATGGAGGACGTGGCGAATGCACTGGAGGAGGCAGAGGAGGAGATCTTTATCACAGACTGGTGGTATGTTGAGATGAGTCTCTCGCATACATTCATCAATAACTTCCCTTTGGGTACTATCGATTCATTTAAAAAAGAATACACATATCAGATACCACAGAAATGATCTCATCTGTTAATATTTTGGTTAAGATGGATAAAGTGTTCCAGAAATTGAAGAAAATCAATAACCTTTCATAGTTCAGTAAGGCAGCAGGAAAAATACAGTACTGCATCTCTTTGAAGGTTTCTAGGAAATTTAAATCAATAGACCAATGAATGTAGAATTACTAAAGTAAAACACTAGCTGTGTCCCAAATCGCACACTTCTGCACTTGTCTATGCTATTTTGTAGTGTAGTATGTTCTTACTAAAAATGCAACAAAACGTAGTGTATTACGAGTCCCCGGATGATGTACTACTTCAACTGAAAAAAAAAAATGAAGTGTGGAATGTTGGATACTTCATGCACTCTATGGTCGCAACTTGTGTTACATAGCGGAAGGGGTGGAGTTACCTGGCCGCTATTCTGGATTGAAAAAAAACAATTGTAATTAATGGTGAATATGGAAGCTAGCGAAACGTCAGTGAAGACAGCACCTTGCAAATGTTAGCTGAATGCTTTACCATCACCCCGCGCTTTGTGAAAATGTACAGTACAGTATTTGGGAAAGTTGAACTGAGTTTGGCTAACATGCTAAAGCTAGTAGCAACATATCTTGTGCGTTTGAAACGTCACTTCCGCCAGCTGAAAAACAGCTAATGTTTCCATGCAGTTAAAAAATCTGCTAGTGTTCCATTTGGGACAGTAATACACTTTGAAAATACACTAGATAGCTGGGTACATTGTGTTTAGTGTGTCACTTGGGACACAGCTAGCCTACTGTGTCCTAATCAGATGCAACGCTATAAATTTCCAGGGGAAAATAATTTCTCTGTCTGTAAATTTCGAGCGACCAAATAATTTCTCTGTCCTCTAAAAGTGAAAATGATCAAAATAATTGTATGTTTAATGTTTGCATTTTATGTATTAATGTGGAAGAGGATTTTAGACCAGTGAGGTTGTATGGTGGGTGGGGCTACACATTACAATGTGACAAACATGCAGGGTTTTCACAATCATAGCACACCTGGAAATATCAGGACATTTTCAAATTGTGGGTTTTAGGCCTGAAAAAGTCATTATCAATATCTTAAAAAGTCATGTAAGTTTTTATAGTGTATATACATTTTTCTGGTTATGCTCTGCTCTTTTAAAAGCTCTTTTAAAAATCCTTATCCAGTAATCACGAATTACTAGAAAAGTAATGGAAGTTAATTTGTCAAAACGTTTGGGCCAAACCAAGCAACTGACAAATATTACCACTTATTGCAACTGTGACTGGTTTGGACAAAAACATTGAGGAGATTGTGCGATATTTAGAACATGGTGTAAGACCCAAGCCTAAAGGAAGGTGGTAGAAAGGGATAGAAAAAAGATAGTGGGTTCACTTTGTACACACCCTCTAAGAGGGCACCTCCAGCTGGGAGCAATGTCCAAACAGATCTGTTACCTTCATCAGAAAGATACCTGGTGCTGTGTTACACCATCACTCACTCATTGTGCCTGGCATCCTGCAAGTGTGAGATTCAGTGTGTTTGTGTTTGCATCGGTTATTTTTCCTGGCATAAAGACCTCTTGGAATCAAAATTGAAATGTTGAGGATTTTTTGTTTTTATGCCTATTAGCATCATGAGGTCATTTATATACTAGTATAAATTAACGTTTAGCAGATATACATATTTAAATGTACAGTCTTCTGGGAAACAGACAAAAAATATTGATGCTTCCTGCAGTCATGGGTGTACCCAAATTTTTGTCCAATAAAATGCTCTCTCTATAGTGAGAATGCCCCCTCCCCCCCCCCCCAGTACCACCTGCCTCTGACTAGTAATAGCAAATCATGCACATCGTGATGTATGGCTATGACGCAAACTAAAGGCTATTGGCTATTCAGTTTGTCCCTTCCCAACTTCCTGTTTAGAAGTTTAGGAAATACGTCAACACAAAAAATAAAAGTGCTCTTGTCAAGGCATTTCAAGGGGTCTTTAATACACTGGTAGGAGTGACAGATCATGTGCTTTCTTAGGATGTCAATTTAGTAGACTGTCAGTTAGTAGCGATATTTAATGTGTGGTATTCCACACACAAAAAAAAAAAAAAAAACAAAAATAACTTGCAGCACTTTTAATGGAGAGAAATTTTATATTTGTTCTTTTAAAAATTATTTTGTCCCATCTCAGGACTTTTTAGTTGAAATGCAAAAAAAATAAAAATAAGTGTGTGTGTGTGTGTGTATATATACACACACACACACACACACGCTTTCACTTATAGATACTGTATAGATTATATGTAACCTAAAATCTTAATCTTTAAAAAGAAAAAGTGAATATCCCTGTTTTTTGTCAACTACCTGAATTTGAATTTATGTAGGCGACAGTGTGATGTGAAACTAGACGTTTATGCATATTTGATGTTACAAATGCTTCTCCTGCTGATGAGGTCACCACTGTGTGTCATGACAGGCTGAGCCCTGAGATCTTCCTCAAGAGGCCGGTTGTCGAAGGCAACCGCTGGCGACTTGATTCCATTCTGAAACGGCAAGCAGTGAGTTAATCCAACCCAAAGTTAAGTCACCCATAGCTGCAGTGATATGCACTGTCAATAAAACCATCCAATTTACTGCTCTCTTATAATAATTTACTCTCCAGTGTGTTTTCCTGGTAAAATATTCATATTGACTAGCGGATTTGCTGTGCCGATTACGAAGGTCTGTTTGTTTTGTTACATCTGGTGTCTTGCAGCAAAAAGGTGTGCGGATCTTTGTGATGTTGTATAAGGAGGTGGAACTGGCTCTTGGGATAAACAGTGAATACAGCAAACGAACACTACTTCAGCTTCACCCTAACATCAAGGTGAGAGATATAAAAAAAATATGGAGCATTAGGAGAAATAAAGAGATTTGAAAGATAACAAAGTTCTCTTTTTCTCAGGTAATGAGGCACCCTGACCACGTGTCCTCTTCCGTCTACCTGTGGGCGCATCATGAGAAGATTGTAGTTATCGACCAATCGGTGGCATTTGTGGGAGGCATTGACTTGGCATATGGTCGCTGGGATGATAAGGAGCATCGGCTGACTGACGTAGGGAGTGTAACCAGGACTCTTCCTGTGTCTACAGAGGTTAGGAACCATAGATACTGTATGCACGCATAGATGCCTCATTAGCAGCTGTTCCTATGGACTGAGATATGTCAGGGCACCATATTGGAAAGGTCAAGCACTGTCCGTAAACACATGAAAATTAAATGACAGATGCAAGCAGTCTGGATTCTTTTCCAGACGACTTTCATGTGAATTGAATTGCCATAAACATTGGACAATATTGTAGATGATATTAAAATTTCAGATTAAATTGAATATTGGTAAAACATTCTGAAAGTTGTCTGATGCTTGAAGCTTCTAATATAAGTGGTGGGATTAGTGATCAAAAAGGCAATGGGATGGATAGGTCATAACCATA